>NC_139223.1:193658351-194150851 GCF_055691185.1 Crinia signifera
GTAGTACTACAGGCAGGTACACAGTTAGACTGTTCTCCTAAGCAGAGGAGAACATAGTACACAGCAGCACTGAGGGAGACAGCCCTAGCAAATAAAATAATTAATTACAGCACAGCTCACCAGAGGTAGACCGCACAGAGGAGACAGTAGTACTACAAGTACACAGTTAGACTGTTGTCCTAAGCTGAGAACAGAGTACACAGCAGCACTGAGGGAGACAGCCCCAGCAAATAAAATAATCAATTACAGGCAGCACAGCACACCAGAGGTAGACCGCACAGAGGAGACAGTAGTACTACAAGTACACAGTTAGACTACTACACAGCAGCACTGAGAGACAGCACCAGCGATTGCAAAAGCTCAAGGTCAAGCTCAAGTTTAACCCCCAGCAGCAGCACCAACACACCCTCTCCCAACCCACTACTTTACTGGAGTGAAGATGGCGGGCGCGGCAGCCGCTTATAAAGCCTCGCGAAATCCGACGCCGGGAGATGACGTTCTAATCACGCGGACGGACCGAGTCAGACGGGAATCTCCGAGCGCTGCTCGGAATCGGGCTCGGAATGATGACGTCCGTGGGGGCTCGGATCTCTGAAATCCGAGCCCGCACATCTCTACTTATTATTGGGCAGTATTACCCCCCGTGTATGGTGCACGATGATGGGGACAATCGATGGGCTGAAAAATGCTCAGTGCATAGGCCGCTCCTCTACTTGTAATATCAGCAGATGAGCGGCGGCCTGCAGCAATGATGCAGGAGTGTTCAGCAGCGCTCATCGCTGCCCCGCGCACACTGGGCGGCTTTCATGCTGAAAGACGCTCAGACGATTAAACTGAGCGACTTCCAGGTGAAAGGTGACCAGTGTGTGCGGGGCTTAGAGCATTTAATGGTTTGAACTATCAGTGGTACAGTCATGCGCAAATGCAGAAGAGAGCTGATTTGCTCATACATAGAGGAGCTCAGCCTATCAGACAGTGTTTCTCCTAGTGGTGAATTAAAATACAGAGAACAGACATAGATAGACGTGGGAGAAGACTCCCGCCTCTGGCGATCCCTGCTTGACCACACAGTGCATCAGCTTATGCTGCTTTCCCACTGCAGACCCGTTTTAAGTTACAGGTAATCTGAAACGGTATTTAGCATTCCCACTGCAGCAGATTACAGTTTTAAATGCCATTTAAGTACCATTCCCATTGCAGGTAAAACGTTTTAGCTCTTCAAAACGTTTTTACAGCACAAATGAGTGCCTGTGACTTTAATGGGCTTTTCAGGGTTGTGGGGAGTGTCACAACACAGGCAACAACCAATCGCTTGAATTGTAGCCTGTTTACATTAAGAATACCGTTTAAGATGCATTCCCATTGCCTCTTAAACGGTAGATTACCGTTTAAAACACTGCTTTGAAAACGGGTTGAAATACCGTTTAACTTTAAACGGTATTTCAACTCTGGCGCTTTCCCACTGCAGCCTTAAACGGTATTTTGCCCTCAAAAATCGGCAATATACCGTTTTAAGGCTGCAGTGGGAAAGGGGCATTAGTGTGGCGGGATGCTCTAACGGGAAAACATGGTAAAAACCCTGTCATCGGGTGTTCGGATGCACTAAAGCCCCTTTGGCTGATGTGCTGGTACCGCTTATCCCCTATAATGGTAATACATCTATCACTGTGTTGGCAGGAGCTGATTGGTTGGTACTTTATCTCTGTCCACTTTATCTCTTGCTGACCTTTGATACATATGCCACCTGGGGTAGGGGGAGGATGATTCAATTACTCTCTACCGAGGCGGATCAGGAAGCTACACTGGCAATATATGAATATCTTGTCTGCTAAGGGAAGTGGGGGAATAAAAACTCATCCTACAACAATCCCTCAGTGATGATGTGTTGTGTCTCTCCTCCCTATCGAAAGCTACAGGTGTTGCAACCCGGTGCGAGGTTTCAAACAGCTGCGGTGTGGACCAGCTCTGAAGGCAGTCGGGCATCCCACCACTCTGCCCGGTTGTCACATCACGTCTATTCTGCCGGGCGAGCGGCGGGGTTCCCAGTGCGGGAGCAAATGTCGGCCGGTGGTGGTGCGGATGCAGGATGAGTGCGGCTCTTTGTGGTGTCACCCCAATGAAGGGTGACACCCGGTGCGGGGCCGCACCCACCTAGAAATGCCTTATCTAAAGATAGCAGTGCCGATAATGAAAGGGGTGGAGTTTCGGTATCAGCTAACATAGGGGGTAATTCAGGTTGATTTGCAAAAGCAAACTCCTTTAATGGACAAAACCATGTGCACTGCAGGTGGGGCAGATGTAACATGTGCAGAGAGAGTTGGATTTGGGTGACTTATTTTATTTCTGTGCCGAGTAAATACTGGCTGTTTCATTTTTACACTGCAATTTAGATTTCAGTTTGAACACACCCCATCCAAATGTAACTCTCTCTGCACATGTTACATCTGCCCCACCTGCAGTGCACATGGTTTTGTCCATTAGAGACGGAGTTTGCTTTTGCAATCCAACCTGAATCAGGCCCTTAATGTGCGCTTATATCACTTCTCCCAAATACATCTACCCCTATGCCCTGTGGAGGCTGATCGGGCTTGTATCATGAAAGTTGTACTCACTGAACTAAATGAATGCTAGAACTAATGTGCATCTAGAATTACTCAAGACAATGTAGTTCAATCATCTCCACATGCCGTAATACATGTGTCTGAGTGCAGCAGTGCCACCCATGGTAGTTTAGAGGAACTGACTCGGGATAATATAGCAGCTGATGTGCAGTGGATCATGTGACTTGTGAACTGATACCCCTTTCACATTGCAGCTTTAACACGGTATATTGCCGTTTTTTTACCATTTTAAAACGGGAACAGCTGCAGTGTGAATGCTCCATTGTCAATTTACCGGTTACAGAATACCGGTATTTTGAAACATACTGAGTTTGAAGAAACTCAGGAGCCCGAGGTGTGCTCCCTACCACCAGTGCTGTGCCTAAACACGTGCAAAGGGGGCCGTGCGATCGAAGTGGGTCCATCTACCGAAGGAGATAGGGCCCCGTTTTTCCCCTAACCCCTCTCAACCATAAGGCCGAATAGGGGAAAATAGGGAACGGTGGGTCCTCCTCGCCGAAGCTTAGAGAGACCCTCATTCCTCAACCCCCGGAAGGGTTAGGACGGTGGGTCCTCCGCACCCGAAGGTTTGGAGAGACCCTCAGTAGACTTCCCTCCACCTTGCGGCTCGGGGTCGTCCTCGGGGGGCACGAAGCTCTCCCCAAAAGGCGAGAGCTTCGGCACATTGGGGAAATGGAAGGCCCGAAAGGGTCGACCACACTACCCAAAAAAACGTGACAAAACTACAAAAAAACAAGGAACGTGAAAAGTGACGAACGTGAGAGGGGAAGAGAAATAAATAATAAAGGACCCTAGCCAGAAGGCCGGGGTGGGGGTGTGAAAAATTGTCCTTTAATTTTGAAACATACTGAGTTTGAAAAAACTCAGGAGCCCGAGGTGTGCTCCCTACCACCAGTGCTGTGCCTAAACACGTGCAAAGGGGGCCGTGCGTTCGAGTGGGCTTATCTCCCGGAGGAGACGGGCCCCGTTTTTCCCCTAACCCCTCTCAACCATAAGGCCAAAGAGGGGAAAATAGGGAACGGTGGGTCCTCTTCGCCGAAGCTTAGAGAGACCCTCATTCCTCAACCCCCAAAAGGGTTAGGACGGTGGGTCCTCCGCACCCCATGGTTTGGAGAGACCCGCAGTGGACTTCCCTCCGCCTTGCGGCTCGGGGTCGTCCTCGGGAGGACCGACACACTACAGAAAACAGAAAACGTGAAAAAGTGCACGAACGTGGAGAAGAAGAGAAATAAATAATAAAGAGGACCCCAGCCAGAAGGCCGGGGTGGGGGGTGTGAAAAATTGTCCTACCCCATCCAAAAGGACGAGGTAAGGACGTGAAGCGCTAACCTAGAGGGGGAAGTGCGCAGTGCAAGTGCTTACTTGTGCCAGGTGATTTGGGGATCACCCGTGCATGTTCAGCACCCCCGAGTTTCCCTGGGGGCACAGTGCAGCCTCGGACTCCAAGCAGCCAGCCAGTCAGCGTCCGACCAAGTGTTTCTCCGCTCAGCCAGTGGGCCCTTTCCGACCCCCGGCATGGGAATGGATACTCCACCGGGCTTTTTCGGTGAGTCTCCCCCGCAGAGGCCCAAATGGACCACCTGAGGAAGAAGAAACCACCTACTCAGTCCCGACGTTTCACCTCTCCCAGGGATTGAGTACTGGGCTGGGCTTTTCGCTGTCTCCCTGGCCGGGGGCGACATGTTACCCCCGGACCAGAGAGCAATCTACTCGGTCCCAGCTTTTCCCTTCTTCCTGGGAGTGGATACTAGACCGGGCTTTTCGAGTGACTCTCCCACAGAGGCAAAGACCCCTGAACAAGAGCCCCATCTCAAAGCACCGATGCTTCTCCCCTCCCTACCAGTGGAGAGAATGGTATTACCTCCCTAGCAGGGCATCGATACTCAGCCATTCCTAGCACTTGTCCAGAACATGAGGTAATGCTCGTCCTCAGCTCAGTAACAAGATGCTACGGTACTGCTTTTCTCTATTCTCTGCCAGGGGGCGGTCCAGACTCAACTGATAAGAACAGATACTACACTTGATCTTAGCTAAAAGGCTGAGAAGAAATTTTGAAACATACTTGCCTACCTGACCCTCTCCATGAGGGAGAAAATGCTCTGTTCCTGGACTTACCAGGTAGTTGATAAGAAAAGTGTTTCATCACATGTTATGGCAATCATACATTACCAGGGAAGTCCAGGAACAGAGCATTTTCTCCCTCATGGAGAGGGTCAGGCATACTTGCCGACTTCTCAGCTGGGCTTTGCGGGAGAGAGCAGTTTGTTTTAGGAAATAGGGGGCATAGGGAGCTCTCAAGCGTAATTTGGATAGCTCCGCCCATGGCCCCGCCCCATTTATGACATGTAAATGGGGCGGGGCCATGGGCGGAGCTATCCAAGGTACATTTCAAAGTGTACTTTAGTGCTACATTTATCAAATTTGAAAACCTTCCTTCTTCCCTCCATCCCTCCACGCTGCTGCAGCTTTATAAAATGAACCGTTCCTCTCCTCCTGCGACCTGCACCCTCATGCAGCAGCAGCGTGAGCGTGGGGGTCTGCAGTGAGGGGGGGAGAGAGACAGTCTGGGAGGGGAAGACAGCCTGAGCCCTATTAAAGAGAACAGCGGGGAGCAGAGGGAGAAAAGCAGGAGGGAAGCAGCCAGCCGCTAGCTTACCATGTCTGCGGCGCTGCCCTCTGCTGCTTGTGCCGCTCACTCTGCTGCTCCTTCGGCTAGCCCATGCTGTGCTCTGCTGCCAGGGCTATGACGGTGACCAAGTCCGGTCCTACAGAACCCCGGCCGGCATCTAATAGGATGCCGTGAGGTCGCCGTCAGACCCTGCACTCTGTGACTTACGCATGCGCAGTCACTGGTTTTTTTTTTTACAGGCAGGCTAAAGCGGGAGGATCCGATATATTCCCGGGAGACCGGGAGAAAGGATCAAAAGGCGGGATACTCCCGCTAAATGCGGCAGGGTCGGCAACCCTGGGGTCAGGTAGGCAAGTATGTTTTGAAACTTGTTAAAAGCAGGATCCTACACGTTTCTGAGCCGTTTTCCCTGCAGTCTGAACAGCTCAGAAACGGTATTTGCTACAAATGATAACCACACAAGGGTGATAGGTTATCTCCCTGCATGATCCCCGCCCACAAGCAGGAAATAAACATTTAAAATGAAAATGTATGGCTTTCTATGGGTGAAACGGGTTGAATCTGAAAGGTACAAAAACGGTATTGAAACTGCAATATACCATTTACAACATGCAATATGAAAGGGGTTTAACTGGCTTTTGACCCATATTAAGACACGTCTACAAAATTGGGTTGAAAGCAGGTTTGCAATGTGAAATGAACTGGTGAACTAATAAGCCAGAATGACTCCTAGCAATCTAGTTTGGGATACGGTCATTAGGTCTACATATTTCCCAACTTTATGAATATCAGAATATGGACACTCCTGCGGAGAAGCCGAGCAAGTGCCTGAAAAGGGGGTGTGGTGTATGTAAATTGGGGCGTGGCTTAGGCAAATTATGCCACGACTCCTTTTCGGCCGCGAATAGACACCGTGCGCATGTGCGCAGCGTCTATTCTGTCAGATTGGGGGGGGGGGGGGAATCCCAACTAATCCCCCCCCCCGACACTGCCGGCTGTGGGAGGGACCCGGGAACGTCCACAAAAACCGGGATGTTCCCGCGTTTAGCGGGACAGTTGGGAGGTTTGGGTCTACAACAACTAGGTCGACAAGCATTGGGTCGACACCACTAGGTCGACATGCAGCAAGGTCGACATGGGTCAAGGTCATGGTTGCCTACCTGACCCTCTCCTTCAGGGCTAGATTCTCTAATCTTCAAAAGTGATAAAATAGAGAGTGATAAACAGCCAGCCAATTTCAGCCTGAAGCATGGTGAGCCGAAGGGAGCGATGCGAGGGGATGCAGGGCACTTCAAACTGTGTCCATGTCGACTGTCGACATTCGGGTAAAAAAAAGTGAAAAACCCCCTGTCGACCTAGCCCATGTCGACCTAATGTTTGTGTCGCCCTAATGCCATGTCGACCTTAACCCATGTCGACCTTAACCCATGTCGACCTTAACCCATGTCGACCTTGCTGCTTGTCAACCTAGTGGTGTCGACCCAATGCTTATCGACCTAGTTGTTGTAGACCAAATGATCCACACCCTCTAGTGCAGTGGTAGCCAACTCCAGTCCTCGAGAGCTACCAACAGTTCATAATTTCCAGACAACCTAGCTGCTGTGCAGGTGCACTCATTACTGACTGACACATTTTAAAAGATCCAATGGTGGAGCTAATTACTTTACTTGCGATTCTGTAGGGAGACCTGGAACTGTTGGTATCTCTCGAGGACTGGAGTTGGCTACCCCAGAACTAGTTTAATCATCTCCACATAGTGCACATGTCTTAATACATTAGTTTAGAGGTAATGATTTGTAAATCCATACCTCCAACTTTCCACAACCCTGAAGAGGGACCTTTGCGCACCCTAAAGTTGTGGGCGTGGCCTCTTGGTAAGGGGGCATGACCTTCAAATCGCATCACTCACGTGAGGACACGCCCCCCTATTTTGTCGCTGATGCTCCTCTGCCTGTGGGGAATACATGCTGTGCGCATGCGGGTGGCAGCGGAGACTCCCAATTGGCTTCCCCCCTGCCGTAGGACACTGCTGGCCCTGGGAACGTCCCCAAAAAATGGGACGTTCCCGCGGAAAGCAGGACAGTTGGGATGTATGCCCTTACACACTGAGCCTATGACCCAGGTCATTGCTGAGACACCACAGGTCATGGTGTGATAGGTGCCCCAGAAGTATTGACCCCCTTTGTGACCGAGGTTGAACCAGCGACTGACCCCAGCAGTCTGCAGTGTGACCCAGCTTATCCCAAAATTGTGCCCCCTATTCTGGAAAGGTAGAATGCTGCGTCTTTCTATTCTACCATTCCATTTTGGATGTCGAAATAATAAAATGCAACCTTAATATATGTAATACTGTCCCACCCTCCAGTGTTACCCAGCTGACATCTCTATTGCTGTTGACAACATGATCCTAAACCCTACTCCTGAACCACAGGGGCGGGCGGAGGTTCGGGGAATCGCTGTTTACTCGAAACCCAGCAAGCAAGTCTGAATCGGGCCCATAGTGCACTACATATTATTAATACATGCAAGATTCATAATACATCGGATTTCAGTGTTTCAGCAAAACTTTTCATTAAATATGTATTAAATTGCTTTTCTTTGACACAGCTATATTTGTCATCATTCCCAAATCACATGTATTAAACGTAGCAGTTATATATGATTGTTATATCACAACAGTTATCTGTCACCTGGAAAACCAAACTCTTCTGCTTGTTGAAGAAAACACCAAAGAAGATTTCATCAAGTGACTTTAAGCATGACGTTGTCATGAGCGAGGTGTCCTGCCTGGTGCTAGAGCAAGTCTCTGTACTCATCACCGAGGTAAGGTGCGGTCAGCGCTTTGCCTGTCTTCCATAGTTACCTCTAGATAGCGTGTTATACTATTCAGTACATTATATCAATATCCTGTAAGCATTAATTTTAAAGTGAAGGAGGCAGATACTGTATGTTTTGCAGTTAAGGTGGCCATACACACGCAGATTTATCTTCAGATCTGGCTGGTTGGAACAAATACATGGTTATGGATGAGAGCAAATGACAGTTGACCATTTGCTTGGAAATGCTGGAAAAGTGACAAACTGTCACTCATCCATAACCATGTTTTTGTTCCAACCAGCCAGATCTGAAGATAAATCTTACTAGTGTATGGGCACCTTTAATCTTTCCATGTAAGGTGGTCGGCGACACTGGAGAACGATTATTACTGTACACACTGCCCGATATCATTCACGATATTGCTGTGACCTCACCCGCCCCCGCTCCGTACATGCAGTTGCTGATGTACAGATGACAGGGGGGAGTCGCGAATGACCCGCAGCCTCGTGCATCGTTAACCATATTGACAGTACACACTGGATAATATATACGCTATATCGTCAACGATATGGACGATATCACCCATTTCGCCCAGTGTGTACCCAGCTGTAGTTCCAATTGCAAATTAACCCATATACTTTCTATCACAGGCAAGGGGCCTTTTTATCTATCACTATTTTTGAAAGGTTCTAATGAGCTGGAAGGAGAGTTGACTTCTCGAAATCCCATGGCCCCACTGCAGAACTTGTAGAGTGTTGCCTGTGGGTGATTACAGTAACGGTGCCCATTAGGGCAATATTGCATGCAGTCCTTTGATTTTGACCGCATCTGTGCAATAAAATGAAGTGATGTATGCACGTAGAATGGGTCACCTGGCGTGATGCACGGGCCCGCTGGTGGGATGTCATGTCGATAGATATTATTTGCTGAACATAATATCTATTGAATTGCATGAGCGATCGCAAGTGGCTTTTAACCACATGCGATTGCTCGTGATGCGATCAGTGGCAGCAGCAATTGGCGGCAACAGTGTTGGCGGTTGGCATCCGATTTTGGGCGGTGGTGTAGCGCAGTGCTCTGCTGTTGGGTGGTGGTGTGAGCACTGAGCTCTCTCAGCTAATCAGTGGCCACCTGAATGTGAGGCCTCTGATTGGCTGAGAGCTCTCTTAGCCAATCAGAGGGCCACCCGGTGTTCTATAGTTTTTCAAATTCTGCTGCCGCCGCTGAGCCCCCGCCATCCGCCAGCGCTCCTGGCGCTTGTTCGTTGCAAGGAGTTACATGCTCGTTGCCTGCAATGGCCGCTGCCTTGGAGGAGACTGATGCTAGAGGTCCCACTACACCAGAAATGCATGTAATACTTGGCCAGGATGCTACAGGGTAGAAAAGATTAGGGCAATGGACAATGTTTGCTTTTTTTTCACTTTTCATCACTTTAGTACAGTTTGGTGTCTTATAGCTGAATCTGCAACATGTTTACCAGGTGCTGCTTGGAATTCTTTCTAACCCACTGATCTATAAGGACTGGCCAAAGGACTATCTAAAAGACATAAAGAGCCATATTGATAAACTGAAGTGTAAAATATTGAACTTGCAAGGGCTCATTTCAGGAAGAACCTTCTTAACGCTGCCCACATATACAGAAGATGAAGAAGTCAACATGTGAGTGTGTGGAATCTTTTACTTCCCTTTCATTATTCTGCATTCTGGAAAACATTGCATTCCTCCCTCCATCAACATCTCCCTGATCTCTCCAGTGCCATTCCCAGTGTCCTTACTGCCTCATTCTCCCCCTGTGTCCCACCAGCACCAACAACCTAACATGTGACTGACCACCTCCCACCAGTTATGTACATGTATTGATTTCCTTGTCCCAGGAATTGCAGTGTTGCTCCTAAAGTATATCTATTTGTCAATGCTCCCTGATCTGACCACCCACCACCACAACCCACCATCATTTTTTAAAATTTACTTCCTGATGAAGTTGTCCTCTAACCACATAAGTAATGTAACTCACATGAGTTGGCTGAGTGGCTCCAGCATGCACTTCTTCAGTGTGTGACTCGTTGAGCATGCTCCTCTGCAGTTCCTCCATGCTGCAGGAATGAGACTTTGGCTTGTGATGTCACTGCAACTCATTACCGCTGTTATAGTATGGGAAAGCCGGCCAACTAATTGTATCTGTGCCACGAGTAAAACCCAGGCAGCCAGCAGTGTCTCTGAGTCAGTTACTGATAGTGTCAGTGTAAAGCTTATCCTGGTCACAGATCAATTGCCATTTTCATGCTGACAATAATTCAGGAAATAATAAGAACAGTAAGGGGTATTGCTACTGTGTGTCATAATGTGTATAAGTGGTGTTATTGTGTGGTATAATGTGTTATAAGGGGCACTACTACTAATATTTTGCATAATGTGTATAAATGGTTCAACTGTGTGTTGTTATGTGTTTAAGGGGAACTACTGTGTTGATCAATGTGAATAAATGCTCTACCGTGTGGTTTTATGTGTATAAGAGGAACCACTGTGTGGTGTTATGTGTATAAGAGGTACTACTGTGTGACATGATGTGACAATGAGGTACTACTGTGTGGCATAACCTTAATAAAGGACACTACTGTTCAGTGTAAAGTGAATAAGTTTGTGTCGTAATTCGATTCGGGTACTCTGTGGCCATGTCCCTTCCCCACTCACTGGCCCTTATTCAGATCTGATCGCAGTACAAATTTGTTTGGAAAATGGGCAAAACCATGTGCACTGCAGATGGGGCAGATGTAACATGTGCAGAGAGAGTTACATTTGGGTGGGGTGTGAACTGAAACCTAAATTGCAGAGTAAAAATAATGCAGCCCTGCATAGAAACAAAATAACTCTCTCTGCACATGTTCCATCTGCCCCACGTGCAGTGCACATGGTTTTGCCCATTTTCCAAACAAATGTGTACTGCGATCAGATCAGAATAAAGGCCACTGTCCGTATGAAAAATATGGGGGAAACCAAAGCTTTTTTCTAGCACAAGGCGCTAAAATATCTAGTCATGGCTCTGACAGGAAGAACTACCATGGGTTCAGGGGGATTATTATGAGTCCAGAGGATAGAGCGACCCTCCTCCAAGGCTCCCACAACCCACACTACCACTATACTTTTTATTGAAGAATTACATGTATCAAAACGTATGCAATCCAAAAAATACATGAACAAAGGACATAGTCCAAAAACAGTAAGATGAACAACAATGATGAAGAATGTTGGAGCAGGAAATATTCAATGACAATGGAAAATAAACAGAACATAATGTATCCATTGAAGATAGGCATAACATATGGATGGCATAGTACAGTGCATGCTCATTTTTAGAGCAAGAGGAGGGACCTAAAGAACCTGATTATGTTTTGCTATGGGTTTCAAATTCACTGTTTTGCCCCTGCTTTGCTATATCAATGTTTGGATGACTCTTCTATGTGTCATTATTAATGATAAACTTAAAAATGTGTTTAGAAAATCCATGGCCTGTGTGTAATGAGGAAAATCTTTGAGGGTGGATATAAGATCTTCACTAACTTATTTTGGATTTTAGTTTTGCAAAAATTTTTTATTAACAAAAGTGTTTTTATGAATTTACCTGCATCAGTGTGAGCAGTAACGAGAGGATCACTCTGCACTACATAGAGACCATGATAATCCAATGGACCCATCAAATAACCGAGATCCTAAACCGGGACTCGGCGCAGAAGATTTTGCAGGGTGAGCATCCAGGACCATCTACTGAACTGGAGTTTTGGATGATGCAGAAAGAAAACTTACTCAGCGTTCGTTACCAGGTAAAAATCATTAAATAATGTAGATAATTATGTAGAGATACAGTACTAGATATTGTGCAAACATTACAGATGCTGTTAGTGTGACTGGTTGGGTGTGAAATGATGGTCAAAATCCCAACAGTAGAATCCTGATGAATCAGGAACTCTTACTCTCTCCCTACTGCCTAACCCTAACCAAACTCTC
Organism: Crinia signifera; assembly: GCF_055691185.1. Classification (NCBI taxonomy): domain Eukaryota; kingdom Metazoa; phylum Chordata; class Amphibia; order Anura; family Myobatrachidae; genus Crinia; species Crinia signifera. The sequence continues at coordinate 193,670,421 of NC_139223.1, forward strand.
TCCTTAGTGCCTAACCCTACATCTAACCCTAACTCTCTTCTTAGTGTGTAACATTAACTCTCTCCCTAGATCTAAGCCTAACCCTCTCCCAAGTGTCTAACCCTATATCTAACCCTAACTCTCTCCTTAGTGCCTAACCCTACATCTAACCCTAACTCTCTCCTTAGTCTGTAACATTAACTCTCTCCCTAGATCTAAGCCTAACCCTCTCCCAAGTGTCTAACCCTATATCTAACCCTAACTCTCTCCTTAGTGCCTAACCCTACATCTAACCCTAACTCTCTTCTTAGTCTGTAACATTAACTCTCTCCCTAGATCTAAGCCTAACCTTCTCCCAAGTGTCTAACCCTATATCTAACCCTAACTCTCTCCTTAGTGCCTAACCCTACATCTAACCCTAACTCTCTCCTTAGTCTGTAACATTAACTCTCTCCCTAGATCTAAGCCTAACCCTCTCCCAAGTGTCTAACCCTATATCTAACCCTAACTCTCTCCTTAGTGCCTAACTATATTTAACCCTAGCTCTCTCCTTAGTCTGTAACATTAACTCTCTCCCTAGATCTAACCATAGCTCTCTCCCTAATGACTAACCCTAACTTTCCTCCTGGTACCTAACCCTAGCACCTAACTCTAGATCTAACCCTACCTCTCTCCCTAGTGCCTTGCCCTAACCCTGGCTCTTTCCCTAGTGTCTAAACTCTCCGGAGTGTCTCTCTCCCTAGTACCTAACCCTAGTGCCTATGCCTAGGTCTAACACTAACTGTCTCTCTCTAGTGTGTAACAGTAGCTCTTTCCCTAGTGCCTTGTCCTAACCCTAGCTCTTTCCCTAGTGTCTAACGTCTCCTAAAGTGTCTAACACTATCTCTCTCCTTAGTGCCTATATCTTACCTTAACTCTCTCTGTAGTGTCTAACTAGGGATGCCAATTCAGGGGCGTTTTTTTCAATCCCGAGATTAGAAAATGCTCAATCCCTGGATTCCAGGGTTTTAGTTTGTCAGAATCAGCTTTATTGGCTATGCTAGATGTACCCTGGGGAGGGCGATGGACATGTACAGGGGAGACACAGGGAACATCCTGTATATTTGCTGAGCTGCACAGCACCTAGGCAGCCATCCGCGGCGCCACTTGGTCGTTGCAACAGCCAGGTTGTCATTGTAAAGATGAACTCCACACGCATACACCCCTCGCCCTGCATGGTAACTTACACAGGGCTGTGCAGTGGTGGTAGGCAGCATGAGGACCATCACCATGGATGACAGTGGAATTGCGGACGGGTGCCGTAAGGTGGATGGGCTGTGCAGCAGTTGCACAGCTGGAGGCTCAGGAGCCTCCAGCCAGCATTTGAGCAGTATACTAAAAATGCTCTGCGCTGTTCGGCATTAAGAAAAGTTAATTTACGCATGCGCCTACTAATCCTAGAGTTCCAGGTTTGGAAGCTCCAATCCCGGGATTCAAGTCTCTGTGATTTAAAGCCAAAATCCCATCAATCCCTATCGTGGCCTCCCTATATGGCCTAACTCTCTCCCTAGTACCTACAACCTAACCCTAACACTGTCAGGATTCTTCAAAAATTTGAGTATTGGGATTTTGGACATTGGGATCCTGATTATGGGCCTGTTTCTGGCAAATCTCTTGCACCTAACTGACCGGTGTAATGCAGATGATAATGATGACAATCGCAGTGGACAGTAAATTCCATACATAAACAACCTCAAGGAAATGCAGAGGAATACTTATTTGCTCCTTCCAAGGGGTTGCTCCTATTAAATGTGATGTTCCCTTGCCGTGGCGTTTAAACGGCGGCAATGATGCGTAATCTCCCACCCTGCGCGGACTGGTTTCAGCCCGAATTCTCACTTTTTTGAGAATTACGGCTGCCGTAAAGTGTGGACGCTGCCGTGATGATACACGCCTGCAAAGCCATCACAGCTAATAGGAAAAATACACAAATAAGAATATCCCTTGTAGCAGCTTTAACATTTTTGAGTTATTATATGTTGTATGTTGTTATTGTATCTTGTTCTTTATGCAAAATCAACAATTGTCATTACTGATGCTACTAAAAGTGGTCATGATTTATTTAGGAATAGATTTAATTCAAAGTAGGCATGGGCACATTTGGGGCAGCAAGAAACCTGAGGTTGCACAACAAAGAAGTCTCCGCCTCGTTACCCTCTTCCTAATCAATGGGTAGTTTGTATTTTGCATCGTTCTTCCCATGTGTTTGCTTATAACTGTTTGTGTCTGCAAGAACCTTGGTGCCGTGTGTTGTTAGCATAAGACACAATACGAAATATTCACAAATTGTCCCTTATTTGTCCATAGCTTCAGACTTCGGAGTTTCAAAAAGTTATTGAGAAACTGCAGAATAAAAGGAGTAGTTATTACACAAGCTTCATGGGTCTAATTAATAAAGTGGATGAAGGTAGGAAAAATAACCTTGTCCTTGTGGTTTTTCTCTGTTTGGTCTGAACTATTATATTGACTTAGTCAATAGCTTTTTACTGAATAAAGATATTCACATTGACATTTACCAGTGATGATACAGTCTGTGTCATAGATAATAGGGCTGCTAGTTAGAGGAATTTTTTTTGTTTTTGTTACATCATATTCCGGTTTGCTAGCCATTTCTCGCTGTGATCTGTTACCTTTCCCCTGACTCATCTCTGTGCCCCTTCCCAACCATCACTCTTTCGGTCTCAGATAAATGTATCTCCCCCTCTCCCCCTTTGGGGGCATTACGGGTTGGGCAGGGGGGGGGGGGGTGTCTAGACACTTAAAGTGTCTTACCCCATCTTCCCATCTATGTCACCACCGTCTTTCTCTCCCCTTTCTGTCCATCAATCCCTTGACCCTAGGGGGGAAAGTGTGTGTGTGTGTGGGGTGGGGGTGACACACGGGGTGGAACTACGTTCCACCACATGTCTGAGGTGCCGGTCACATCCAATTTCCCTTGAATTACTCCCTGGAAGTACTTCCATCCAATTTGGCACATGATGTGCACTGATGGCTACAATGCCGATATATCTTATGTGCAGCAGGTTCAATTGCCGGATTCCGGTCTGATGCGCACAGGAACATACATCGGATCGGATGTCAAACACATGTAATTTGGCCACTTTTCACCAGATTTCTTGGCCCAATGTGTAATCAGTAGTAGGTAAGGGGGGGGGGGGCAGTAGAGGGGGGATAGCTGCCAGATCGAGGGACAGCAGGGGCCGAAGACTGATGTACACATGCAAGATTTTTTATAACTAAAAAAATCTGAATTCAATATAACATTTATTTCTCATGTTACTTTGCATATATTACTGCATTGATGGACTGATACTGAGTCTCGTGTTGCACAGATGATCAAAGCATGAGAGCGTGTAGAGAGGTGGCGCAGGGCCACAGTAGAGACCTGTCATAAATTTGTATTATTTCGGTGAATGGGTGGGTATGGGGGCCACAGTGCCTACAATGCTGTTAAGACTGCACTGGAGGATGCGAAAGACGCAGTAGCAAGCAACTCAGAATCAGCCTCATGATGTTTTATTCAATGTGTTGTTTTCAATAAAGTTAAGCGATTCTGATTTCTCTATTCCTGTAGCTCTGTCTGAAGCGCAAGAAATTGATTTGCATCTTCGTCCTCTGAAATTTTACATTGCTCATTTGAAAGAATCAAACTTCGCAGACATCGAAGGATTCTTCAGGCCTCTCTTTCACACCATCTTTCTCATATGGACCAACTCCCGCTGTTACAGCTGCCCTCAGCGCATCATTGTGCTCTTGCAAGAGTTCTGCAATCTTCTCATCGACAGAGTAAGACGACATTGTTCTCTAGACTTCCGCTCAGTTTATCATAAAGTATTATTTATCATCTTAAATTCATTTGAAGTATGAAAAAAAATATTATTGGATCGTTTGCATCAATCAAACAGAAATAATGAGAAATCGGTTAAAAATGACGTGTTAAGATAAAAGGGCTACGTATAGCATTACCCCATGGGGTTAGGACTGAAGTATTTAGAGGCATTGGGGCAGATGTATTAAGCCTTAACAAGAGATAAATTCAAGGGTGATAAGGAGAGATAAACGTCCAGCCAATCACCTGCTAACTGCCATGTTACAGGCTGTGTTTGAAAAAAGTCAGTAAGGAGCTGATTGGCTGGACGTGGATCTCTCTTTATCACCCTTGGATTTATCTCTTGTTAAGGCTTAATACATCTGCCCCATTATGAGTTCTGCGTCTTTGGATGGACTACTTTTGCAATTGCAGTGATTGACAGTCTGCTGTCAATGGGGGGCAACAAGTGGGTGGTGACGGCCACTGTTTCCAAAATGGAGGCCTGTCATTTTTATTATGGGGGAGTGCCGATGCCAGGATCTCAGTTGGAAGAAGGCTATTTCCTGGCCTCTTTATAAGAACTACAGCAAACAACTTACCCGATCTGATGGATCACGTAGTCGGCCGATGTTGTCGCAGCTGAGTAGATGCTGATCGCTAAAGCATGCAGGAGCTGTCTACTTATACCAGGGTAGAGACTAGATCCCCTTCAGTTTGGATTACAGGATGTGATGTTCAGTGAGGGCGGAAGTTGTTAGATGCCCTCACAACGTTTTCATTTTATCTGTAATTCACGTAGCGTAGGTGTTGGTTATTTTGTTTTATTTTAGCTGCATTGTACCCTCGCGGGCTCGCTACACTCGCACGCTTTGGGCACGGATTTATATTCCTCCTCCAGGTATACGTGGACCTAGGGTATGATGGGAAAATTGTCAAAACTGAAGGGGATCTAGACACTACCCTTATTACCAGAGGTCTCCTGCTGCATTACCATAATAGGGCATCACTGCATCGGTCTTTAATTACATAGGCCTATTATGCCTTTAATAGTGACGAGGGCCAGATGTATCAAGCTTCAAAAAGTGATCAAGTGGAGAGTGATAAGCAAGGAGCCAATCAGCTCCTACCTGCTATTTTTCAAACCCAGCCTGTAGCATGGAAGGGAGGAGCTGATTGGCTGGCTGTTTATCACTTTCTACATTATCACTTTTTGAAGCTTGATACATCTGGCCCTAGATGAGAACTCTAGAGTTGTAATATACTATCACTGGTAAATATTTCCCACATATTTATATACTTAAATACATAAGTTTATTTGATACTTACCATTTTTACGTTTATATTCTTTCTATTTCAACTTTGAAATTAATAAAAGTCTGAGAACTTCCTAATTCCTGAGGAGATCTTCAAAATGGAGCTAGAAGAAGGCTTGGAGAGAGTCCAAATGACTGTTGAGATGTTTCGCGCTTTCAAGAAAACATATTCATTTTGCGTGGAGAAAGTAGCCCTGAGTTCTGCAAATTGTGGCAGAATCAAAGAATGGGATTTCCCATCCAACCTAGTGTTCTTCAGGTTTGAAAGTGTTTTGGAAAGACTACTGTACATTGAGGTGAGATATGTCTTTTGTTATACATCGAACACCACCAATAGATTTCAGGAGCAGACTACCTGCTAACACAGGTGATCTGTTGTGTAATACCTATTAAGGTAGGTACACACTATGCAATAATTGTACTAATTTGCTGAAAACTGGGTGTTTGTCCAGTTTTATTGCATAGTGTGACTGAACAATTGTTTCAGCATTGTGCAGATAAACTGGAAAAATCTCAGGCTCATGATCCCAATGTAGTACAGTGTGTAGGCATTTGGATAATATGATCACATTTCCAATGTTTACAAAACAATACAGCTTTATTTAAAAAAAAAAAAACCTTTTACGTTTGCGTTTTTGATGCTTTCAATGGCGAAACCTCTGAAAGCGATTTTTGAAGTGTGATTTTTTTTCCGTCATGGCAAGACATGCGAGCGTTACTGCAGATTCGCAGAAAACATGCAATTTGCCGATAATTAGACCAAAAAATTGCACCTTTTACAAAATCGCACCTTATTACGTTTACCCCCATTTGTTGAATGGAACTACATCAATCCCTTCAGCTTCCAGCACTCTGTCAATCAGAATCCGCAAGATCCTGACACTGGTTCAGAGACTCCTACAAACCAGATCCCGACCAACATCTCTGCGGGCTCCTGCATTGGTTAGCCTTCTTCATATGGAATACATGAGAGAGGAAAGTGTATTCATAGTAACTTCAAAGGCCAAAATATAATAATTGAAAATGACAAAATAATTAATTCATAATTAAATTCATGTGTTATATTTTAGTTTAAAAATAGGAATGTTAAGCCTTTCTATGTAATGTCTAAAACACTGAGTAGTGGTCTGCAGCCAGGGCCATAACTGTATAAGTGGTGTTGCTGCACGGAACAAACCATCACTGTTCCACGGCCATTTCTACTGACAAGTTTGGGCTACCTTGAGCAGCTGCCTAAGACCCCCCTCCATTTTCTAGGGGCCTTCGAGCTGGGGCAGATTGGGTTGTGGGCATCTGCCTCTTGAGCTTCTTGGGAGGCAGTAGAGAGCTGCCTGGTCGCCTTGACTGTGAGTCACAAACAAACAGAGCAACCAAGCAGCATTAACTTCCTTCTTACCAGCCTGCGGCCAGACAGTGAATGGCTCTCAGCATGCTGCTTGGTGGATGACTGGAGAGGACTTGCATAGGGCACTAGATAGTCAGCTGCAGCTGCGTAAATCCTTGTTTAATAGAATAGATGCCCAGCATTTATTAATAAATAAATAAAATAATTCAGAGAACGGAAATGAACCCCACCTCCTCCACTCGTTTGTCTTCTTCCCCAATGAATGCAATCTGGTGATTGGTTACTTACACTGACCATGGTATCATTACACTGTCCCTATAGGCTGTGGGAAATGTATTTCAGATGGGCTCTGTATATAATATGATTGCAGTCTAAGTTTATAGGATATGGCTATAATTCTAGCTTTATATAAAAACATTATAGCAATGCCAGCGTCTAATCATTATTGTTTTTTACAAACAGTTGTACATATATTAACATATTCTCCGGTTCCCCTGCCTGAGCCGGTAATACTTATTAACACGGCTATCAGAAAGCTATCTCTACATCCCAGGCTGACATTCCGTATCTGCTGCATATTCATATGGAGGCGTTTACACCCATTGAATATTCATTTATGAAAATGGAGGCATTTCTGACTGTGCTAATGATGCTTAGCACGTCTATTAAGCCGGAGACATCAGCCAGAGATGATGGAGCTGCAGGACATTATTGTAATTATTGTCAGTGTGGCTGATTTTCATGCCTGCGTGAGTTACATGGAGCCTTCTGCCGGACTGATATCCGCAGGACTGCTGATTTTGGGATGCCCAGGTCAATGGGGCTAAATGCCAGAATCTATGATCTGTGCCATTATCTGCCAAATATGTTATGTTTCATTCGGTTGTAGGCATCCACCAGCTACAACAGCCAAAGCTTTGAGATCTGTTTTATATTGGAAAAGATTGATATAACGTTTCAACCTCATTCTGGACCTTTATCAGGCAAGCTTGCTGATTTCTCCAAGTGTGATACTTGTGGTGCTGCTAACCTTGACTAAGGTCCGGAATCTATCGCCACTAGCTGCATCAATCGACTAGCATGCCTGTGGCGGTTAGGGTAGTGCAGTGCACATGTGCGCCATAGGATTGCATGGGTGCAGAAGCTCCCTTCGAATGGGTGGGCACGGCTAGTCGCAATCATGACTAGTATGCAGGAGCGCCACGTTCAGAGGTCAGACGAGAGAGGACACATCTGTATGTCGTAAACTATGATAATCATAGTTATCTATTATACAGGGCCACAAATAAATGTAACCTTTGAGGATACATTTCATTCACACAAAGTTTAGAAGTTATGAGTGTACAATGGTCAAGGGCTAAGACAGATTCCCACCGGGATCTAGTTAGGATTCCGGCGGTTGGGATCCTAATGGTTAGAATCCCAACACTGGAATCCTAACACTGACAATGCCAATGGATGCCCAATGTAAGTATTAGGGTTACTAGGGTTAGTTTCAATTTAAAATTTAGGCACTAGGGCAGCCATTTCCAAACACGGTGCTCAAGGCACATTAACGGTCTAGTTTTAGTGATATCCAGGCTTCAGCACAGGTGACTTAATTAGTACATCAGCTATTTGGATTTAAACATCGGTGCCTGGATATCACTAAATGGTACGCGGTTAATGCGTCTTGAGGACTGTGGTTGGCAATGCCTGCACTAGGGAGAGGTTTAGGACAGTTAGGGTTAGGCTGTGACGGGGGATGATTAGGGTTAGGGATAGACCGCAGGAAGGGATAGATAGAGCTACAGTGGCAAACGCAGGATATTTAAAGGGGGGTTTCCAAATGTTATCCAAAGTCTCCCACACAGTAAGTACGGGAGACTGGGGGGAGCGTAACAGCCTTGAAAATTGGTCTTTTTATAAACTAGATATTGTATGGAATACAGTATTAATATTTAACAGTATACAGTATATATGGTCTATATTAGTATAGGCCTGGGGCTCCCAATCTTTTTCTAATCACGGCACCCTAGAGTATCAGAATTTTTCCACGGCACCCCTAGGCCCCAGAAAATATATATCAAATTAAGTAGATTGTGTTTATATGTGTATCTTAGGTTGAGTTATGTGGTAAAGGGCAGGATTTGGTTCTGATTGTACACATTTTATGATTGGCAGCCACCAGCACTGGTTTTGTCCAGAAATAATTGAACATAAATAATTTGAATAGGTCCTGGATGACGAACCCGGGGCACCCCTGCAAGTGTACCGAGGCACCCCAGGGAGCCTAGGCACACAGTTTGGGAACCACTGGTATAGGCTGTTTCAAACAATTGAATAAGATAAGTGGTCAGGAAAAGGTTAAACCTATAATAAATAAATACAAAAACATAATAGAACCAGTACTGTACTTTCTAAGCTCACAATCTCCCACTTCATGGTAAGGCTCCTGCAGGGTTGCCGACCCTCCCGGAATTTGCGGGAGTCTCCCGAAAATCGGGTCCCCCCTCCCGGCCCCCGGAAGGGTGGGAAACCCTCCCAGAATCAGGGGGACCCCCACTGAGCCCCCCCCGATCGCGGCAAAATGCTGCAATCCGCGGGTCTCAGAGGAGGGGGCGGAGCTAAAATGGCACAATCGTGTTCATGATGTCACCGTTAAGCCCCGCCTCCAAACTCGTAATGAAAGATTCCTCTCCGGGCTTCTCCTGGAGAGGATTTTTTGCAAGTCAGCAACCCTGGGCTCCTGTCTCTTCCTCCTGGCAGCTACTCTCTGGTCCATTACAATGCTTGAGGTCTCAGATCCACACATACAGTAAATCAGGCATGTCCAAACTGCGGCCCTCCAGCTGTTGTGAAACTACACCTCCCAGCATGCCTTGCCATAGTTTTAGCATTCCCTAAATGCAAAACAGTGGCAACGCATGAGGGGAATTGTAGTTTCACAACAGCTGGAGGGCCATAGTTTGGACATGCCTGCAGTAAATGTACTAGAAGTTGGTACTCTAGGCAAGTGCAGCAGCTCTGCTCTGTCCCTTAAGGTGCCCACACACGGTACAATTATTGTATACAATATCATATCGCATCGCATCGCATAGGTTTTGCAATGCAATGAGATGAGATGAGATCTAGTACAAAAAGTATGTGCAGCACATACTTGTTGAGCTGTGCGATGAGATGTGTGATGGGAATGTGCATCCCATCGCACCCAGCAATTGTACCGTGTATGGGCACCTTGACACTGCATGATGTGGTGGCAGCTATATTGATCATATTATATACCAGTACTACTGTCATAATTAAAGTCACTTGCCAAGAGGAGGGGGGTTTCCAGGCAACCAGAAACCCCCCTGCATTTGCCTATGAGCTAGACTGTGGGGGGGGGGGGGGGGGGACGGTTAGGGTTAGGCATACCCAAAAATCAATGGAGGGGGGATCTTAGAATGCACACCCGATTTACATGAGGTGCTATCATGCTGGGACTTGTAGTTCTGCAAAGAAAGACATGTGGTGCAGATGGACACTCCATATTATTAATCAAAATCAATCAATAATAGAGGTTCTTGGTATATTCATTGGCCAAGAAATATTTGCCCACCAACCAGCTTCACGGTAACCTCATTTCTGGTGGGTCCCTAATACTAAGAATCTGGGGCGCGGACCCCAAAAAGGCCAGCATAAGCCAGTCACCCCAGGGCAGCACACAAGTGAAAAACTAAGCTATAAATGTGTGTTAATAAGAAAGAAGCAGGAGCTAGAGGTTAAAAAGTGTAGTGCTAGGAAGTATAATATTAGTGAAAATAAATAGTGCTAAATAATGTTAGGGTGTGCCACCCTGAAAGCAACTCGGTTACACCAACCCAAGGGGAGCCGCGCCCCAAATCCATCTCCAAGACTAGCAATTAGTGTAAATTTTTAGGTCTTACCTTCATTGTGCCCTCAGTTTACCCAAAAATCAAGTCCTCCTCCTGGCCCCCCGGAAAGATGGACAAGCCATCCTCCCGCAGCTGACCCCAAGCCCCCCCCCCCCCCCCCGCGAGCGATTCTTGTCATCACGGCCCGCCACCCGGTGTAATGCCTGAAATACCGGCATTACATAGCAAAGGTTGTAGCCATGATTATGCAAATGAAATGGCCACACCCCCACCCTAATGCTAATTTTGATAGCCCGCATCCGTATACACCCCTTATGTGACACGGCCGCTGGCTCCACCCCTTACCTCCTGAGCTGGCTGCCCTCTCCCGGATAGGGCAGCCTAAAAGTCGGTAACCCTGGGGTTAGGCTGTGGGAGAAGAGGGATAGGGTTAATGGTAGGGTTACGTTTAAAATACTTATTGTCATCAGATGACATTCTAAGCATCGGGATTCCGCCTGACGGTATTCCGATACCACCCCCTCACACCTACAAACAGGCTGTTTCCATATTATTTGGACAGGACTCATCAGTGTAGATTACTTTTTTTTTTGCTCCGTAAATAAACATCCTAATTTAGAAAGTGAAAAGAAGGATATACTTTACCGATTTTTTACATTTTGTGTTTAAGGAAATGTTCACAGCAGCCATCGATTATTTGAAGTTAGAAAAAGTTGAAATTGGTGGATTTAGAGGTAAAATTCTCAGTGAAGAAGTTCATCTCATGAGCGAGGAGACGAATGAAATTTGGCGATTGCTACAGGAAGGCAAATACGATCCTCTAGATTATAGAGATATGGTAAGTATTTTTGTGCATTTTCCCATCTGTAAAGTTCTGATTTGTAGCGGGGCTTATAGGACAGCTTTGGAAGAAGCCTTAGATCTAACATCATCAAAGCCATTGGCTCTTCAGACCGATCTTGTTCGAACACTAGTCTGCATCGCTTTTTTTGCAGCGGATGCTGACGCAAAAATAAATCTATTCTATTCATTGTGTCCATCTCCGCTTGTACTTGCCTCTGGGTACGTTATAAAAGTAGCACAATTATATAGATTCTGCTCATTGCATTTCAGTGCATCCAAAGCATATTACGGCACTTGAAAAAGTCAATAGATCTCTATGGGAGCACATTGTGTACAAAAACAGCTTAAAAAGCATTGTTCTGTCATTTTCCAATTGATTTCACCGTCCAGTTTTTCCATTATATCCCATTCATTTCAATAGATTTGTGAGCTATTTGTAGAAAGACAGTTTAAAGACCACATAAATGAATGGCCGATATACATCAATTTAGCTAGATAGCACTGCTGATTGGTTTACCAACATCAAGAGAGTCACATAATCTCTACTGATGTGAGATCGAAGCTTCGAGTCATTGGGTCTCCCCTTCCTGCCAACCAATCACATCGTGGCTAGCAGAATCCCAGGAATCAATTCAATGTATTTATTTATTATTGCCAGTTATCTAGTTAGTATAGCGCACACATACATATTTCTAGACAATCTTTCAGCGATTTACGTCATTCCCTGCCCTAGTAGAGCTAAGAGTCTATGAGGCAGATTTAAAAGGGGATGGGATGCAAATGGCACGCTGCATACTGTAAGTCATAGGAGGCTCTTATAAAAAGATCACTTTTGCGATCCGCTGTCTGCGTCCGAAGACGCAGCATCAACGTGAACATGTGACATTAAAGCAGGGTTGATCTGACCCACAGGGGCACATAGGGAAACCCCCAGTGGGCCCCTTGTATTGGGGGGGGGGGACCCTATCTCCTCCTGGGGCTATGCTGAGAAGTCAAAACAGTTTATGGCCGGCCGATCCCCCATGAGCCTACTTTTCACACGATTTCTCAGCCTGATCCCTCTGACTACTATACGGGGGGACTTTAGGGCTAGCCAAACCTCTGCGGCAGCCCCCTCTTGAGATTAGCCACACCCCTAGAAAAAGGGCCCCTATCACGCATTTCCCGGTGGGCCCTTCATTTCTCAGTCCGACACTGCATTTGAGTGGCCGGCAAAACGATCTTATAGCACCCCCAGAAAATGGAGCCAAAATGCCCCCATTGTCTTCAACGTTCCCCATCCCCACCCCTAAACTTCAGCAGTGTTATAACACTAATGTTGACATTTTAACCATGTCAACATCATAACATTAGACATTCTGCTGTCCACATTTTAAATGTTGACATTGTGAATGTACACCTAACAGTACAGGATTTTAAGGATATCCAAACTTGAGCATAGGTGCTTTAAATAGTCCTCAGTTATTTTGATTTAAGCCTCTATGCTCAACAATGTATGTCCCTAAAACCTGGACTCTTTGGGTGAAATTTACTAAGATGTGAAATACACTTCACAGGTGATGTTGCTATGGGCAATCAATCACATCCTGTCTACTATCTTCTAGAGGGTGGTAAATAAATAAGAAGTAGATTCTGATTGGTTACCCATAGCAACATGACCTGTGAAATGTATTTCACATCTTAGTAAATTTCACCCTTTGGGGTTTATGATGCGATTTCTACTCGAGGTGGGATGTTGCCCATAGCAACCAACCAGAATCTGCTTCTTATTTGTTTTGCACCTTCTAGATGTTAATAGATTGAATCAGATTGGTTGCCAATAGCAACATCCCATATTCAGTAGAACTCTCTTAGTGAATAAACTCCTTTGTGTGCCTTGAGGGCCGAGGTTGCGAAGCACTGCCCTATGGAATGATGGGTAAATGGAAATGGGATGGGCTGCTGTGACTTGATATAAATCTATGTTCCAGGGCTTTGTGACTGATTACACGAGATACCGTCAGCAAATAAACGGCTTCGACCATCATTTAGGCCGGATTTTGAACTTGGCATTCAATGAGTCCAATGGACTGGAATCGGCATTTAAGGTAAGTGAAATACCAGAAGGAACAAATCAGTCTGTCTTCACCTGAAGGAGAAAGGCCCGATTCAATAGCGATTGGTCCCCAGCGTATTCGTGCTGGAGACCGATTGTGCGTCTCTGTGCAGGGCTGCTGTACAAACGCCTTCAGCGAATATCACAGTCGCAGAGGAGTCTGTATGGGTAGGGGAGGGAGGCAGTCTGGGGGGCTAAAGGGGAACGCAGGTGGGCCGATGCCTGCATGGGGTGGCGGGACTCAAGCACCCGCCCCCTCATCACCGGACACCGAAGGAAATAGAAGACCGTTCGATTTCTCTCCCCTTTAGCTGCATGCGAGGGGATGTGTTAACATACATCCCCTCGCATGTTACCTAGAGAGGGACAGGGGAATTCGGCCGGGCGGCGTTAAGCCACTCGCTAAGCAATGAAAGACCGCTGCTTAGCAAGCAGTGTGGAATCATTCCCTTAAAGAGCAGACAGGAAGGTGCTGTCAGGTTCCGTGTGCGGAGCAGTAAGTAGTATCGCTGCTCATTGTCTAAACAATTCAAAAGAGTTGAACAGTTTCATAAAACTCCAAAAAAAGATGCAGAGGACACAGTAAAAAATACAATGTCAACATAATAAAAGGTACTCACTAGGGGTAAAAAGAGGAGTACAAGGAAAATAAAAAGGATGACAGCAGGGAAAATTGCTGCCAAGGACAATATCCCACTGTGTGAAAAACAGTTTTACTAGCGACGCTGTAAGAATTCGGCTGAAAAAGTAGCAGAGACATTTTAAAATCATCATTAAATTGTAGACGGGACAGTGGCTGTCCAGGTGGTATGACCACAGAGCTCGGTGTATTTATAATGAAGACTGGGGTTCCATGCTTTATACGCTACCAGACGATCAGAATGATAAAGTTAAGTAACCTTTTACCTGGTGTGGGGGCACCCGAAACAAAATGGAAAAATGATTGTGTCTCAAATGCAGCAATCGCAGCAGAATTATGCGGCAGCACCCACTAATTCCGCTGCCAGTCATTTAGGAGAATTATGAGCATTTTAAAGAAACCATCACCAACTGGCAATAGTTATAGGCTAGCTCTGTGGTTATGTAATCAACTGTATAACATCCTGTTGCTAAAACTTTTTCTTTCTCCCCCCCTTCCCCCTTTGATGAAACTCATTTGATTCCTATTCATTGTTCTGGTGATGCCTTTGTTACACATAACTACAGATTTGTAACATTTTTGTATTTAGAAAGTTCCAGTTTATTCATTTCAAGATATGAAAGCGACAAACAGCAAAATATTCAATATCCGATTCCTATTTGTACGCAAACCAGTTGGGTTGAATACAAATACCATGTACGGGTGTCTGAGTAGGTGATAATGCCAGGGGCGTAAGTTTATCTCAGTCGCCCGGAGGCAAGTTGGAGTTTGGTGCCCCCCCAAATATGGTGTGTGTTAACATTCGTCTGTTTGTATCATCTCACATTCAAGCAACATTGCTTGCTGCAGCTGATTGGTACCAGGAAGGAGTCATCTTGACCTCTATAGCAGGGCTCCTGGTATAGAGCTGATTAGCTACAGGTGTGCCGCACACCTCCACTGTAAGAGCAGTGGTCACACGCAGATCCCGCTGTGAATTACATAGGAGCTGCTTTACATGCAGGTGCCCCTTCAGGGCTTGGAGCCCGGATGCTGGAGCCTCCATTGACTCTGGGAGTTACGCCCCTGAATGTTTCCATTCTGCAGAATGGATCTTGTGATGTCGCTTACAGTTGCTGACATGCTGTGACATTTAGAGGGCGGCGCCCATCGCTGTTTTCTTAACGCAGAAGGTGCTTTGTTCCCGTTTTTAGCAGTCAGAAATTTTTTGTGTCTGGAACCTATTGTCAGATGCTCGCTGACTGGTGCCTACAACCATTGCGAATTGCCACCCTTTGGTTGTGATATGATCGGAGGTAGTGCCCCCTTACGCAACACTCGGATCCTCCCTAATGCTAACAGGAGGTGTTTATATGCACAGTCGCTTCCTTGCAGTGTTGCAGGGCCTAGATAATGGGAGGAGAGGTATGTTCCCTAATGGAAGGGGGTATGACCACACCTGGTTCCCAAAAAGTATAATTATAATAAGTATTTTTGATGCGTTCCAGATGAGGGCACCATTGTGCACTCCAGCCAGAAGCAGATCAGGAGGTATGATCACTAACACGCCCCCCACCACCCAACCCCACCCTCCCACTGCCACCACTGCACAGATAGTGCAGTCACTGTAGCACAGGTTGGGGATGTAAGAGGAAGCCGACGGGTAAGGGTGGGGGGTTGTGAGTTGCCAACCCCAGCCCCCCATTCACCAGGCCCTTGTAATGTGTACCCTTCCCTCTCTCTGTGCCACTAACCCTAACCCTTCCCACTTAGTGCCTAACATTAACAGCCACCGTCCTCACCCCAGGCTTAACCCTAACCATACCCACTTAGTGCCTAATCCTCTCTTCTTAGTGCCTAACCCTAACATCCCCCCTGCAACCTAACCATCCCCAGTATACTAACTTTCTGGGTGCCGTGAAACCTAATCAGGTCCTGTGTGCATAAGCCAGCCCAAAGCACTTATATACTACCGGTAGCCCCCTGGCTGCGCAGCCTTCACACATCCGCGTGCCCCCCCCCAAAAAAAAACATCCAGACCAGGCCCCCACAACACTAAATCGAAGACCCTGCAGCTCGGAGTCACCAGTCCGTCGCCGCCCCCACCATCCTGCAATGCCCACACCTGCTTCACGGCCTCATTACCATCGTAAGTCGGTCTTGTTTAAGCCTTTTAAGCCCTTTAATCCGCTTTCTCTACCTAACTGCTGACGCTAGAGGGAAAAGTGTTTAAAATATTTCTCTCCAATGCCGGCCTATGAATGGGCAGCGTTCTAAGAGCATCGCCAAATTACCGCTGCATACCCAAGCCCACTCAGAAACGTTTTTTGTTTTGATGGTCACAGACGGACAAAGAAAGTGTCACAAAGCGTTTTAGTGCGGAGTGCTTGTCGAATCTGTGACCTGGTGTATCCGCATTGAAAGCCTTCGGCAATCTGCAACATCTCGTCCCGCGACAAAGGAAACGCAATCAGAAAAAGTGTTATGAAATAGCTGCCTGCTCATTGACTGCGCCTTATCAGTATATTATGCCAGCACAATAGTTTAATAACAGCCATAATGTGTCTTCATTTTTACTGGATAAAGAGGCTCTCTGAAAAGTGCTTGAAACCTTATCTACACAAGAGTCAAGCGTATTGTATTGAGCTCTGATGAAAGCTGACACACATCTGAGTGAAGTGCTTGGTTTCATGTTCCATTGAAAGCCACTGAGTGTGTTTGTTCGGGGAAAAAAAAAAAAGAAGCAGCTCCTACTCTTTGGCAGATAGCGAATTCCTGGCAGAGCCCCTTCACATGGCGCACATGAAAATAAATATTTTGAGTGTTATTACTGTTCGGAATTAATCCCTTTTTACAATTTTAGAGGGGTATTAGCATATCATTTTCGCCTGGATGTTTTTGAACTGATTACTGAGACGGAAGATTAAAAAAAAAACAGATCGCTGCATTATAGTCACGTCCGCGGCAATGGGAAGTTTTCAGACAATTATTACCTGTACTTTAATTGATTAATCAAGGATCGGGTTCACTGGCTGTGCCATCTCCCACGGGTCTTCCTGCAAGAGAACAGGCATATGGGAAATAGTAATTAAATAATGTAGAAAATGATGTGGAAAATACAGTTTATGTAAAGCTAGCAACCCATAGCAATTACTCTAACCTATGGTGGTTATTCAGATACAAACGCCCCCCCTCCCCCCTGGGAGTTTGCGCAGGGGACCGATTGTTTATGACTGCGCATGTGTATAGGTTTTTATGCGCACGTGCAGCCACTGTGTGCGAGCGCGCACAGCTCTCACACACAGAAGTCTGGGCAGGGAGCGTGAGGAGGCGGGCCGGGCAATTAGCATACAGGAACGCCCAGTGTTTCATAGGCGTTCCCATGAGAACGCTGGGCATTCTCAGGCAAATTGCCTGGTGACGTGGTTGCGGGGAGTGGGCAGCTGACATAAGCGGCCCACTCTGTCCTAGCACAGGGCGCCCGCAGGTCTGAGACACCATAGAGGTGTCTCAGATCTGCAAACGCTGAAGAAATCATTCCATGGTCGCTGGCGCTGACCTGTTCTCTGGCGGACTGGCCCGAATCAGGTGCATATGTGGTGCCCCCCCGATTCATGACAAGTACAAGTCATTTATTCCAAGACTGGTAATCGGACTGGGTACCGCGGGGGCGGCAGATCCAGGGAGTTGTGGTCCCATCTCTTCCAAAACAAATTCCGGCAAAGTGGCCCCTGCACCTTCACAGGGAGGTCATTGTCCCCTATAGCAGCGCTGCAATGTTCCCCATGTATTCGCACGATGTACTAATACTACATTTATAATAAACATTTTTTCCTCCATTATGTTTTGCTGCACATAAATACATAACAATGTCATTCCGCTCCTTGTATGTTGCAGGTTCTGCAAATCTTTGGCCCCCTGCTGGAACGGCCAGTGATTCATTCTCTTGTTTCCCCAAATTATGAAAAACTCCTTACAATGTTTGAAATAGAAATCAGCTCTTGCAAGAAAATATATCTCACCCAGAAGAGAACCGTAAGCATGATATGTGTCCTTGATCTGTGTTCCTGACTAAGCAGCAGACCTTCATACTTAGCAGCAGACCTCCATACATAGCAAACATATCAGAAAGAGGGGAACAGTATGAAATCCCGGCAGTCGGAATCCCGATGGTCGAAATAACGGACGCCGGAATCCCGACCGCCGCAATGCCGACAAGGGGGGGGGCCGTGGTTCGCCCCCCTTGCGGGCTCACTGCGCTTGTCACACAGCGGGCGACTCCGAAACACTGCCATCTGCTGGCAGAGAATAAAACTACAGGTGACATTTAATGGGATGCGATTTTTAGAAAAGTTCGGAAATCGCACATTATCGCGTTATCTGAAATCGGGAATTTTAAAAAAAGAATGACTATTTAATAGGATTTGCATTTGCGGGTGAAAAGTGTGATAAGGTGCGATTTTTTAGTCATGAAAATATGTGAATTTTGGTAATGAAATTGTAGAAATTTGTGGACATATGCGATTTTGAAGACATGGTAATGTGTGTTTGTTTGTAGAAAAAAAAAAGGTGTGGGGTCCCCCCTCCTGAGCAGAGCCAGTTCCGGTTCCAAAAACAATCACGGGAAAACCAAATAGGGGTCCCATGGATATTTTAAAACCAGCACCAAGCTCAAGGGCTGGTCCTGGTTCCCAAAATACGGGGGACAAAAATTAGCAGGGGTCCCCACTTCCATGCCCATGCTGACCGGTCAGTGGGTGAATGCTTTGGCCGGGGAGACATATAAAAAGTCTACCCCCAGCTGTGGCATTACCCTGCTGGCTGGTTGGGCCTGGTGCTGGTTCTTGAAAAAAGGGGCCCCCTACTCATTTTAGCCCACTTATTTTGGGAACCAAGACCAGCCCTATTTGGTTTGCCCTGTGATTTTTTGAGGGGGATCCCACGCCATTTTTATTTTTTACTTTTACACATTTTTATGGACAGAACCATGCGCAGATCGCACTGGTCTGTGCATGGGTCTGTCAAACTCGTCTGCCAGTCCCTGGTCTATTTGTGTTGCGATTTTTGGTAATGTTTTCCCAAAATCGCATCCTATTATATTTGCGAGTTGTATACTTTTTAATGGCAAAACATCTGGATATGAATTAAAGTGTGTTGAAAAAATCGACAGGTCAGAATGTGCGATTTTCGCGGCAAAAAGGACGATTTTTACCGCAATTCGCGTCCTATTAAGTTGGCGATTTCGTAAAAACTTGCAAATTCAGTCATTTTTTTTTAGTCGAGATATATCATCCCATTAAATGTCACCCTACAGCTCTCTCTTTACACATGCACAAACACAGAAGGTAGCAGAACAGCTTGGTTAAGCATTAGTTGTTAAGCATTCTATAGGAGGCCATTTTGGGAGAGACATTTTCGATAGAATTACATACGGAATACTCTCTGCAGCAATGGTCATTGTAGCAGGCACTCGGGCTCTAGAGAAAGAGCTTGTCGGGCTCTAGAAATGGCCCTGAATGAAACAAGGGTGATGATCACTTGAGAACCTTAAACATTGTGGCACTGTTTATAATATTAATTCTAATGCATTTTTATCTTGCAGTGTGAAAATGGCAATAACCTGCTGCATAAAAATATGCCTCTTACTTCTGGGAATTTAAAATGGTCTCATGAATTGAGAGAGAGATTGCAGAGGCACAGATTATCGTTCAAGCACGTTAATCACGAGTAAGTTAAATATATACTTGCCTACCCTCCCGGAACGGTCGGGAGGGTCCTGCAAATCAGGTCCCCCTCCCGGCCCCCCCCGGGAAGGTGGACAAGTCTTCCACATTTTCGCCACAGCCCCTGCTCCCCCATTCCCCACAGTATAAAAATTTCACGAGGGGAGGGGGCGGGCTTAAAATGACGCGAACCGCGTCATTTCACTTCATTTTAGCGCTTCCCCCCATGCACGGACCCGCAAATTGATGCGGCTGCCTGTCATGGGGGCGGGTCTTGGTGACGTCAGCCTCACCCCGCCCCCGAAACTTAGCCTCTTCCCACCCCCTTTCACTCCTCTCCGGGCTTCTCCCGGAGAGGAGTTTTAAAAAGTCGGCAGGTACGTACGAGTTAAATACGGACTGATAATGCAGTCACCTGTCTTGTATCTTGGTTGTTTTCTCAAATGCTTCAAAGCGCCTCTCTGCTTTTGATTTTAAAATATGCCATGTACTGCCGGCTTGTGGAGAAAGCGTCGTTTCCCTGCTCTGCTCTCATCCTGCCAGAGCTGCCGTTCTCACTGCTCTTCTCACACAGCATCTGGAGTGTTGTCAGTGCTTTGTTTGCATTCAGGGGTAAATGTGTGACGCTTGGAGAAGTGGTATCTATCCCCATAATGAATGTTGTGTGCAAGGTGATATTGCACCAGCCAATCAGCTCATAACAGTTCATTTACATGTTGGAGCTGATTGGCTGGAGCAATATCACCTTGCACATGACATTCTATATGGGAATAGATATCGCTTCTCTACACATTTTGTTATGTTGTTGGGACGTGATAATTATTTTCCAAATAACATTACAGTCACATGACAGCATTTATTTATTGTTGCTGGGGCAACTAAAAAAGTGGTCAGCTCAGCAGGCAACTTCTTACTGTGCATGGAGGATCCCTCTCTGAAGATAAATACAATGGAGTAGCCTACTATGGGCTAACACATCTTCAGATAGCGTTTGCTGCTTTGCCCTACAGAGCTTTGTTATTCTGACGGTTTAGCAGCCCCAATAGAAACCTATAGGGTCTTCGGAAATGGATGAACCGACGAGCACAGCACCTATTAACCGCTGCTCCCAAAAACATCCGATCCTAACAGTCCCAGTTCTGATCTTCCGGCAGTATGGAATTGGGATTTTAAATCTGAATTTGGGGCTTTTCCATGATTTTAGCAGTTTAATGATTTTTATGGAATTGTATCAATAATTAACATTTTATTTTAAATTAAGTTTAAACTGAACTGAAATCCAAATCCAAAACAATTAAGGTTTGAGGCAGACTTTGCCTAATGAATTAGAAAGAAAATGTGTGTCACCAATGCCATCAGACAGAGGGCTCACACAGGGGAGTGATGCTTTCTGCCTGCGCATGTGCCTAAGCTGGGTGCGAGCGGGGACGGCGGACTGCTAGTTTGCCATCCCGTTCGTACTTAGCAGTGTGGGGGGGAGGGGCTTGGGATGGTGGAGGCGACGGGCTGCCCCCCCCCATTAGTGACTAACCCAAATCTCCCCCACCCTGCAGCCTAACCCTAGGTTACCTATAATGCATAAACCTTTTACACCGCCACCCCACCCCACCCTCCGGCCTATCAGCATACTTATGTTTGGGATACCAGCTGTTAGAATTTTGGCTTCGTTATCGCCACTGATTTCAGAATTCTGGCACCGGCGTTGTGGTTGTCAGTCAGAATTCTAACATCGTTATTTCGACCACTGGCATCCAGGTCATCCGGGTCATAGCCGCATCCTTTGCCAACCTGTGTCTTTTTTATTAGGTGGATTTTGGGGGGGTACGTTTATCAGTTTTATTCCCATAATAATGTGGAATATTGTATCCTAATCTTACAGGGCCCTGCAGACTGATGAAGCTACTAGGATTTTTGAGAAATATGATAAGTTTATGGAACTTTTAGATGCTCATGATCAGGAAACATTTAAGAGCTGGACGGAAGACCTCTGTGATCTCTGTGAAACAAATTTAGGTCAACCAATACTAATGTACGATGAGGATGGCCTATACAAAACCAACTTTACCCCTAAGGTAATTCTGATTTACTTCACATTTTTAGACGTGTAATGGGATGGAACTAGCACAGGAAAACTTAACAAAGTAACAATGTAAATATATTGTGTAGCTGGCAAAACCGTGTGCACTGCTGGTGTGGCACATTTCTGCCCAATCTTGTGACTGCAGGAGGATTGAGTGTAGATGACATTTAGGCAATGCCGTTACTAGACATTTTGGTGCAGTTTGCCAGAAAGGGAATTAGTGACCCCCCCCCCATACAAAATATGGACAGTGCACACATTAGGCATGCATTGGAAATTTAGAGGTGTGGCTTCACGATGAAGGGGCATGGCTACATATTAGTACCAATTCACATAACACCACACAGTAGTGTTCATTATTCACATTACGCCACACAGTAGTGTGCATTATTCACATTACGCCACATAGTTCCACATTCCATTGGAGCTGCACACAGGGCATATCAGTTTTTTTTTTAGAAATTTAGCAGTTCAAAAATCAATATAGCAGTTCAAAATTAATATAAAATTCATTAGACAGTTAACTAATACCGGTATACACACTGGGGGATGGTTTGACAGTACAAGACAAACATACACAAAACATCAATTTTCAAGTTTATTCAGCATCCTGACGAAGCCTTATTGAGGTGAAACTAGTCGATGTATCTGGAACATTTTGGATCCCATTGGACCTGTGCAAGTTACCACGCAGTCCACCTGGGAAGTCTGCCGGCAGACCCTCAGCCATCCTGGTAAGCAACCATCTTTATGGATACAATTTGAACTCTGTGCATAAAAGGACCCAAGGTAAAAACCTACCCTAAAAAGGGAAAACTAATTACCCCTAAAAGGACATTTGCACACATCACTTTAAAAAGGAGATATTGAACCTCGGTGCTTGAAAATTGATGTTTTGTGTATGTTTGTCTTGTACTGTCAAACCATCCCCCAGTGTGTATACTGGTATTAGTTAACTGTCTAATGAATTTTATATTAATTTTGAACTGCTATATTGATTTTTGAACTGCTAAATTTCTAAAAAAAAAATGATATTATTTAAAATACTACAAGTAGTATAGTGTGTTTTTTCGGCATATGTATAGTCTTGCGCAGAGTATAACACATCGCTCCACCCACTGACCCCCTATACAAGGTATTGGTAGTATACCTCTACTCAGCAGCAACTACACATATCGGCTGTAGCGCAGACCTCTACCCCCCTTTTTTTTCCACAGATACAGTGCACATCATACACAGTGCAGGGCATAGTGTGGTTTGGATACAAAGCAGGTTGGATACAGTGGATGTCGGATACAGGGTCTAATTCAGACCTTGTTGCTGGGCTGCAAATTTGCAGCCCAAGCAATTATCGAACGACTGCACATGCGCACGGTACTATGGGGGTTATTCTGATTCACTCGGAAAGGCACAATCACTCTCTAATGGACAAAACCATATGCACTGCAGGTGGGGCTGATGTAACATGTGCAGAGAGTTAGAGTTATCTCTCTCTGCACATGTTACATCAGCCCCACCTGCAGTGCATATGGTTTTGTCCAAAGAGTGATTGTGCCTTTCCGAATGAATCAGAATAACCTGTGCTCATGCCCGAGTCATCTGTGTGATACACCGATACAGTGTGGATTGGATACAGTGTGCCCTTATTCTGGTTCACATACAAAGACATATTCCTTCTCAAATGGACAGAACCATGTGCACTTGCAAGGGGGGGGGGCAGATGTAACATGTGCAGAGAGAGAGTAACATTTGGGTGAGTTTCTGTGCAGGGAAAATACCGATTGCTTTATTTTTACACTGCAATATAGATCTCATGTTAAAGTAAAACTCTACCCAAATCTAAAGGCCCCCATACATCGAGGCGATTTGGTCCGATTTCGGCCAATTGCGACCAATCGGCCCGTTAAATTGGACCAAATCGCCTCTCCCTGACATGCCGTGGGGTCCGATGCGCAGTCCCGTGCGCATCAAACCCGACCGGCCTCGCCGCCATTCCTCCAGGTGGCGACGCGGGCTGGAAGCATGGACTCATGCGATCCATCACAACGGATCGCATGTGTCCCTGCCGCCGGGAAGGTCGCAGGGTATCGGGTGTCCGTACACTGCTGCGAGACATCGCAGGCAGTGTATGGGCACCTTAACTCTCTCTGCACAAATTACATCTGCCCCACCTGCAGTGCACATGGTTTTGTCCATTTGAGAAGGAATATGCCTTTGCGAGTGAGCCAGAATAAGGGCCATAGTATGTGTTGGATACAGTGCAGGTTGGATACAGCCATAATGCACTTACTGCGACATGGGGTGTTGGCAGAGCAGGGTTGCTATCAGTGTCCTCAGAGCGGGGTGTTGGCAGTGCAGGAGAGCTGGTTGTATCGGCAGTACAGGTGTGCTGGTGGTGTTGCTATTTTGTACTAACTTGCAGTAGGAAATATAAATCACTATAACTAAATGCAATAGCATTAGAGCATCACACTAAACATGTGGTCAGTGATGTAGTTGTGTAACTAAAAGAGCAACAGTTGTATTTTAGTCCTATTTTAAAAATCCATGTTTTACATCCTCTTAGTTAGCAGCTGTTCTGCGTGAGGTGAAATATCTCCAGCTCCTGAAAATGTTTAACATCCCTGATGTGGCAAAAGATTTGTATATGAAAAGAAAGACACTTCAAAAGGTACAGTAACAGCCAGGACCATAACTGGGGAGGTGCGGAGTGTGCCACCGCACAGTGCTGCAGGATAGGGGGCGCTGTTGACAGTACATGTCATTAATTAGTTTTAATTACTTTCACTTGTGGCTTACATCCTCTTTGAGGCCCGACATCTCCTGATCTCTGCTGTTCCCTTCCCCTAACCCTTAAGTCATTAATACCTATACAAAATTCGTCTACTTTACTTAAAAGCTCCTTTTTAGCCACACTGTCCTTTATTACATTTCAAGATGCTAACATACCCGGATTCAAAACCATCACCTGTGGTATTGCAGACAGACACTCTACACATTGAGCTATTTGCTCTTGCATAGAAAGCTAGAGATTCTAATTATTTGAAGCTTACCTCTCCTTCGTGAAAATATTACCAGCATTGCAATGGCAGTGATATTTTTTTTTTTTTTTTTTAACAAAGAACAGGTAGCATCACATAGTTAGAAATATCATATTTTTATGCAGAATCAAATAGCTTGATGAGTAGGGTGTTTGACTGGAATGCAATAGGTTATGGGTTTAAATCCACAGGGCACCAAAGAGTATAGTTACAGCTCTAGTAACAGCACACATTGTCATGGTACAGTATCACGAGCACTGAGAACATATTATTGTTCATCCACTTTTGGACTAACAGCAAAGTTTTGATGTATTCGGATCGGGCGTCTTATCCAAAATTTTGCATCTCACTCTCAGCTTTTCCCACTGTAATTCTTGAGCTTTAGGAAAGCACATGGAGGTGCCAGGGTGGTGGATGTGTAATATGTGTAACTAAAATATACTGTGCTTGCTGTTGGGAGTAACCTTGTCATCCTTGTAATAACACTAAGTGGGGGGGGGGGGGTTTGAAAAGCATTGGCAAAAAAAGCTGAAAGCGCCTGCAATTTTGCCGAAAACACATATAGCGATGTGTAATTTGATGATACATGTTTTTTTTTTACAATGCCACCTTAATTGAATAGGCTGAATTTTAAGTGGACATAAAAATCATCAAAAAGTGCAGATTTCTCACGTAGGTGAAAAAAGCACCAATTCAATTACTCCATCTGCAAATATAAACTGATTAAGGTAAGCAAATGTTTCTGACAGAACAGACATGTGAAAAGGTTTCCATAATGGGGTTATTGTGTAAAAGCCCCCATACACTTGTATGATTTCTTCGAGGGGAGGCACGCGATCCCCCATGAATCGCCCTTGGCAGGATTGTATGCGATCTATCTCGTGCAGATCTTTTTGCATGTAATATATCACATACAATCCCAGCAAGTGCGGTCGGAGGCTGTCCTATCTGACAGGTCCTACAAGCAGCAAGGGCACAGGACAGAACGGAGTACATTCAAAACACGTGACTTGCCTAATTCCACCCTATCTCTTGGCCCTACGTGTCAGAATCAGGTGAAATGGGGCAAAATCGCACTAGTGCATAGCCACCTTCACAGTGGTTTCATTTTAGAGAATCTTCTTAACCCTTTGAGTGCCAAGGGAATTTGTCAAAATAGGTGTGAAAATTACCAAGCAAACCTGTTTTTTTTATTAACCCTTTGAATTGCCAATGTCGCTGCGAGAGATCCTCAAAATATCTGTTAAAAATACCAGTGCCGCTCACAGCGACTGTTCTTTATTTGGATTCAATTGACTCGGCCGTATCTGTATTTATTTATACTGAAAGAACAGTCGCTGTGAGCGACGCTGGCGTTTTTTAACGGATATTTTGAGGATCGCTCCCAGCAACGTCGGCACTCAAAGGGTTCATTCAGATAACAAATTGAGATAATGACAAATAAGTACAGGATGTATCAAACATAAAAATGGGATAAAAACCGGCAATTAGTGCAACGTGAAAGACGCAACACGACACTACGAACCGGGTAAAAAGCAGAGTTCTTACCGGTTCCTTGCCGTGTTGCTGTGCAGTGTGAACGGGTTAAACGGGTTGAGCAATCCGTTTTTCGTTCACACTATGGAGGAGGCAGTGCTTGGAGCAGCGCCAACTCTAAGCTCTGCCTCCTCCCCCGGCCCTGATGATGCGCCGACGCTCCGCAGTGCCCCCACATGACGTCAGTAGACTGAAAATATTGCCGGTTCGCAGAGGCAATGTGAACAAACCGCAAATGCAGGGTCGCACCGGGACCCTGCATTTGCAATCTGAAAGTAGCATAAGTGGGAGCTCACTGAAGACAAGGATAGTGCAAGGTTAAAACCTAGGGGTAGGAGTGCCCTGCATGTGTGAGCTTATGGTCTAGCGGAGTGGTAGATTGTACTCTCCTCATAAGAAAATACAGCAGCACCGATCTAAATGCTGGCTAATGGGTCATACACACGTAATGATTGGAAGGACAATGTGGGCATTGCCGATCAATGGGAACAACCAATTGTTCAAATCGTTCCATGCATCGTTAACGATGTGTGTACCCGCCGATCTTTAACGATGGTGTATGATTTTCCCTGCATGCAGGAAGATCATAGACCAAACTTTTGTGAAGTGTATTAAATCGTTTCGTGTGGACTTACACTCGTGAACGATATAGGAACGCTTCCGGCATCGTTCCGTGTGTATGCACCTTTAGAAAGAAATATAAACAGTGGCGTTCACTAGCTCCTTCCACAACTACTATACTGTATTACACAGCACGTTGGTGATGCACCTATTTCAGATTTTTCTGTCTTTAACAGTATATCGGAAACCTGGACCTGATAGCACAATGGCTCAACAGGCTTCAGAAGACCATCTTGCCAGTAGAGAGGGAACTTATTCATGATGAGCTCACACAGATACGTGAGAAGTTGGATCCAGCCCTTACTCAGCTGACGTGGCACATGCCAGATTTGGATGAATACATTAAAGACGCACGAGAACTTATCTACAGTGTGGATAAACGAGTTCAAAAAGCTAAACAGAACGAGGAGATGATGCGGAACGTAATAACCAAACTCAGCGAAACTAATTTTATTGCCAGCAAAAATGGAAGGGACAAAGAGAGAATAGCCAAACATTACATTATTGCTGAAGACGCGGGACAGAAGATTCAAGGACTTCTTCAGGTATAAACTTACACAGGTTCCGGGGGGCACATCCTCTCTATAACATGCGAGGGGATGCGTAACAAAAACACATCCCCTCGCATGTCTCCGCAGCAGGAGAAATCATTCGATGGTCGCCTACCATCAAATGATTTATCCTACATTCACACATAAGAGTCAGTGGTAACCGACTTTTATTTGCAACTGCTGGGGGCGAAGACGGTGTGGGCGGCTGATGTCCTATGACATCAGCTGCCTGCCCCCGGTAGGCATCGGCCCGCCCGCGCATAGACATGGGAAAGCCCAGCATTTTCATAGGACACCCATAAAATGCTGGGCGTCCCCATGGGCAATCTCCGTCCCTGCCGCCATCCACCATTGACCTTCCCTGTTGTTTTCGAAGGGCTCGGTGACTATGCAATTCGCCGAAAGCCATTCAGAACTGCACATGACCATAGTGGCTGCCAGAGGACTGTCCGACAATCGGGATCCCAACAGTCAGTATACTGACATCGGAATCCCGACAGGGGGGATCCCTACTGCCAGGGACTATTCTCCCTTCTGGGGGTCCATGACCCCCCCCCAGGAGGGAGAATAGAACTTGTGGTGAGCGCAGCGATTCACCGAGCCCGCAAGGGGCTTCTTTGCACTCGCCCCACTGTCGGGGCACCATCGGGCAGTTATACCACACCCACCCATTATACACTACGCACAGTCCTACAAACATTGGGCAGGAATGCGAGTCAATCAAAATTACCCCCTATGTGCCAGCCAATCAGCTCCTAACTACTATGTTACAGGCTATGTTTGAAAAATTACAGAAGCTGATTGGTTGGTACTTTATCACTCTTCAAACTTTGCCCAATCTCCCCCTTACGCCTAAGTCCAGGCAAGGGTAAATGCTAGTTTGCAGAGTGGTGTTGTTAGCCTATGAACTTAATAATCTCAGTTTTTTTTTTTTGTAGCACAATCAGCAGTTGTTTCAAGCAGAGCCGCACTGTGATAAATGGAAGTCCTACACGGGGTACATAGACCACATGATTTTAGATGGATTGTTCCAAGCGGTTAAGTGTTCGCTTCAGTACTTGATTGATAACACAGAGCCATCACTTAAAAATCCTCCATTGTTTAAAGTGGAACTCTTTCTTAATGGAAGTGAGATGAACTTTGCGCCTTCCTTGGAACTGAACATCAGCGGCAATTTCTATAACATCATAGAGGGTTTAATTCGGGACACCTTTCGGATTGCATCTTATATACCGCGTGTTGCACCACACCTTGGGAAAGCAACATATCAGGTATTTAATAATTCCTTTCTGTGCAGTATATTCAGGGGTGCCGACAGAAAATGACCAGTTGCCACCCCCAACCGCCAGCCACCTGTCAATCAACTTGTAAATGGCTAGCAAGAAAAAAGAACGCTGGATTTTTTTCTGCTGCTTGGGCTCGTGCATGAGTGCTACAATCTGTGGGCATGCGCAGATGTGCAATAGTCATCCACCTTGGCAATTTGCACCTATCAGTTCTGAATAGCCCCCCCCCCCATTGTCTGGGGAGCCCAGGGTGCATCTATGGATAATGGATGCTATAGGAGAGACATGGGGCATTGCTCCGCATGTTCTGTAGTGCAGACCTGCTGCGAGAGAGCTGCTGTGAGAGAGCTGTGGTGGATTATAGTGTTTGCCGACCTCCCAACTTACAAAGAGATGGAGGAGGGACAGAATGATGCGCGCCGGAGGAGCAACGAAAATTCCAGGGGCGTGGCCTTAATAAAGGGGCGTGGCCTATACTTGCAGTTCTCCCGAGAGGCCACGCCCCCATTTTTCTGCTATTGGGACATGACCCAGAGGCTCTGTGCCGGCCGTGGGAGGGACGCGGGAGGGACGCGGGAATGTCCCCGAAAACCGGGACATTCCCGCGGTAATCGTGACTGTTGGGAAGAACCCTGTATTATGTGATTGAGGCAGTGCGGTGCTCTGCTCTTCAGCATTGACTGGCACATTTGAAATGTTTGTGTGTGTGTGTGTGTGTGTGTGTGTGTGTGTGTGTGTGTGTGTGTGTGTGTGTGTGTGTGTGTGTGTGTGTGTGTGTGGTGGTGGTGGTGGTGGTGGAGTAGGTCGCGAGCTGTAGGCAGGACTATGCTGTATACAGTATGCTGCACAACAAAACGTAGCTTCTGGGCCTCCCCAGCAATATACAGAGGAGAGGTTGCTGATCTAGCATCTAGTGTAGTAAAATTGCAAAAACTGTTCCTCTGTCACCAAACTAATGCTAAAAATACAGCGAGGAGCACGTATGTCTGTAATACAGAAAGAATCTAGTTAGCCTGCCTCTGTTCTCTCTCAATATACCACAATAGGATGACTTGCTATACATTTCACAGGCGTAGGTCAGGAATATTCGTAGTGTACCTATTATATCAGTACATTCAGTATAAATCAGCATCGGGTATTCACCAGTCAGCTCAGTTTAAAGCCGTGAATGCTAATTCATTCAAAGTAGACCATTTCAGCTTAAAGGCCCGCCACTGCCTTCCACCTCAGCTGTGACTGAACACTCCGGCACTCTGCAAATTGAATAGTAGTTGTCTCCCCACCTTTCCTTGTAGAAGCATTTCTACATTTCTTTCTTTATTGGGAAAAATAATCACAGTCTTTCACATACAACTCATTTTTATGTCTTGCATGTAGCTCGATGTTGATGAGATGGAGGAGCTGAAAGAAATGCGTGGCGGAATTATGAGAAGGGTGCACTCGACCATTGTAAATGTGAAAGAGTATCAGAGACACTTTAAAAAGTACAGCTATTTGTGGACGGATGATAAAACAGAATTCATGAAGCAGTTCCTCCAGTACGGCCGCTTCCTCAGCGCCGAAGAGATGGAAATGTATGCAGATTATGAACTGCAGGAATGTTCGCCACAGTTAGAGCACTTCAGGAAACAGGTAAAGCGCTACTGAAACAAAATGACTCAATTTGAATTGTCAGCCAGTGGAAAATATTGTGGCTCCGGTCGGATATACACCGGTAACCGCCGCCCTGAAGCTGAACATCAGCTCTCTGTTTTAACTGGAAAACCATCATATACCAAAATGTAGATAACCCCTGTTCTTCTGAGTAATTGATATTAAATGAAGAAGAACGTAGTGCAATATATTCGGATTGATGTTGTAGAAGGAATTCTAACCTCTGTTCCATGACAACTGTTTGCTATCATTTAGCATCCCCGTAATGTGGATATTTGTAGGATTATACTGTATAGGGAGCTAGAGAGTTTACTTAAAATACACTAGTAGCCTTCCATTCGGGTCTAGTGTGATAGGCTGAGATTTGGGGGCATCAGTTTGCCTTTTAAGTGATTGCCCCTTTAAAAAAATGCTCAGTTCGGCCAACATCCCTACACTGCAATACATCCGGACCATAGGGCCTAATTCAGCCCTGATTGCAGGGCAAATTTGTTCTCAAAATGGGAAAACCCATGCTGTACTGCAGGTGGGGCAGATGTAACATGTGCAGAGAGAGTTAGATTTGGGTGTGGGGGGGGGGGGTGTTAAAACTGAAATCTAAATTGCAGTGTAAAAATAAAGCAGCCAGTATTTACCCTGCACAGAAACAAAATAACTCACCCAAATCTAACTCTCTCTGCACAGGTTACATCTGTCTCACCTGCAGTGCAACATGGGGGCACTGCATGGGGGCAACATCGTTGCCTGGTCAACGATGATAGGGGTCTGCGAATGCGCATAGTCACTCTTGCCCATGGGCAAACCCCGGAGCGAATGCCTTCGGTGAGTTTTTCACTCGCCCGGGCGTTCGCAAAATGATTGGTAGCCAGGGGCTGGTCGCTGGCGTCCGCCCAGCGTTTCATGGGTGTGCCCATGCAAACGGCACATGTGCCCATAGAAATGCAGGGCATACTCCTGCGAATGCAAGCGTGACCATGTCTGCTCGAAGTGGGCGGATGACGTCACATGACCGTTTTTTTTGTTGCCTGTAGCATCCATAAAGGGCTTTGTACTGTGGTGATTTCAGCCTCTATTTGGCATTGATTCAGTCTAGGATACCACTTAGATCATCCCTGTATGGATCTGGAGCGGAACCCGATTTGAAAGCCTGAAGGTGGCCTTTTTCCTACTTTAAGTATGATTAGGGAACTGCTGTAGCAATAACGTGGTGGTAAAAGGAAGGTTTGAGTCCAGTGAGCGCAGATGAAATATGTCCAAGGTGTGATGAGGGTGAGATGGCTGCACATAGCTTATAGCGGTAGAGTCTACCATTGGTTACCAGAACCGGTTTCTATGTAGTAAAACTCATAAATCTCATTTAGACATTCAAATTTAAAATATTTTGGGGGAGGCAAGTGCCAATTTAAATGAGAAAGTAAGAGCTCTGGATAGTAGATGGATTTATATTACTAACTGTTGACCTGTCATTTGTTTACAGATCAATGTCTATGAGTCGCTTTACCATGAAGTTGGGGAGTTTGAAAACGAAAGGACGTTTAACGGCTGGCTCCTCGTCGATGTGAAACCTTTCAAAGTCTCTCTGATGAATGCTATCAAGAGATGGAGTCTTATGTTTAAAGATCATTTAGTAAACCAGGTTACATGCAGGTAACTTACATGTGGATGACTTTGTCTAGTTCCAGATGATCATAGAAAATCTTAGTGTATTTTATTACTTTTTACATTTCTTTTTACTAACAATATAATTTGAAAAACAAATTATAAATAATGTAATGCATAGCAGTTAACATTTCCAGCAGTAGTGCACAGTGACATCACTATATGGTTGCCACCATATGAGGTGGTGACACCAAAATAGCAGTGCAGTGGTGTTGAATGATGTGCACATGTGTGCAGGAAGTGGTTGTGGGCTAAGCAAGTCCCCACCGGGATGAGGATGGAGGTATGACATCTGGTCACGCAATCATACAATAGGGGATGTGGCCAAGCAGACACACACCCATGCCCTCTTCCATTCAGGCACCACCAACCCTAGTGATGCAGTAAATTGTCATGACAAATAGCTGATCATTCACCACTGACATCAACATGGACATTTGTTCATGGACCTCAGCAATGACTTCCTCCTGATGAGGACCTCATGTACGCAGTGTTATAGGATTTTAGGTTTGCAAAAAATAGGTACATTAAAAAATAAGCCACTTTGATTTGTTTGCCCGTCTTTGAATTTGAGATCACCTAAGATCAAAAGTGCTCTTGTTTATTAGTTCTGCTTTACTATATTTTTACATGTTTGTCCTGAAAAATATATTAAATACTTGCCAATTATTAAATATCCTATGTTTGCTTAAAAAAGGTAATTGCTTATCTTTTAGTGTTAATGAACTTGCTGGATTTATTCGACATACGGAGAAAGGCCTAACCAGGAAAGGTAAGGGCGAAGATTGTGATGTCCTGATGGAAACTATGGGTCATTTGATGGCAATACGGGATAGGTCATCCACAGAAGAACACTTCAGATACCTTAAATCTACTGCTGAGCTACTCCGCACCTACGGACAGCAACTGCCTGAATATATCTACACCCAAATTGAAGTAAGAAACAAGTATTGATTATTTTCTTTGTGTAAGGTGATTCAGTAATAAGCGTAGAACTGATAAGCAAGGAACGATTCACGTGAAGAAAGGTGGTTCTGCACTAGATCCATGGGAATGGGTTTAGCATTATGAGGAAGACCAACAATAATTGGGTTATGTATCTAAATTGGGACAAAGAGACAATGGGGTGTATTCAATGCCTATGGCGATCTGTGACGGTGAGCAACGCCAATAGCTCATCGTCACAGCTTGCGGGTCAGTATTCAACTGACCCCCCCCCTGCACTCGCCGCTTCCACCTTGTTAGGTTATTCCAACGAGGTGGAAGTGGCGACTGCGGCCGTCAAAATGGCAAGGGTTGCCACTATATGAAGAGGGCTCACTGCATTTTCTTTGAACCTTGCCATTCGGGGGAATTCTCGCCATCCTCTGATGGCAAGGATTCCCCCAGAACATAGAATAGGTTGAGCGGCTGGTGAGGTGGTTAGATGGGAGGATGGCTTGTTTTCGGCGATCCAGAAACCGGCTACTGTAGGAAATAAATTATTATTTCTCCAGTCGTTATTTTAACATGCAAACCCTCCCCTGTAAAATGCCCTACGGCTTTTGGCACCAATCCCATACTTCCGAAGTTCTATCATACATCGTCTTGGAGCCAGTCCCATCGGCAATGTCAGCAACAGACCTAAAAATACTTTACAAATGTTTACAATTGTGTATCTTATTGGTAAAACACTTTAAGGGTTGAGCACTAGTCCTTAATGATTGTCATTTACCACTAGCATACGGCACTATTCTGACCTTCAAATGAAAAATAAATAACAGAATAAGCGCCTACAAAAGGAAAGTTAGACCATTCTCAGCTCTTGCTGTATTATTTTTAAATCTTTCCATTGCCATCCCACATCCTTTGATTACGTTAGAACCAGTTATAGGACTACAAGAAAGCACTTTAAATTCTTGGCACAAACCTTTTTAAATATCACTGAAAGAAATTAGATTACTGTTATTTCATTCTGAACATTCTGAACAGTACTATAACAATAGTCTTTGAATGTTTTCTACTTTGTTGGAGTTACTAACATTTAAAATAATTGAGCATTGGATTCAATTGAACCACTTTCCCCCTTCTGTAAAAAAACAAAACAGAAAAAAACGCTTTTTTTTTTTACATTGATGAATTGAGCTCAAAACCCTGTAATTTCAATAAATGTGAAGCCATTATCGCTCGATAACATCAAGTGAATTGAAATCTAAAAGTTTTTCAGCAACCTAGACGCAAGAGAATTTTTTTTTTATAGTTGAAAGAGAAAGCTAATGAGCATTATTAATATGAAATATTTCAAAATGGCCAACTTTTAAGGCAGTGCCGTACATTGTGGGAGTATATAGAACAAACAATATACAGTAAATAACATAGACTGAAAAACTGTATTGAAGTCCCTGTTACAACAATAAGTCTTCAATCTAAATAATAATAGAATTGGTCTGGTTCTATCTTAAAATCAGATCCCAAGGATTAGTGGACACATATTATGTATGGAGTCGGAACAGAAGAGTAATACTAAAACAGATAAAGCTTAGTTGCTTAAGGTTAAATACAGATTTATAAACTCTCTTGTACAGTGCTATGCAGCCCACGTGCCTTCTAATTAAAAGAGAATATAAAAAATCTGAATAATAATCAGATTAATAGTGAATAAATAATTATTATAATAATGGTAGTAATATAAAAATAATAATAATAATAAAATAGTAGTAAAAATTATAATAATAACATGCATTTTTCTGTATTGTAACTGTATGAAACCTGATTAATAATTAGTTATAACAGTAATCACAGTGTATATGTTTTTAATTGCGTTTTCTACATGTTTAGGTGAATTCTAAACGCGTGACTAATAATTATATGTATAGTATTTAAATATAAGTACATATCCATAGAGATGTTGGAAGCAGGGATGGTGTAATGGTTAGCATTATTGCCTCTCAGCGCTGAGGTCATGGGTTCGATTCCCACCATGGCCCTAACTGTGCGGAGTTTGTATATTCTCCCTGTACTTGGGTACATGTATCGGTTTCCTCTGGGTACTCCGGTTTCCTCAAACAATCCAAAAATATTCTGGTAGGTTTGGCTTCCGACAAAAACTAACCCAAGAGTGAATGTGTGTGCTTGTACATGTGGTAGGGAATATATATATTGTAAGCTCCACTGGGGCAGGAACTGATGTGAATGTTCAAATATTCTATGTATGCGCTGCGGAATATGTGTGCGTTACAGTATATAAATAACTGATAATGAATAATACATAAATAATAGTGAAACCCAACAACTGTTCTTCATTAATGCTGAAAAACATCTAACTTCCCAACCCGGGGGCTGCCTCTGAACAGTTGGATCTTGTCCAAACAAGCCACATTTGTAGGTGAATAAATCAATCCGATGACTCGGCTATGATGTCACACAACAGGATTGGCCTATGGGTGTCCAGGAAAAAAGCTGATAAAACGTAACTACGACCTACAAAATATTTGATTGTTTAAAGCAGGAATCACAAACAGAGCAATAGTGCAAAAACAAAGAATAAATATTTTGGAAGGCAACTAAAGGCCCATACACACTGGGCGATTTTGAGCTGAAAGCCGCTCAAACTTGGTGTTTTGAGCGGCTTTCAGCTCAAAGCCGCCCAGTGTGTGTGTATGGCCCGGCGATGAGCGGTGAGCAGTGATGCGCTTTTCCGCATCATCACCAGGAAAGCCGCTCCTCTACTTGTATTACCAGCAGATGAGCAGCTTTGTGGACAGCTTTGCATAGCGCTGTGCTATGCAAAGCCGTCCGCCCCTTGCTGACAGTGCCGGGCAAGGGGAAAGCCGCTCAGTGTGTATGCACTGAGCAGCTCCCCCCTCCAGCGATGACAGTGGTCATCGCTGTCCATACACGCTGGGCTTAGTCGCCCAATGTGTATGGACCTTTAGTGTTAAACATATGAACTAAAACTACAGTATGTTACAAAGAAATGTTATACGTTTGTATCCGAGGAGTCTTTGAAGGGTTAATGGTACTGAGATGATGATAAAGTATCCTACTTTTATAGATGTTACACATTTACCTGCAGGTGATAAAAAATACTGTGCGAATGTAGTTGTTAACATTTTTGAAAATAGTCGCAAAATAGTCGCAATCAGTGATGCGATTAACATTACAGGCAATTTAAAAAGCAACTCTGAAAATGCCATACTGAAAATGCCAAGTCAACTAGTCATTATTCCTAACCACAATAAGTGCTGGGGATATTTAGAAAATGTGCTCAGCTTCTAAACCTGTTGTTGCTGAATAGTACGAGCTGGTAATAGCCAAGCTGCACATGTTTGCACTTAGCTTTTCCTGTGCCTTAATAAATACACGTGATAAATATGATGCAGTAAGCATTTCACTATACGATCTACGGCCAGAAACTAGAACGCCACAACTATCCAAATGAGCCAAAGATATTTGTATCCATTTTTGTCTGCCCTGTCCAGGTGTGTATGTCTACTCTGTGTATATGTGCACAGTCCAAGTGTCCACATGTAACAGTATGTATACCCTGTCCAAGTGTGTACAGTATGTCTGCCCTTTCCAAGTGTGTACAGTATGTATGCCCTGTCAAAGTGTGTATGTCTACTCTGTCATGATGTGTATAATGTGCTCAGTCCAAGTGTGTACAGTATGTCTGCCCTGCCCACATGTAACAGTATGCATCTCCTGTCCAAGTGTGTATGCCTGCTCTGTCCAAGTGTGTACAGTATGTCTGCCCTTTCCAAGTGTGAACAGTATGTATGCCATGTCCAAGTGTGTATGTCTACTCTGTCCACATGTATAAATGTGCTCAGTTCAAGTGTATACAGTATGTCTGCCCTGTCCACATGTAACAGTATGTGTACCCTGTCCAAATGTGTAAAGTATGTATGCCCTGTCCATGTCTGTATGTCTGCCCTGTCCAATTGCCAGAGTGTCCGAGTTTATTATTTCTGACATTAAATTAAGTAAATTTAAAGAACAATGTACATGTTGAAGATGCATTTGTCTTATATACAGTTAAACACTTTCTCTGAAGAGACAACAGTGTTTTCTTCTATCATCTTAGTAACAATAAATATATACTTGCCTAATCTCACGGAATATTTCTATATCGAAACCTTGTGGCTACACTCCAGGACATGTACAAAAGAGACTACCCAATTCTGATTGAGGGTTACTCAGAGGTCTGACACTTCGGCTTGTTGATCTAATGCTGCATCTCTATCCATCTCATAATCAGGATCTGTATGAGAAGCTACAGTAGCGCACACTTTGGACTCTACGGACATTTACATTCTGTGAAGCGCAATATAATATTGGAAACAAACAGGATCAAATGGTCATTACCCACAGCGATCCCTGAGACTTGTAAGCTTTGATATACACTGTATTTAAAAAAATAACCAAATAATTTTTCTCATAGTGCACACAGTGGCCCTTACTCTGGTTGACTCAGTAAGCTGCGAAGCACGCCGTACCCCCAGTGCGGAGAATTTGTCACGAAGACAAATCCCCTTGCATGTCCCGCTGGCGGTCACCGACCATTGAATGAATTCTTCAGGCCACGCAAATATAAGTCAGTGGAGACTGATTTACATTAGTGTGGGCCTGGCCGAAGACAAGGCGGGTGGCTGACGTCATGTGATGTCAGCCGTCAGCCAACGGCACACCGCGTCATGCCGCATTAGCATGGAAACGGCAAGTGTTTGCATGGGAACGCCCATGAAACGCTGGCCGTTCCCACGCCCCCTAGCTGTCACCACCCCCGTCCGCCCACCTCCGCCTCCTTCCCACCCCCCACTGTGCTAGCGTCACTCCAACAGTGCAGGTCAGCGAGGGCCTGCACCATCGGTCCTCTGTGCGAACGTGCGGGGGACCGAATAGACTGGAATGAGGGCCAATGCATCAGCTATACCTGCAAATAAAAAATGAAACACTGCAATATACAGTTAAAATATAAACGACTGAACTTATTCATATTCTTACGCTCGGTATGATCCAAAGTCCATTTATTTGAAATATCCTTCTCTTTTCAATCACATACTCATCTCACACGTTCTGTTGTAAGCAGAAGACAATACATTCTGCACTCTCGTCGATTGCAAAAAAAACATGATGACAAATTTCAGACGCTACAGTAACCAGCTAAGCGTAAAAAAAGCAACAGAAAAATCCATGCAAGCATTAAAATTCCCCTCGCCTTAATATCCCAGTCCATGGGTACAGACACCATCTAGCCCGGAGAGGAGAAGAATACCTCGTTAGGAGCCGAGGTTATTTTACTAATTATATCAAATTGCTTTAAATTGTATGGGCTCAATTTTTCTACTGAGTTAAGCCTTGTGTAAAGCTCTTATTTTTTGGGGGGGAGAAAATGAGGATAGCTTTTGATGTTTAATTTCTTGGTAAATGCATAGACCTATGCTGTGCGGCTAACGTAGCCACTGACCATTGAAACTGATTACTTGCTTTTGAATTCAGATCGCCCTCATACCGGCTAAATGCTTCCCCTGTCAACATGTTTCAGTATGGTAATATCCTTTCAAAACCTGAATTTTCAAGATTGTGCTTCCCTGCCTTCCCCGTGCACCATTCCGGAGTCTCATTTATATGCACCTTCATCTGTTCCCAGATGCTAAATTCAAATAAAAAATAAGGGGGCCCTAAAGTTCAGCTTGTCTTACAGTATTTATTTGGATAATACATTTATAATAGCA
Source organism: Crinia signifera (assembly GCF_055691185.1). Classification (NCBI taxonomy): domain Eukaryota; kingdom Metazoa; phylum Chordata; class Amphibia; order Anura; family Myobatrachidae; genus Crinia; species Crinia signifera. The sequence continues at coordinate 193,709,188 of NC_139223.1, forward strand.
AATTTAATACAGGGTAATACAGGGGAACATAGAAAAGTAATAAAATATGTTTTTTTTTTACACCTTGGGTTATTTAATAATGAGGGTATATCTAAGCAACACAGATTTAGTTAAGATGTCCCAGTGTTATAACAATTTGTATAGGTTTGTGCTCAGATGAGTTAGACAGACCAGATATTAACAGAAACCGGCCGCTGTCTATACCGATTCGATATTGACGAACGCCGGGACCCGGCGGGTTGCTGGCATTGGCCAGGAGGAAGGGAGGAATGGCGGTAGGACGGTGCATGGGGAGGGGGGCTGCTATATGTAGTAGCATGGCACTGCATTTGTTCTATCAGATCGTGAAGCAGAATTAGACTTGCCCGCCAAGTCTACCACCTATAAGTGGTATAAGTGGGGACATTGATAGCAGGAGCTGCAGACTGTCCACAATAGTTGGTACGACTACATACATAAAGGCAGGCATATACTTGTGTTAGCATGTGGTAGCTATCCTGGCTGTCATGGCCGGCCACACTTTATATCCATACATCTTGGTATTTTCTCTGCTGTATTACAGCCCTTCCATCAGACAACGTCATTGTTTCGTACATCATTTATTGTGGCATAATAGATAAGAAAATAAGTAGTACTGCCAGTGGCATCACTAGGGGCATGCCCTAGTGGTGATACAAAAGTGACAACGCCTCCTCATTGACAGGAGCCAAGTACTTCTCTTTAACATTATGTGCAGCACTTGGCTTCTGTCACAGTGCAGGAGCCGGCACTGCAGACCAGACAGTCTCTGAGGTGAGCCTGCATCTCCAGGACCCCGGAAGTGATAAAAATGGAGGCTCCAGACAATACCTCTATCTGCCAGGCCACACACCCCTGGCGGCATACTATATACCCTCCCACATCGGGTATCAAATGAAGCATGGATACCACCATGTACTGCTACTGTAAAACGCCAATGGCTAATAGTTAATTTGGCTAGTCACGAGTACGTGACCTTTGACCTGCTGGTTTGATCAATACCACTATCTAAGCTATTGCTTATCTGTAACAGGATCACCACAAAATGTCTTCGTTGTTGCTCCATTTGGTACTTAAGCTGTGTTGCACCCATATTTAACATCTTCTGAATGTATTGTCAGTGCTTTTTTGCCATGACAAATATTATTGGTACTCACCTAAAGATAGAAGTTGATATAAGGTCTCTAGCTTCTATTCGGGATGCAGTTGAAATCCCGCCGGTCGGAATCCCAGCCGTCAAAATCCCGACCGCCGAAATCCCAAAACTTTGTCCCTCTATGGGTGTCCACGACACCCATAGAGGGAGAATAAATTAGTGTTCCGAGGGTATCGATGCACCGGGACCGCTGCATGGCGAGCGCAGAGAGGCCGCAAGGGGGGGCGATCCACATCCCCCCTTGTCGGGATTTTGGCGGTCGGGATTCCCACGGCGGGATTTTGACCGCCAGGATTTCGTACCAATCCCTTCTATTCTATAATCAGAGAAACTGATTTCTCCCTGTTTCAAAAAATGGTTCTATGTGTGGGATGTAATGCGTTGTGAGTCTGGCGGCCTTGTAAATTAACTTCAGAGTTCAGCCAGCATCCCGCACAGCTGTCGGACTTGCAACCCGTTGCATCCAGTCCAATGAATGAATAATTATAAGAATAAACTAGTTAAAAGGCCTTCAAAATGACAGCTTCTGCAATGCACTTTGAGCTGTGACAGTTTTTAGCCCACAAACTCTCCACCCCACCCATAGTCCCTATCTGCTCCTATCTCCAATCTCTGTGTTCACAGCACCTTCTCTCCATATCCAGCAAGTTTGAAAAAGGTCAGTGTCCCTGCAAAATTTGCTTTTACTTTCTGTTATGACATCTTTCAGCACACAAAAGAGTAATTTGGTCCTTTGAGTGGCCTCTAGTGGTCATAAAGGTGCTGTCAATGCATGTCATTAATAGGCTTACCATAATATCCCCCTAATCCAGTACACCTATGATTTGCACAGGTTCTGTGGCTGATTAAAACCAGGTGAAATGCAGGCTTGAATTTAGCCAGCCACAGAACCTGTTTAAATCATAGGTGTCCTGGATTAGGGGGATATTATGGAAAGCCTTTCATTGAATGCCATTAGACATAAAGCCCTGGTTATGATTCTATGCCCATCTGCAAAACACACTCCTTTTATCCCGGGCCTCAAGGTTTAGAGAGACTTTGAGACTCAGAGATTCAGGCAGGCAGTGGGGTTAAGCTGGGGAAATGCACTACTGGGTATTTACTCCCATGAGGCTGTACTGGAGGGTCAGAGGAGCATGTGCAGAGCTCTGATTGGAGGAGCCCATCACATGCTCCTCTGACCCATGGAGATAAACAGTTGCAGCCTCGTAGGAGTGACACACTGAGGCTGCGACTGATGCTGAGGCTTCTGCTGTGACTAGACTGTGGGGGCATCACATCATGAATGCGGGGGGTGGTTGCTTCAGTGTGGCATATTGTGTGGGCATTACAGTGTGGCATTATTGTTTTGGACTAGTGCGGCATAGTGGGTGGGCACCACAGTGTGGGTACCTCAGTGTGGTATAATGTGTAGGTACTGCAGTGTGGTATATTGTGTACACTCTGTGGTGTGGTATAATGTGTTTGGACTGCAGTACGGTATAATGTATGGGTACTACATTGTAAAAATAATGTGTAGACACTGCAGTGTGGTATAATATGTGATAGCACATCTTTCTTAGGTTCAATTTCCAAAAAGGGGATTTGGGATTCAGGGGGAGGAGGGAACCAGAGGTAAAAGTGTACCAGGCCCCAAGATATCTCTTGTCGGCCTTGACCACAACTCCTGTTGCATGTACTCCTTCAAATATATTTACTAAAGTACTGTTTGCTGTGCGCAACATTTCCACTTATTAAAACCCACCCCCAGATGGGTAAAAACTCCCTGGTGTCTGCTGCATTAAGGAAGCACACTACCCCGGGCAGCTTTATCTCCAATTTGCACTCAAAGCCTGATTCAGCTTGAGATGTAGTTATGCGAGGTCCCTCCCAGCGATGTGTTTTGCAATCGCATTACAAACATGCAAGCGAAACGCTCACATACCAAGAGTAGACCCCTGGCTGCGCAGCCAGATGGAGGGCCGCCATTTCCAATTTTCCTCTTGGTGACTGGGATGAACTTATGCCTTACTTGCCTACCCTCTGGGGAAGCTGCAGTATCCCCACAGCCCCGGAAGTGTAGGCAGCTCTTCTACATCCTGCCCACTTTATAGCAAAGCGGACAGAATTGTGTGTTAATCAATGACAATGGGTCCGAGGTAAGGCGGCGAAGGATTGCTTTATTTACCCTTGCCTCTTCACAGCACTGCTGCAAATCATGGTATTTCCAGATGTTTACCGTTGGAGCTCAAATTCAGACCCTAAACTAAGTTTTGTAAAATTCTTCAGCTGGTTTCTCCAATATCCTGTGATAGCCTTCTCTGACTGTGCGGATATGTCCAAAATGTGGTCATGTACCAACACTGCACAAAAGTGGCACAAAGGTAGGTTTGTGTAAGGGTGCACTAACAAGCAAGTGCTACCATTGTTCATATAGGTATAGTATAGTATAGTATAGTATAGTATAGTATAGATGCTGTTGAATTACTACAGCTCACATTTAGAAGCAGGTATTACTGTAGGCCAAAATTAGTAACAACAGATCAGAACTGTAATTAACATAGGAGATGTACTTATAAAACCATTGTTTTTTCAAGACATTTTTCTTTCCAGGGTCACGGTGCGTTACAAATAAACTGTTCTGTTCTCATTATTGATTTGAAGCTTAGAATGCATAGAGGTAAACTATATCTGCTCCATTATATTTGTAGGAATTGCCAGAGAGGTGGAAAAACCTGAAGAAGATTGCATTTATAGTAAAGCATGAAGTGTCTCCTCTGCAGGCAAATGAAGTATCTGTTATCAGGAGGAAATGTGTCCTCTTTGAGGTGAGATCGGTTCTGTGCTCTGAAGCAAATGATTTTTCTCTTTTTGTCCCGATAACAGGCTGGAGCTAAGCTTCACTGAACTGAGAAATTGTAAACTCTTAGAAAAAAGGGTGTCTAAAGATAACAATTCAATGTTTCTTGGTAATGCACTCTGGATGGATCTGATAATTTGCAGCCCACTTCAGTAAAATGTTAGTGAGGCCCGCGTGTCTTTTATTTTCAATTATGTCTAATCTCTTTCCAATTCAAACACTGTAAAACTCTCGTCAGATCAAAATATAGATTTAAAATGTTTTTTTATTCGGCATGTGAGCATTACCGGCGAGATCTGCGTGATTTTAAATATAATTTCAAATATTTTTTTTTTTTAACTGCGTCAAGAGAAAAAAATAATTTAGAAGCTGCAATATATATAATAAATAGCACAAATAAAAAAAAAGTGTTATATTGTGATTATCGATAGTGTCGTTTTTTTTAATCATCCTTTTTTTTTAACCCACTAGGTTAAACAGCAAGAATTTCGAAATCGATTTAAAAATGAAATAATTTTTAAATTTGAAGCTGAAGATCCGTACAAACACCTGGACAAAGTAATATGTTCTTATTATTTATCTATTTTGGCATAATTTCACTTAAATTGCATGGACCTCGTATATTCTTAAAAACAGACAATGCTCTGCCTACATAGGGTGTATATTATTACAGTTATACCCCATTCTCACTGCCGCAAAAACCCGGGTATTTGCCAGGGCAAGCAGTAATTTCTGTGTCGTGTCTCTGTGTGAAAGGGTCTTTGTAAAATTCCCGGGTGTTATGCCCTGGGAATTACACACAGGTTTTTTGCAGGGTTTTTCCTGGGTAATACACAGGTGTGTGGCAATGTGAACAGGCTGGACCCGGGTTTTTCTCACAAAATGCAAAAAAGCAAGTTCATTGCATTGCTCAAAGCTGCTTTTTAAACAGCCAATCAAAGCTGCTCTTAGATGCCACACACTTGATGGCAGGCATACCAGGGGAAGCAGTGTGAATGGGGCAGACACGGGAATTTCCCAGGTCTAAGGTGCAGTATGAATGGGGTCTGTAGAGCTGAGATGCTCTGTGCCCCGCCAAAAACACGGGAACAAAAACCAGGGATTTTGCAGGGGCGGCAATGAGAATGCATTATATTAGCAAACATATTTTGTTGAAATAAATATTTCGTAATAGGATTTTTAAACTAGGGGTTACTATCAGAGTTGTCTAATTCATGTTAAAATTATTCTTGTATAGTTTTATTTACAATACTTTTTACATACAACAGGTATGGCCAAACTGTGACCCTACAGCTCTTGTGAAACTACATGTCCCAGCATGTCTTGCCATAGTTTTAGCATTACCTAATAGCCAAAATGTGGCAAGGCATGATGGAACTTGTAGTTTCACAACATCTTAAAGGCCATAGTTTGGCCTTGCCTGACATACAGTATATTATAATTCTTTGTGTAGAAGATAGACAGATAGACAGTGTGGAATCAACAACAGGGAGAAATAGAGGCAAACGTGAAATTTACTAAAGCCACAGCGGCGTAACTATAGCACCGCAGCCCCCGCCACCGCGGGAAGGGGGGGGGGCGCTGTGCATGTGGGGGCGCCGGGGGCTGCGGTGCTATAGTTACACCCCCCCCCAATCCCCCGCAGACTTACCTATCTCGCTGGTCCCGGCGGCTCCGTTCTTCTGATGAGGACCACCACAAAATGGCCGCCCCCATATAGCACGCAGTTCTCTGAAACTGTCTGCTGTATGGGGGCGGCCATTTTGTGGTGGTCCTCAGCAGAAGAAGAATGGAGCCGCCGGGACCAGCGCGATAGGTAAGGCTCCAGGGGATTGGGGGGGGGGGGGGTTTGCATGGGCGGCGGGGCGGCGGGGGATTGTGGGTGCTTGGTGGGGCGGCGGGGGGGGGGGGGGGAGGGGCGCTTAAAACGGTGATGTGTATCCAGCCGCTGAGCCCAGTGGTGGATATCCCACTTTTCTTATTTCTGCACAATCTCTATCGGGGATGCAGTCAAAATCCTGGCGGTCGAAATACCGATGCTGGAATTCCGACCGCCGCAATGCCGACACTTTGTCCCTGTATGGGTGTCGTGTGCCGAGCGTAGCGAGCCCGCAAGGTTGTGTGTGTGTGTGATCCATGGCCCCCCCTTGTAGGCCATTGCGGCGGTCGGGATTTCATACTGATCCTCTTTATCGGACGTGGTCTGTAAAGCATCTCTCTAATACCCTTTTCATACTTAAGCCCCATATCCAACCCAAGATAGTAAATACAGGTCAGAACTAGGACTTCAGCTATACTTACTCTTTCCACACCGATGCCGAGACTTGATTTGTCAACGATTGATGCTAACATAGGATGTTTGGAAAATTATAGTGGTGTGTAAGGGTCACTGAATGTAGCCACTTCTTGGTCAGGTTCATGATATCCTCACCTAAATCAGTATAAAAGATGTGCCTGTGGAGTCTAACTAGCTTTATTATTGGTGGAGTCACAGCTTGCTGATAATGGTCAACCAATCAGTGCGGTGCTTCTGAAACTGAGTTCTCACCACCAACAGTGCATGGTTTCCAGGATACTTAGCTGGCGCCGACACTGGGGAGAGATCCGACTTGCTGCTTCACAACCCAAATTTGCTGTCTTTTTCTCAATCCGCCGATAAATCAATGAAATGGATCAGCATTATGTGGAGTTGGGGCTGTAGATATAACCAGTATAACTGACACATTCTACACATCCACAGGTGCCCTGGAAAACATGAACTGTTAAGGGTGCTGAAGACTGATTTTGAGAAATCGTGAATTAGATGGACCAAGGCAGCATACATGACGTATTTCTCAGTGACATATGCAGAGTTTTTTGAAAAACCCTGAAACCCTCCATGACAACACACATCTTTTGACTGTGCCAAGTAAGGTCTGCCTCCCAGACCGTCCTCTGTATGAAACAGATGGCTAGGAGGCATTCTGATGAGGCTCCGATTATGGTATAAATAAATACAGAATGACTGTCAGGTACTTGTAGCACAGCAATGGCCCATTTGGGCACTTATTATTCTAAATAATGCTGATTGGTGGATAGCTATAGCCATCCACCAATCACAAAATTGTGGGATGTCTATAAACACCAATTGGTGGATGACTGAAGTTATCCACCAATCAGAGTGCAGGTAGTCTCTAGGAGAGACGGTGAGATAAGGCAGACACTGGTAGGTGAGAATTAATGTGACGGGGTCCCCCAATTGATCTGGACTTGAATACTGCTACAATTAGGGGTTGCAGACTTGGGCCGGAGTATGGTTTTAAATGAGAGATAAAGGATCTTGAATTTGAGTTTAACTTATGTATTATATATTTATATATGGATGAAAGTCTGGCTTACAAAAGAATAATACGCTTGTAGGCACACACTGTAAAGCATTGAAGCTTTATCTTTTTTAATACCATACAAATGCATATTATGTACAGAGCTGGAAAAAGTGAGATATGAATTACTTCCACTCGTCCGGAACCTGTCTATGAAATTCTCAGCCACCGTTTGACAGTGTTGTACCTGTTAGTGTTAAGTAGGACTTCAGCCAGCCTTGCCAGGACTCATCCCCTGTAAATACAGTACGAGCACTCTCTAAGACGTAGTCAAGTGTAACAGCAGATAATTCACACTTCTCGGACTCTAAACTGTCACAACTGAGATGCAGCATCTTTCTGACAAAATGACTGTATTCCTCTCCGCAGACCCACAGGAATATTTCAGTGCTGGAGGATGAGATGAGAAAACTGCAGGAGACGGCAGACCTGTTTGAAATGAGCGTCCCGGAATATAAACAGCTGCATCAGTGTCGCGCCGCCATCACCTTGCTGAAGTCCGTATGGGATATGGTGATATTTGTTCGGGTAAGACGCCGCTTCAGAGCTGCAACCAAAAGTACTCCATGATTAAAGGGATATCGAGGCCGATTCAGACTGTTCGCACAGGTCCGAATTCAGACCCCCAGTGCGCCAGTTATAACAGGGCTGCAGTGGCATGTCGGAGTAATACTGAACAATGTAGTTTACTGTACCCTAAAACTCATATATCATCACCTTTATACATGACATTAAACAATGGGATTTATTCTAGTTCATTCTTTCTGACAAAATCCTTCTTAGATGGACAAAACCATGTGCACTGCAGGGGGGCAGATGTAACATGTGCAGAGAGAATTAGATTTGGGTGAGTTATTTTGTTTCTGTGCAGGGTAAACACTGACTGCATGATTTTACACTTCAATATAGATCTCACTTTGAAGAAAAACCCCACCCAAATCTAATTCTCTCTGCACATGTTACATCTGCCCCACCCGCAGTGCACATGGTTTTGTCCATCTAAGAAGGATTTTGTCAGAAAGAATGGACTAGAATAACCCCCAATATGATCTTTGGCCTCCCGACAGAATTAGCCGGTGATCCGGTGATTATTCGGGGATGTCAGCTGCCTGCCCTCTGCATGTCCTTTACGGCCGCATTAGCATGAAAACGCTAATGGGCCAGTCCAATGCCCCCCGCCACCCGCAAGGATGGGTGCATGCACCAAGCTCATGCACATGCGCAGAAATGCGCGTGTTCAAAGCGCAAACATCGGCCCTGTGTGATCGCACACGGACCAACGAATGGACCGAGTATAAGGTCTATGGCGTACAATGCATCAAAAATCTGCTTCAAACAGCAGGGGTTGGCCACTGGGTCAGAATGAAGTGTAGCCCTCCCCCGCTGTTGGAAAATACAGTGGTTGCAAAACAGCAGGGGCAGTGCCATGATTTCGACTGACGCTACCTATGCCGTATTTGTCGTTCCTATACTCATATCCATATTCCAAAGTTTGGGTATGAAAATTTGAATTCAATGACCCCTTCATCATTCTAGGTAACCCTTTTACTCCCCATGTGCTCTCCTTTGTGTCTGTGAAATGTTTAGTTATATGCCAAAGATAATGATGCTCAATTTGTAAAAAATCAATAAAAAGGTAAAAAGTGTAAATATAATTAATTTTAAATGTCCTTAAATGCAAAAAAAACCTTATGGACTAAGGTGTCATCTTACCTCTAAAAAAGAGCCTCGGTAGAAGGCTAGGTTAAAATTATAAATAGAAAGGGATAGGGTTCCGGCGACTCTAATTGCTAAGTATGAGGACAATAATATAATAGATAAAAAATAGGAAATTTTATTTATACACTTGAAAGATGAAAATAGGAAAGGGGGATATATAATAGTAAGATATAGTCACTTAAAAAAAATTAGCATAAAGTCTGGCAGAGTTTAGCATAAAAATATTAAAGTGGCTTTAACTTTTTGTAGGAGGTCAGAGGTAAAACAGGCAGCACCCAGGAGCCAGCTACTACTATTTGGCTGCTGACCCACGAGCTGCAATTGGCTTTTGGATGAGCCAGATATATGTCCTGCTGCTGTGGAAAGATATGTGCTGATGTTGGAGTTCTGCCAGCAGTGGGTCCCTCGTCTTTGGTTCCAGCGCCAACAGCCAGTGCCGCTGTGGGAAGTAGCAACTATTGTATCAATGCTCAGATCGCAATTACAATTATTTTGAGAGCCTACAATTATCCAACAATACAGAGTAGAATATACAGTATGGGGCCGATTCTGGGTCACACGTAGTGTATGTGCAAACCCCGATTCCGAACAACTGCGGCAGTTTGATGAGGGGAGGGAGGGACTGGGGCGGTGGCGGCACTGGGCCATGGGAATGCCCAGGGTAGTATCATGGGCATCTCCATGAATAAGCTGGATGTTCCCATGGGTATGGGGGCAGGCCTGCTAGGGGTGGGAGGTTGATGTCACATGATGCCAGCTGCCCGCCCTGTCTTCATCCCAGCGGCAGCAAATATAAGTCAGCGGCGGTGGCATCCGAAGGGAGGTGTCTTCATTAAACATCCTCCTGCATGGTTGCGTGGGGAAACGATGGCGGAGAGGGGGGGGGGCAATCGTGCGGGCAGCGTTACATGGCAGTAAATTAACGCTGCTTAGCGAGTCATTTAGAATCACCATCTATATAATTTTGTTTTCTATACGATAGATAACATTTAGGTATAAATATACATACATTGTGTCCGATGGTATAAGGTGTAAAGGAAGCCATTCTATTTCAGATCTGCTGCCACGCAGTTATGTTCTACTTCCCAATGACCCACAAACAGGTCACTCAATTAGCTCATGTCTAATCTACACCAATTAATAAACTACATGGAAATAGTTGCTCCTTAGACTCTGCTAAATTAGTTGACATCAACATGCTCCGGCCAATTAAACACGGACGTTGATAAGTTTGGCTATTTGCTTTTCATCATTACTATAATTGCAAAGTCATTACCTTGGTGTGAAATTGCATGGCTGGCGAGAATTCTATTTATTTAGAGAGACCCAGTTACACTTGCCTGCAAAACCAATAGGAACACTTCTGATCAAGCAAAATGTCTGTGGGGAAAGAGCCCTGATTACGGCCGGTCCCGTGTACGAATGGGTACGACTGGGATCGGCCATAATCTGTCCAAAAATATGAACTGAGAATATGGCTTATTTACTAAACTGCCGTATTCTTCGGATTTTCATTTTCCAATGGTGGAGTGATTTGTATTTGGCTGCCGAGTTACCCCAGCAAGCAAATAAGAACGAGCATGAAGCTCCGTGTAGGCTTCTCTGTGTAGAAAAAATATATATAAATTAAAAAACTGAATGCCCCCCCCCCCCCCCCCCCAACGAGCATAACCAGCCTCCTCTCTTTGAGACGGTGCTTGTTGCAGAAATACAGAGGAAAAAAGACCTGGGGTCCCCCTGTATTATTATAACTAGCACCGGGCTCTTGGCCTGGTCCTGCTTCCCAAAATGCAGGGAGCAAAAGAAGTAGGGGTCCCCAGTATCTTGGGAACCAGCACAAATAGCATCTCAAATAGCCATCATGGTAATGCCACAGCCAGGGGAACTTATTATATAAGGTCCCGCAGCCAAACCGTCCTCTGTGACCAATAAAGGCACCCCCCCCCTCCAGGGAAAACCAAGTTCCGGGCTCAAGCACGGGGCTGTCCCCGGTGACCCTAGGCGGGGCACCGGGCTGATGGTGTAAAGATGAAGGGTTAAAAAAAGAATAAGCGTAAGTATTGGGTTTTGTTGTAGAACTACAAGACCCAGCAAGCCTCTCCATAATACAGGGACAGCATGCTTTTATGGGCCTGCTGGGACTTGCAGTCACACTACAGAACCAATACCAAAAGAACTGAAATCCACACAAATAAAGTACAGTATAACTTTATTACATACTTCAACCATCCAAACTTACTTGATCCTGTAGGTTCGGTCCACTTGTCCAAAGAAAGTTCAAAAGGGTACATGTGAAATAAAAATTATACTTACCATCCATCCGGTGTAGATTTGGTGGTCGTAGCACCACAACCCCCCCCCCCCCCGCCCATTTTGGGGGGTGAGTCCAGCACTGGGCAGCCCCTGTCTCCGCTCCCTGCACTGATAGATGTTGTGTGCATGCGCACGGCATCTAATCAATTGTGAGTTTATAAAGTATGTCAAATATAAAGAATATATAAAAATTTGGTACTTATGTATTCTCTGGACGCCCGATTTTTTCATTGCATTGCATTGCATCGCATCGCATGCAATATAGTGGCATACAATGCAATGCAATGCGATTTTTCATTGTAAAGAACCAATTTTTTATTGTATAGTCACCCATGGGTGATTTCATACCCCCACTATCCAACTATGCATGGAGTTGATTGTATATAGGCCCTTATTCAGATTGATGCGGTACGGCCCGCATGCGGCCGTACCGCCGATGTTTTCTCTCTGCACATGCGCAGAGGTCACTCTGCGCATGTGCAGGGGAATTCTCCGTGTAAAAAATTTCGACGACGCAAAGGGGGCGTATAGGGGCGTGAGGGGCTTCAGTCCCTCATTTCCCTATGTGTACGCCCCGCGTTTCATGGGCGTTCCCATGCAAACGCGGGGCGTATGCATGGTAATGAGGGCATGACGCCCTCATTACCATGACATGGGGGCGGAAAGCTGACGTCGCCGGATGTCAGCTTTCAGCCCCCATACAAGCTACCACACGGACGATTGTCCGTGTGGTCTTAGCTTGCGGGAGCTGCCGCGGCGTGCGGGCCTGCCTTCGATGGTCGACGACCATCGAATGCAGGGGGCAGCTCCCACCATGGTGGAGGCGTAGCCTCCACCATTTTAATGCGGATCGCCAGCCGTCCGTGTACGGACGGCCGTGGCGATCCGTCTGGTGGGCGGCCCTTGGTTTGTGCGGTCGGAGCCCCGTGTGCGGCTCTGACCGCACCAACCAGAATAAGGGCCATAGTGTGGCGAGCCACCGAGCCCGAAGCGTGGCGCGCGCAGCGCGCCCCGCGAGGGGACGCAGAATACATGTAAAGTTATCCACGTCCCCTCGCGGGGCACGCTGCGCTCACCACGATTCGGGCTCGGTGGCTCGCTGCGCTCGCCACACTATATAAAATCAACTCCATGCGTAGTTGGATAGTGGGGATATGAAATCACCCATGGTTGACTATACATTTAAAAATCAGGTCTTTACAATGAAAAATCACATTGCATTGCATGCCTTAAGTAGTAATACATAAGTACCAAAAATTCTTATTTTTATTCTAATCATTTTTATAGTCAAAACTCTGGAATAAAAGTCTATGGCAGGTGAGGCAGTGCCTCACCTACAGTGCCTCACCTGCAGTGCCTCACCTGGCTACCTTTTTTGCACATCTCTTATCAAAACTCAGTGAATCTCCAGCAATATTATTTGCTGCACATGTGTATAATGCTGGCATGTACCCCGTGGCTCATATATTGTGTGCAAATCTGGCTCTGGTAGTTGGATTTCTCAGCCATTTCTCAGCCATTTACCTCACCACACGTCCATGCTATTCAGTGATCACCATCTGCTCTGCAGAGCAAAGCAGCAGTGATCACCATCAGAACCGCCCCTAGGCATAGTAGGCTTTACCGGTGTCCAGACTCTGATTTCCCCTAGCACTTCCCATGGGACCCTGGCAGACACTGCAGTCGTGGCTTTAACTTTCACCCGGCCAGCCGCGGCGCCAGCCTATAATAGCGCACTGGCACCCCCATATGACATGACACACGATTACACTGTTCCTCCTCCACCAGCTGCCGCGGTGCGCACTAGGAGAAGGAGGAGGTACAGCACTGCAGTGTGTCACATTCACCAGTTTGCCTAGAAAGTTATTATTTTGTCTTTTTTTTTTTTTTTTTTTTTATCAGACGAGCATTAGAGACTGGATGAAAACACCATGGAAACAGATTAATGTAGAGCAAATGGACATGGAACTGAGAAGATTTGCAAAGGTAATGAACAATTTACCACTATCTACATTACCTCTCTGGGCTTGTAAGAATGTGTAACCTGCTGCAATCAATTGTATCTCTAGGGTTTCATGGAATCTGTTCTGCCTCCAACATGTGCGTTGGGAGGCTGGGTGCACGCCACCTCTGCAACAGCTCCCCCCAGGCCACAAGGAATGTGGGCAGTATGGGGGCAGGGTTGGAGCAGCCCCTCCCTCCCTGCACTAACGAGATACCGTCGGATCTTCATCAATCACTGGCTGCACTACTGGGTTACGTAGCCCTGTCGAGCTCCATCCCCCGCCCCTGTGCAAGGTAGCGAATGTAGGGATGGCTATCGTTGCCATTGCCATCGATGGCAGTTCTGCAACTGGCCATCAATAGTGCTAAACTATGCAATGGATGACCATCGATATTTTTACATATCGATGGTCATCCATTGTGTTTGATTGAGTGGCCTGCGGGCCAATCAAAACACAGGGGGCGGGGCTTCACAGGTGTTGGGGGGCGGAGCTATGCTCTGTGTCCCGGCACTTTGAAAAAAAAAAGCAAAACATTGTTTTGCTGTTCCATCGATAGAGGGAAACCATCTGGTTCTCTCCCATCGATGGCAAAATTATTCAACATCGGCCATGAACCATCGATGATTTCGAATCATCGATGGCCATCCCTAAGCGAATGCGTTCACAGCCGTGCACACAGGTGCATAGAATGATATTGCCCGTGCTCGCAGATTTACTCAGTCGCTGTGAAGGCCGTGGGGAGAAGGCCCAACGCCCGAGGAACACCTGCATTTTCCGGGCCTCCCAAAAGCCCGGCACCTATCAAATCACCTTGTGAGCGGCCACAAAGGCTAGTCTTACTATGGTCCAATAGCAAGGGGACAGCGTACTGTGCGCATGCAGGGTCTTCCGATAATCAGTAGGGTACGAATTCCCTGCCCTGCGTACAGGTCTGAATTGGGCCCAGTATCTTGATAGTAACCCTTAGTACACAACAACTTCCATAATACCACCCAATGTTCGTGCTTCCTATAATACTCTTCTGGAAAGATAGGTTCAGGAACTCTGGGTCTGGGGTTTAGTGCCTTGGTATTAGACTCTATACACTATACACAGTGACTTCCATTGTACCCCTCAGTACACGGCACCCCTATATTACGCAACAGTACTCACATGGTCCCCGTCAGCATACACAAAAAACACATGGTACTCATCAGTACACACACACCACCCCATATACCCCCCATTGTACCCCTTAGTATACACAGTGACAATTGGACCCTTTAGTACACTGCTCCCCCATTTTTGCCCCAGTATGCATTGAACCCATGGTATGGCGCCCCATACTACACCCCATACTCACTGGAATGATAACAGTTTTATGTAACATTTTCCAATGATCTGACCTTCATCCAGTACACAGCCCACCAGTGCCGCAATCCATAACCAAACACCAAACCCACCAATACAAATGTGGCCACATACGGTAGGTTAAATCCTGTGCCAATCTGGCAGAGCAAGGGGCATGCAGTACATCGATGAGGCGCCTGCTGTGGCTTCAGTAGATGCATGGAGGTGCATGCAGTAAAGTTTCTGCCAATCAGATGTCTACTCTTACTGATCCGAGCAGCCTGGACCCAACCAGATGGTTTTCCTACTTCTCCTTCTTTCCTGCAAATTGAGCATTGACCTGGGACAGTGGGGTGAAGGGAGGCAGCACAGTCAATAACTCAGGAGAGGATTAGGAAGAGGGGAGCTGATACATGCCACGTAATCTGAGCTTGGTGGTATGTTGGCTGGTCACTGGGGGAGAGGGAAGCCACTGTGGAGCATTCAATGCCTGGTGGACCTGATATGTGTAGTTCCCTGGCTGAGTCACTTGCTTAATTGTTTAAAGTCTTAAAAATGACAGGAGGGGCACTACTGGTAGCACAGCCTGGTCCGCCTGGCTACAGGCCCTTTAATCACTGCTGACCCTGGTGCAGTGTAATGACTGCAACAACAGTGTATCCATCCCTTATTCAGAAGGATATTTTGCTCCAATTGGGCTTTTGCCAGTGTGCACTGATAATAATGACAGGTATCAAACTAATACCCCTTTCACACCAGCCTAAATTTCCAGGTTGGTCCTGGGAACAACCCGTGACTAGCGCTGGTGTGAAAGGTTCCCCAGAACAATTTGCCAGGACTCCAACCCTGCTAGCCAGCAGGGTTGCTCTCGGGCCCTTCCCGGCTGGTGTGAAAGGTACTTACCTGGGATCCCGGCTTTCTGTCGCTGGCCGCGGTGCTGGAAGTGAGCGACACGTGCTCTGCACCGCTGAAGAAGGTGCTGGGTAAGTGCTGGGGATGGTGTGTGCCCCCCCTCCCTTCTGGCAGGAAGAAGAGACAGCGGCGGCAGCAGAGCGCCCAGGGGCTGGAAGCAGTGCCCCTGTGCCCACACAGGAGGACGGATGGTCCCGGTGTCTGCAGGCAGTCCCAGGTGTCCACATGGATCCCATTCGTGTGGGGGTGGGACAGGTGCCAGTCCAGGAGGTCAGGCCTGCGGGGGGGGGGCGGTTGGTCTGGCCAATCCCAGGCGTTCGCACACCCCCTCCATCCCACTCACAGCTCTGAGCCAATCCCAGGCCAGCCCCACCAGCATCATAAGCTCACACCGCCTCCTGGTGCCTGCACTAACTCTCCCCCTCACACCAGAAAATGCAGGGACTAGGCGGGTGTGAAAGGGGACAACCCGGGAATGTCCCTGCATGATCTCTGGACTGTATTTTTAGGTAAGTCCCTGCATTTTCTGGTGTGAAAGGGGTATTAGTGAACTGATACAGTAGTAGATATCCATCACAGAGATGTGTAATCAATAGGTGCGAGCAGTGCCAGATTAAGCCTTCGGGGGGCCCGGGGTACTTTAGCCAGGGGGGCCCCCTTGCACTTGTCATTACTGGCCGCACACTGCATGGGAGAATATTACACTGTCAAAACACAGAGTAAAGGCAGTATAAACTTGGTCAATGGGTAACTGTATGTGTATATATATATATATATATATATATATATATATATATATATATATATATATATATATATATATATATATATATATATATATACAAAGTTTTTTTTTTTTTTTTTTTTGGAGAGCAGCACGTCCACTAAGTAATGTACCTGGCTTTGTATTTACTCTGACGGTTACCCCAACAACCGGTAACGGGACGATGACGTCATCCATGGGCGCATCACCCGCACTGGGAGTGTGTGGGTACCTTCACGTGGTGTGGCTAATGTATAAAGGTATGCCTTGTTCTTATGTGCACTATCCTGATGACGATGTAATAAACATCGAAAACGGGGGGCGTGGCTACGGCGGCGAGCGGGTAGGACGTGTCCGGCAGGAGCTCCCTGGCTGTCCATCCGATTACCCATCCTGCGCCTACTAAATCACCCGACATTACCGCGAACGGCTGCCAGGTGACCCCACAACACCCCGCACGAGCAGCCCGCCCGGAAAACCAGGTCCCGGCGCCGTTATTCAGCCCGCCGGACCGAGGTGAGGACTGCGGCCTACCTCCCCACGCCACACAGCCTGCGTCTATCCTCACGCCCGCTGTTGAGACGGCGTAGCGGAGGAGATCCCCTTGGGACACCTACCCGCCGGCAACTTCCACCGGACAGCGGTGCCCACGGCGAGGGGGAAATCCTGAGTCTCAGTACCTGCCTGGAGCCTGGTGAGTTCTGTGCTGCGGACGCCATCTTGGCGCGAAGCAGCGCTGATAGCACACTGCCCGCAGAGACCCCTCAAGCAAGACTCCGCATCCCCAGCCCGCTGCACCCGCCCAGGGAACACCACCATAAGCTGCCACTACCCTTCACTGTATGCCCAGCTGAGGGCAACGCAGATCAGTGGACACCCCTCACCCGAAAAGGAGTCTCCAGTGGGGAAAACAGCCTGCTTCCACTACCCCAAAGCTAGCTGAGCCCTGTGCTGCGGGCGCCATTTTGTGATCATCAGCGCATACACAAGCACACAGAGACACAGGCGTTTAGTAACCCCTGAGTGGAGCCTTATATTCCATCCCTGCTGAACTGCCCTGTATATACCACCACAGATCACCCATTGCCCTGCACTGTATTCTCCTTACAACCCACTACCTGAGCAAGTGATATAATCCACATCAACATCAACATCAGCCTGACATCTATCAATTATGGTGAAACAGAACCACAGTACCTCTGCAGCAAAGCTGGCCAAATTTGCAAGAGGACAAGAGGCGCAGGGCCCACAGCCACCCCCAGGGGACTCCGGACAGAACTCTGGCAGCTCAGTCGATTCTGAAACCTCCCCTGATGGAGATGTTTTACCTGCACCCCCCTCTCTCCAACAAATCTTGGTGGCCATTGCTGGCACTGAGAAACGTTTATCTGACAAAATGGAGAAGGTACAGTGTGATCTATCCCTCCTTAGGCAGGATGTGCAGCGCATTAGGGAGCGGGTGGGGGAGGTGGAGACCCGGGTCTCGACGGTTGAGGACGCAATTGATCCTATGAAAACCACAGTATCTACACTGACTCAACAGGTCACAAGCATCCAGAACAAATTAATGGACATGGAGGGCCGTCTGAGGAGGAACAATGTCCGCTTCGTAGGCCTGCCAGAAAAGGAGGAGGGCACGGCGCCAGAGGCATTCTTGGAGGCCTGGCTTATTGAGACTTTTGGCAGAGAATCTTTCACCTCCCAATTTGCTGTCGAAAGGGCACACAGAATCCCTACCCGCCCACTCCCTCCGGGCGCTCCACCCAGAACCCTCATAGCTAAACTTCTACATTATAAGGACCGGGACACAATCCTGCGCCTGAACCGCACCAAAGGCCCTATGATTAGAAATGGCGCCGCCATTTCCACATTCCCTGATTTTGCTATCGAAGTGCAGAAGGAGAGGGCCTCATTTGTTCCCGTGAAGCGCAGATTGCGCGAACTGGACCTCTCATACTCTATGCTGTTCCCGGCCCGGCTGAGGGTAGTAGCAGAAGGAGAGACTAAATTCTTCAATAGTCCTCGTGAGGTGGCAGCATGGCTTGATCGTTTTGCACCAGGTGCCCGCCAGATGGCCCCGGCCTGATACCCTAAGCCACCAGAAGCGGGAATTGATCCTCATTTAATTAGACACTTCTTTCATTTCACTTGAGCTCTTCAGACGGTCCCAAGCCATCCGAGTGGAGCTGTTGTTGCTGATTACCGTGAATATGAATAGAACTGTGTTATAATTGATTTAACGTATTCTACTATAAGTGGGGTGGGGGGGGGGGGAGGGGGGAGGCAGGGGGGGTACATTGATAAATACTTTGCACCTGTTTTTTCTTTTTCCGCACATATAATGTTGTAGGCAAGTGTAGGCAATATATGGCCAGGGGGCCCCGGAGCTTGCATTGGTAGTTATTAACTGATTGCTCCCATAGTTTGGTAGTTTCTTAGGTACTAGGTTTAGGGATATAAGTATGCCTAGGTTGGGGGAGGTATACAGGGAGGGGGCGTATTATGTTGGGATTGTTCTTTCCATTTTTTCTTGTTTTTCTCTTTCTTTTCTTTCTATTAGTCACACTAAATGCTATGACTTATTATGCATACAATTGGAGGGTGCGAGGTTTGCTCAGATGTTAGCTGTAGTTTACTCAGGCCCGCAAGATGGCAGTGTCACCACCACAACTCCGTACGGCCCATACCCGATACTCCAACATGACGCAACTTAATATTCTAGCCTGGAATGTCCGGGGGTTGAATGATAGAATTAAACGCTCTCTAGTTCTTAAAATGGTTAAGCAGTATAGATCGGACATCACCTGCCTGATTGAGACCCATCTGGAAGGAAACAAACTAATGTCACTACGTAGGCCCTGGGTGGGGTGGGTGTACCATAGCTCACACTCTACTCACTCTAGAGGGGTCTCAGTACTAATAAACAAGTCTGTGCAATTTGTGCTGGATGATGTTAAGACTGACCCACTGGGCAGATACGTTTTCCTCCAATGTAGGCTATACTCCCAGCCCTTCTTTATCCTAGCGGTCTACGTCCCACCTCCTTTTAACTATGATGTTTTAAAACAAGCGGCTGCCTATGTGGCCCAATCCCCTGATACGCCAGTCATATGTCTCGGGGACTTTAATAAGCTAATGAATCCAAGGCTAGACAGATGGTGGCCACCCGACTCCGTTCCCCCTGATGACCGCTCCACAGGTTTTGCTAAATATGTAGAGTCAATTGGCTACAGAGATGCCTGGCGACTAAAACACCCGGCGGTCACCCAGTACTCCTGCTTTTCCAAGTCTCACCACTCCTTTTCACGTATTGATCTGGCCCTCGTCACTCCCTCAGTACTGCCCAGACTCCAAGACATTTGCTATAAGGCGAGGGGCGTTTCAGACCACTCTCCTCTGTTACTGACGGTGGAGATGGAATGCCAGAGGGGACAGTCCTTTTGGAAGCTACATCCCTCCTGGTTACTGCAGTTTGGAGAATCCTCGGACCTCCAGAACCTGTGGGACGGGTACTTTGACATAAACACAGGCACAGCCCCTGCCCCGATAGTGTGGGAGGCATTTAAAGCATACCTACGAGGCACCCTTATATCTAAAATAGCCTCCACTAAACGAACATATAAGGCAAAGGGTATTGCACTGGAGGACGAATGTCGGAACACGGAGATTACTCATTTGGAGGAGGGGTCAGAGGAGTCCAGGGCAAAATGGGAGCTAGCACAAAACTCCTGGGTCTCTCACCTGGAGGAGCGCAATGCTCGTAGTCTATTGTTTAAATCCCACAGACTGTACATGAATGCTGACAAAACAGGCAGCCTCCTGGCTCACCTGGTACACCTGGACCGCCCCGCAAACTCTGTGGCCCAAATATTTGACTCTGACGGAGTACTGAGGACATCCCCCAAAGAAATAGCAGATGTATTTCTAGACTTCTATAGGGAGTTGTACCGCACACGCCTAACATGCACGCAGGAGGAACTCACTGAATACCTGGACCGTATTGACTTACCCACACTGTCTGAGGGAGCTAAGTCTTCCCTCGAGGCGCCCATCACAACTACTGAGATAGAGACTGCGATTCGATCGTTCCCCGGGGGTAAGGCCCCGGGAGTAGACGGAGTCCCAGTGGAGCTGTACAGGATGCATTTAGACTCATTTGCCCCTAAGCTTTTGAAGCTATTCAATGAGCTCTTCGACCTCAATGTGTTACCGGACTCTATGTCCGAGGCGGTTATAGTAGTTATACCCAAGCCCGGGAAAAACCCTGAGTACCCTGACTCATACAGACCCATCTCCCTGATTACCACGGATGTTAAGATCTTGGCGAAGATCCTGGCTATTCGGCTAAATAGTGTAATATTATCAATCATTCACCCGGATCAAACCGGCTTCATGCCGGGTATGTCCACCAGTATAAATTTAAGACGGCTGTTCACTCATATTCAGGCCACCCATAGTGAGGAAACGCACTCAGCTATTGTTTCATTCGACGCAAATAAGGCCTTCGACTCTGTCGAATGGCCTTATCTATGGCAGGTAATGAAACGTATGGGCTTCGGTCCACAATATTTAAGGTGGGTCCAGTTGTTGTACGTCTGCCCGATGGCCAGGATCTCTGTCAACAGTCATGTTTCACCTCCCTTCGCGCTGGGAAGGGGCACTAGACAGGGATGCCCCCTCTCTCCTGGCCTTTTCGCCATAGCAGTAGAACCGCTTGCCTGTCTGCTTAGGACACACCGAGATATAGTCGGGCTCCAACTGGGTCAGAGAACGGACACAGTGGCACTTTATGCTGACGACCTACTCCTGTTTTTAAAAGATTATAGACTCTCTGTGCCGACTGCCCTGCGACTGATGGGGGACTTTGGCAGCTTCTCCGGACTTACGGTGAACTGGTCCAAATCCTCCATCATGCCCCTGAGAGGTCCACCACCCGTGACCATGGGCACCCCTCTTCCACTTAGCTGGGTCTCCCACTTCAAGTACCTGGGGATTATTATCACTAATACTAGTCAAGATTTTATACCTAGGAACCTAAATCCGCTGCTGTCCATGGTTAAAGATAAACTGTCGGTATGGACCAAGTTACCCCTAAATGTCATTGGCAGAGTCAATTTGGTTAAAATGATCCTACAGACTAATAACGTATGCCCTTAATCAGTCCCCGGTGTACGTGCCTGCCTCCTTTTTCAGACACTTAAACAGCTTACTGTCTTCATTGATATGGGCCAACAAACGCCCCAGAATTAGTATCAGCACCCTTACCAGGCCACGGGCAGAAGGGGGCCTGGCTCTGCCACAATTCAGACTATATTACTATGCTGGCCAGTTCTCACTCCTTAGGCATTGGGCGCAGGACACCGATCAAAGTTCACTCCCGACCACATTTCTACACCAAATATGCCCCGGTATCACACCCACACAGCTACTACTGGGTGGGAGGGTGCCAAGGGGCGCCCCTCCCTTGGTGGTCCAGGCTGTCAAGATATGGCAGGAAGCCCAATCCTTGATGGGATACACAGCTATAGACCCTGGAGCTCCCCTCTGGCATTCCACCAAATTACCTGAACTTGCCTGTTTGTCGGGTAGGAGTCTGTGGTCGTCTGGGGGAGTGGTGACGATTGGACAAATATATGAGGCAGCTGTGCTGAAGTCCTTCCAGCAGTTGAGGGAAGAGTTTGGGTTGCCCCGGGTGCACTTCTTTAGGTATCTGCAGTTACGCCATGCCCTAAATACCCAGTTTAACAATGGCCCCCCTGAACTACTAGCTTCCCCAGCAAAAATATTCCTGGCCAATCTCGGACGGGTCAAAACCATCTCTCTGGCCTATTCATTCCTATTATCCTTCCTACACAAAGACTCACTTCCCGCCCTAAGGGCCAAGTGGGAGAACGATGTTGGAACCTTTGAGGAGGAGGAGTGGGAGGAGGCATTGGCCTCGTCACGACATGCCACGGTCTCCGCGAGGTTCCAGCAGGTTCAGATATTTATCACGCACAGAACATACCTGACTCCATCCACCCTGGTTAAATTTGGAGGACGGACCTCTTCGGCCTGCCCAAAGTGTGGATTTTTGCAGGGGAACCTGTGGCATCTCCTCTGGGAATGCCCCCTAGTTAGCTCATTCTGGGTGGCGGTTAAGTCGGTCATAACATCTACTGGAATATCTGGGCAGGCCCTGACCCCCAAGATGTGTGTTCTGGGTAGTAAAGCAAGCACTTCACTAAACAACACTGAGGGTCAATATGTAACCAACTTATGCTCCCTTGCTAAAGTCGTCATAGCTAGGCACTGGATGGCTGACCTGGGACCCACGGTGGCGGAGTGGAGGGCACTGGTTAACACCACAGTGCAGCATGAAAAATACGTATACATGTCTAGGGGCACTCTTCCTAAATTTGACAAGATATGGGGCAGGTGGTTGGAATCCCCGCACTCTACTCATACTTGATGAAGCCAGGGCCAGTATGTAGCGCGGGATTTGGATGCTGATAACCATAAGGCTAATATCCATCTAAGTACTATGCAATTTATGATGCCCACTGACATGCTACTCTGGGTGGGACCGAACCCCCAAATATGCGCACTCATTAGTGACTAAAGATTCTCTACTTTTCATTTACTTCTTTCTCCTTTTCTTTCCTTTTCTCTCCTCTATTGTTTGTCTCTTTAAATATATAATAAAAAAAAAACAGAAAATAAGATGGCTACTCAGTCAGAGTAAATTGGCGAAATTATTTTCATCCTTTTTAATCAGTTGAAGTATTCCCTTGCAAAATAATAATACTGTATGTGAACGCAATGTACATTCTGATGCTTTATTTTGACTGATTTGGACCGATTGATTCATGTGCACGATGTCTGATTCGCTGTTTTGCTCTGTATTTACTACCTGCAAAATAAAAAAACTTTATTCAAAAAAAAAAATAAACATCGAAAACGTTTGATCACGCTAACCTGCAGTTGTTGCTTCCTTTACTAAGCCTCCGGGTGCCGCCGTACCTGTCTGTATATATATATATATACACATATATACACACACACATACACATAAATACATACCATATGAAAAGCCTGTGTTTGTCCCTCTGCACCTTACTCTGTAGGAGACCTCACAGTCCTAGTGCTGCCTTTGATTAAAAACCCTCCCATGACTAAGCTGCTGCTGCTGCTGCTGTTCTCCATGGGCATGTAATGAGCTCCACCAATTAGAGCTCAGCACAATCCTCTCAGCCTCTGCCCTCTGGTTTAAAGTGTCATGGGACTTAGACAAATCCCAGGAATGCACTGCACACTTGTGCAATCAGTGTGCCTTGGCTCCTGATGCTCAGCACCATTAATCATTGTCACATTGGCAGATAGGTGAAGCTGCAGCACTACCCCACTCCCATGCACAAAACCTTTAGCTAAAAAAAACAAACCACAGGGGGCCCCTAGGTAGTGGGGGGCCCAGGGGCACTGACCCCTTGTGCCTCCATTATAATCCGGCCCTGGGTGCGAGTGGAACGGTGAACATGTAGTTCGCCATGCCCGCTCGCCCCCTGCACATGCGCAGAAATGCTCCAGCGCATGCACAAAGGCAGAACATTGGTTCCCTGTGCGAGGGACCGATTGAATTAGAATAAAGTCCATTATTTTTGCATAATACTAAATTACTTACTAGACTAAACAGATGGTGAACTGTTCCTGGGATTCCAAGCGCAGCACAGCTAGAACATATGGGCACCTTTCCTTAAGGTTCCCTGTGACAACAAGCAGGCAAGAGATGAAAGGGCAGACTTTGTACATTGTGGACAGCAGAGGTTACACAACTTCCTGACTTCCACCAGCAAATGATAACAATGAGCTGCAGTAAACCCTTCTGTCTCCTTGTGTATGGCATCATTCTCACTACCCACACTGATATCATCAGTGCAAGATAAGTATGTAAATCAGACTCTAGGGGTTTCTAGCAAGCATTTACAGGAGCGCTATCTGCTTATCAGGTGGCTGCAGAACCTTATCATCACTGCAAAAAGGTAATCAAAAGCCTGCTTATACTATCACTGGGACACACGCAGTAATCTCATCCATACATGCAAGAAAAAATGTATCATCTGCACCCAGCACTAGGGGGTTATTCTGATTTGCTCGGTCACCCGTGCGTTCTCACGGGGAACCGATGTTCTCCCAGGGTTGCCGACCCTCCCGGAATTTCCGGAGTCTCCCGAAAATCTGGTACCCCCTCCCGGCCACCCGGAAGGGTGGACAACCCTCCCGGATTCAGGGGGGACCCCCGCTGACCCCCGGATCGCGGCATTAAAATGACACAATCCTCGGGTCTCAGAGGGGGCGGAGCTAAAACGGCACAATCGCGTCATTTTAGCCCCGCCCCTCCACGGAGATCCGTGAATTCGCTGCTTTAACAGCATGGGGCGGGGCTTAGTGAAGTCACTCGTAAGCCCCGCCCCCTAAGCAGCTGCTGAAACTTAAAGTCGGCAACCCTGTGTTCTCCTAATGCGAATGTGCACTTCGCCATCCCGTTCGCACACATCAGTGCGGACGGGGGGGGGGTGTAGTGGCGGCGGGTGGGAACACACAGATTTTCATAGGTGTTCCCATGGAAATCAGGCAGTGACGCGGCTGCTGGGGGTGGGATGCTGACATCACCTGGTCCTGTACAGGGTGGGCGACCATCAACTGATTGTGACCATCGAATGAATAGGTCCCATGAGGACGCTGGGCATTCTCATGCGAATGCGGCATCACCGGATGTCAGCTGCCCTCCCACTTCCCCCTGAACATTCCCGCATATGTAAGGTCGCTCAAAGCAAGTACCTTCCACATCTTTCGATGGTCGGCAACCATTGAAAGATGTGGGAGGTTTCCCCTGTTACAGTGTAACATCCATTCGCATGCCCTGTGTGCGAGCCTCCCTTGCGAATGGGTGGTTGGCGCCACATTCGCAAGGCGGGGTTTGGTGGACTTGCAAGGCTGTGAATTCGCAGCCTTGCAAATCAACTGGAATAACCCCCATGGAGCGATGTAGGGGCATTTTCTACCCTATCTAGGGAGATGGCTTAGAAAAGGGCCCTATATTGCTACGTGTGTACGCCCCATAAATCTTCTCGTTCTTTCTTCTTTGCTTATGACAAAACACATTTTGTTATTAAAAGAAAACCTACTTCAAAATTCCAAAATATTTCTCTTTAATTAAAACTTCTGTCACCATGATAACACGTCTGTCTTTTTTAATGAGTAATTCAAAGCACCACTTAAGAATTTTGCGAAAGGATCCACTTATATAATCCTTCTGCTAATTGCTTGGCAATTATTTGCAGCTTTCAAAGTTCAGGTGATAAAAAGATGAGACTGTGCTACTGTATCAGTGTTGTTATATTGCGGAGTGAGTTCCGTGCAGAAAACGATCGGTTGGAACCATCCGAGCAGGGGGTGGAGAGGGGTGTGAAGGGCTGTTTGGGCTCATTACCATATGCATACGCCCCGCGTTTCATGGGTGTTCCCATGCAAACGCTGGGCGTACGTATGGTAATCCGGCCATGACACATGTGTGGGGGCGGACAGCTGACATAGCCGGATGTCTGCTGCCCGCCCGTATCACTGCTTTCATACGGAAAAATGTCTGGGTGGTCTGGAGCACTCAGTGCTGTCTGACCACTCGGTCCATCATTTGTTGGTCAGCGACCATCGGAGGATGGGGGAGGTTCCCACAGATGGGGGAGGTGTTCACATGAAACATCCACTCGCGGTCCATCTTACTGCAGTTGGACGGTGTGAGCGATCCCTATGGTAGGCGGGGCTAAGAACACTCGGTGCCGTCCGAAATATGCATCCGTACGATTCAACGAGAATAAGGGCCTATATCTTGTATCATAATTGCCTACTTTTGAAAAATAGTTTCAGGGAGATTATAGTTGGTAGTATAATTTTGCACAGCGCCCCATTGAGGGGGCGTGTCATGCTCCTCCCAAAGGGCGTGTCTAGTTCCATATATGGAGAGATTGTGAAAAGAGATTGTGAACGTGGCACCTAGAAGCGTGGGTGTGCACTGCTACATCTGAGGGGAATCTTTTAAAATGACTTATATCCAAATGTAGATGAGCCCCAAAGCAGTTAGTAAGAGATACTATACTTGGTAAAGTGCTGGGAAATGGTGCTGATGATTCAATGTAAATGTATCTGTCTCTCATTCCTTTTTTCCCAAAAATATAACAGTGTAATGTGGGCTAGGTGAAATGAGGGAGATTGCTAGACTAATGAGGGAGAGAGGGAGATTGCTGCTATTTCAGGGAGTCTCCTGCAGAATCCAGGAGGGTAGGCAACTATGGTGTAACAGTGTAATGTGGGCTAGGTGACATGAGGGAGATTGCTAGACTAATGAGGGAGAGAGGGAGATTGCTGCTATGTCTCCTGCAGAATGCAGGAGGGGAGGTAACTATGGTGTAACAGTGTAATGTGGGCTAGGTGACATGAGGGAGATTGCTAGACTAATGAGGGAGAGAGGGAGATTGCTGCTATGTCAGGGAGTCTCCTGCAGAATGCAGGAGGGGAGGTAACTATGATGCAACAGTGTAATGTGGGCTAGGTGAAATGAGGGAGATTGCTAGACTAATGAGGGAGATTGCTGCTATTTCAGAGAGTCTTCCGCTGAATGCAGGAGGGTAGGTAACTATGATGTAACAGTGTAATGTGTGCTAGGTGAAATGAGGGAGATTGCTAGACTAATGAGGGAGAGAGGGAGATTGCTGCTATTTCAGGGAGTCTTCTGCTGAATGCAGGAGGGGGGGTAACTATGATGTAACAGTGTAATGTGGGCTAGATGACGTGAGGGAGATTGCTAGACTAATGAGGGAGAGAGGGAGATTGCTGCTATGTCAGGGAGTCTTCTGCTGAATGCAGGAGGGTAGGCAACTATGTCTTGTATACAGGAGGAGGCCCGTGTGCAGCATCCATTGATGAATCTAAACACTAGAGGACTCTACTGCACATGCGCCCATCTCTGGAAAAATGGCACAACGTTTTTGTTTTTTTATTAAAACCCACCTAAAATGGTTATTATAATAATTAGTGAATTTCCATAAGACAACTTCTGCTCTCCTTTCTTTCATCATATAACACACAACAGCAGAGCTGTAGCTTACTATATATACACACTCTGACCTGTTATCACCCATTCCATTACTCTTCAGCAAAGCAGATGGTTATTGATAAAGTGTGCATGCGTATAGGCCACATGTGCACAGTGAAGGAATCCTGCTACTTTTTTCCTATGCTAGCCCTTAGCAAGGTGATTGACAGAAAGCAGGCACCTGGGTGTGGTAACCAGCCGTTTAGTGGAAATGTTAAGAAAAACACAGGCGTGTGAGAAAAACGCTGTTAATGTCACGGAAAATGCAGGCGTGCCCAAGTGTTTTAGGGGAATGTGTGTGACGTCAGCTCCAGGTGGGATATGCCTGTATCCCTTTGGACAGCAGTCAGCAGTAACTGTAACAAATCTCTTCTAAATGACTGGAGATACCTGTTAAGCAGCACCCTCAGTCTTTCTTTCTTGGTGCCCCTCTGACAGCTGGAGCCTGGTGGCCAGTATCTGCAATGTTATTTGGAGTTATACCACTGAGTACATCTCTTATATGATTTTTTTTTCTCAAATGCACGATTTAGACTTTTGACTGGTATGTAATTAGCTGTGGTAATTTACTGCAGCTGATTTACTCATTTCGATCTATTCTATTAGCCCCAAAGCCAGCACCTATTGGGGATTTGGTTTTACCTGCCTCATGTATGCAAAACAAAACCCCTGATTAATACCCATTTTTCCTGCAGTAGCTGCTGTAAAAACACATACTGTAGGTCTGCATTTTTTTTTGGTGGGCCCTATGTGTTTTTGGGCACATTTTTTGTAAATACCTGTTCCAAGCAAAAATATATTATAGAATTTATCGCATGTAAAAGGACTCCTGGGGATCTACCGAGGGAGTTCAAGGGATTTTGGAAGCATCTGCGGTGTGCTGCTGGCGGCTGCACATACGCTTTATCTTATGTGTAGCTCGTTCGACCTCTGACCAATGTGCATGGGACCGCACATTTGGTCCGAGTGGGTGTCAAACACATTGTGCCCGATTTTACCCATCAGACTCAGGTGAAATCGGGCCAAAATCCCACTAGTGTAGAGATTCCATATTGCAGTGAGCTGTGGTGCTAAATAATCTATTTTACCTATAAGAAATGCAAGTATAATGACTCGTTACCATAGGATTTAACTTGATATTTACAGTTTGAACAAGTTAAAAATTTACTTAAAAAGAAAAACTACCAGTAAAGCAATTGTATGGATGTATAATACCACCCATTACACATATTGTAAGAGTAAGGGGCTTATGTTGGCCGGACCACTCTATGCGGAATAGGAAGTCTCTGGGCAACAGACAGTGTTCCATGCAAGAAAGTTAGGTGTCGGGATGCCAAACCTGAGGCATTTTTTTCAATCCTGGAAAAATTGAAAAATGCCCAATCCTGGGATTCCCAAAATCCTGGGATTGGCTTCCATAATAAATAAAAAAAATGCCCAGAGCTGTGCGGGTGGGCGGCTGGGAGCCAGGCCCGGGAGCAATGCTGTTGTTAATTGAGGCGTGTCAGGGAGCCAGGCCGGAGAGCTGGAGGTACGTCTGGGAGCCGGGCTGGGGAGCGATACTGTGTGGCTGTGGGAGGGAGGAGCGGATGTTCGGTCTGCACAGCGTGACTTCTGACCGACACGATGCGCAGTGCATCGGGAACAGCCGGGCAGCGTCTGTGTGAGTGCTCAGATGCTCAGACTACGCATCTGTCAATATTGCGGTTCGCTGATGTCAAGTGATCTGGACAGCGCAAAATGCAGGTTCACACTGGGACTGAACCATTTCAAAGTCCCGGTGTGACCCTGCATTTTGCAATGTGAAAGCGGTATAAGTTTCTGATTTTTTCAGAAATGATTTGGCAAGACTGTCAGTCACTGCATTGTATCACATATTACAAGTAAAGAATTATATTGTGACAAGTCAAATTAGTAGGGAAGCTAGATTGTTGCTTATTATATAGACTAATGGAGTACAATGTATCTTATGCTATTGAGCTCCTTACCTTCGTATTTTAGGAAATGAAGACGTTGGATAAAGAGATAAGAACCTGGGACGTCTACTTGGGCTTGGTTTCCACTGTTAAAAATTTAATAAAGTCACTTAGAGCAGTGAATGAATTGCAGAACCCCGCTGTCCGGAGGAGACATTGGTTGCAACTAATGAGCAAGACTGGGGTACATTTATATCAGCACTGACTCTGTCGCTTCCTTACAGCCTGCTGCCAGTGACTGACGCTGTGTTTTATTATCCCCAAGGTAAGATTTGTAATGAATGAAGAAACTGTCCTTGGGGATCTCTTGGCTCTGCAGCTACATAGGGTAGAAGATGAGGTGAAGAACATAGTGGATAAGGCTGTGAAGGAAATGGCAATAGAAAAGGTAAGTTGTCATTGATACTTTGCTGACAGTGAGACACTGCTGCGATAATTATTATAAAGAATCAGTCATGCAAAACAGGTGTAGCAACAAGCATGTGCCAAGTGATACCTAAAGTAAAAAGTAAATGCCTAAATTACATTAATCTAGTTATATATTAATTTCCATATTCTAAGCAGGAAGGATTGAAGAAAGGTTAATGCTGGTAAAACAAAGATATTAATAGAAATCTGAGTTTCATAACCTTGGGAAAATAGTCCCACACAGTGCCGTAGTAGGGACTCGGGAGGCAGTGCACCCTGTGCTAGCCCCACCCCCTGAGTACATGACATCATGATGTCACAGCGAGGGTGGGGCCATCAGCACTTGTGAAGTTTGCTACTGCCCAATGTGTTCTTAGGATGTTTGACAGTGTGCCTGCCACTAGCATCCAAGCACCTTGCTAGCCAGATGCAGCTCACACAGTCCTAATTCTAAGTGAAATGCAAATCACCCACAAGAGTGGACAGCTAGATTTATTACCTTATGCTTATGTTACTATATGTATGACTTCATGCATGCGGTCACACCTCTCACTCCTTCGCCATCCACAGCCGATGGCATTAACATCAGCCCCATACTGGATGGCATTAACATCAGCCCCATGCTGGATGGCATTAACATCAGCCCCATGCTGGTTAAAAAACAGATGTCCTAGGCTACTACATTATTCAAATGGAAGATCTGGCCAGGCGTGGGGTGAACCAACTGTATCTCGTGTAATGACGAGTATGTTGCCTTTTCCAGCACATGTGCAGACTGCAAATCTTTAGGTGATGCTTCTGGTTTTTGACTTGCACCCGATTCCTCTATTGGTTTGCAGATCAATGATTAGCAGCGCAGTCACCAAGTTCCTGTAACATGAGATACAAGTTATGGCCATAAAAACTAAGAAAACAGCTTGTGATGAGATGCACCTGCATTGTACAGGTATCTTACAGTCATACATAGAGCCATCCTCATCTAGCCCTTTTAGTAGGATTAACCCCTTGAGTGGTATGACTATGCCGCAGCGTGCTGTCCTACCTATACCACAAATATGAAATAGGTGCGCGCCAGTGGTGTCCAGGTGTGCACCACTGGCGCAGCACCTCTAGACCCCCCCCCCCCCAGTCAGTCTCCCAACCCTCCCATCACCTGTGCTCCGACGATCGCACGCTGGAGCTTTTCTAACCCCGCTCCCCCGGCTCGGGGATGTTCAGGGCGGCTCGGGGGGACTCGGGAGCGCTCAGGCACCCGAGTCCTCCCGAGCCGCGAACATGCCCCAGCCTGCCGCCGACGTCACTGCTGAATGTGACAGGCCAGCGGCTAAGGCAGCGGCGGCAGGGAAGCTCCATCGTACTAAAGCCGGAGCAGAAGTGAGGGAGGGGGGCTTCCAACTGTGGTGGGTTTTGCTGGGGCAGGACTAACCTGCCCTGATAGGTTTGTCCTGCCGCAGCAAAACCTACCACTCAAGGGGTTAAGGGCCAGATGTATCAAGCTTCAAAAGGTGATACAGTGGAGAGTGATAAACAACCAGCCAATCAGCTCCTACTTGTCATTTTTCAAACCCAGCCTGTAACATGGCAGTTAAATGCTGATTGGCTGGTTGTTTATCACTCTCCATTTTATCACTTTTTGAAGCTTGGTGCATCTAGCCCTAAGTGAGTCAGAGCTGTCAGACTTAGGGGGTTATTCTGGTTGATTCACAAGGCACAGTAACATCCATTCGCAGGCCAGGGGGGAACACCCACATCTTTCAATGGTCGCCGAACATCAAATGATGCGGTGCGTGCATGCATATAAAAGTGACTTTCAAGTCACTTACATTTGCGTGCACGCTGGGAAGGAAGTGGGGGGGGGGGGGGCAGCTGACATCCGGTGATGTCATCTGGGCCCCCCCCCCCCCCGCACCAGCGTCATGGCCTCATTAGCATGAGAGCACCCAGCGTTCTCATGGGAACGCCCATGAAACGATGGGCATTCCCATATGCTAATGGGCTGCCCCATTCACTGTCCTGGGTGCGGGCACCCGGCGAACAGTTTGTTCGCCGTGGGTGCACACACCCTGCATATGCACATGCGCAGCCCTGCTGTGTACGATTCAGAATAACCCCCTTAATCCTCTGCTAATCCCCTACTGTATTGTTGTATGTATTGTATTGCAGCTGAGAACAATAGGCCTTGGTGAGCCATGGCTAACCATGGCTATCTAGAGATGGCTGGTTGAAGAAGGCTCCATCTGTATGTAGAAAATCTGTATGAGGAGATTGCGCTTCAGCTGCAGCGCTCCACATAAATATAGGCCCAGCCCCATCATCATGACATCATCATGACATCATCATGACAGAGTAGTGTTGACCAGTCCCCAGCTAGCCTTTCAATTTAAAACTATTACAACTGTATTTCTGTTTTCCTTAACATCTTTAGGGCAGGATGTACTAACATCCCGCCACGCATTGCAGTGATACTAATCGCATATGTACTAACATCTGAGATTAGTAAGGCTCCTGGACTTTTGGGTTTATGACTGGGAGTTCGCCTGCGCATGTGCAGAGAGATGCAGTGGCTGTGGAGAGTACTGAGAGGTTTGGTCAAGTTTTAGTACATTTGGCAATGTGATAAAAACCCAGAAAAAGGGGTTTTACTGCATTTTTGCTTTAGTACATCCCGCTCTAAGGGAGACATTGTGGCTGATATTGTAAGGAGTGTACACACCCACATGGCACTGACCACACCCACACATCACTAGCCACACCCATACATCACTGGTCACATCTCCTCTACCTTCCAGTATAGGCCTTTAAACATTTTTTCAGCCCTATATTCCCATGTGACCCTTAATTCGCACCTGAAAATCTGTAGCGAAAACAAAATGATCAATGCCATAAAATGATTAATGCAATCCTACTTCTCCACCCAGGTCCTTGTTGAGATGAACCATACTTGGAGCACTATGCAGTTTTCTTATGAGCAGCACCCTGCCACTGGAACGCCATTGCTAAAATCAGATGAGAACCTGATAGAGACACTTGAAGACAATCAGGTAGCCTACCTACTGTACTGTATGTTACAATTTGGTGGCATGAGGTCTAACAATATTTCAAAGAGCATAGTATTAATTATTTTCCCCTTTTTCTTTCCGCTGGCCCAAAATTTTGAACACTCCAATCTATCCTCAATGCTGCTGCCCGGCTCATCTTCCTCTCCAAATGTACTATGTCCACCTCCCCTCTTACAAGCCCTGCACTGGCTCTTGTTCCCTTCAGAATACAATCGAAGCTCCTTACACTCACTTACAAAGCCATCACCCATTTGTCTCTCGCCTACATATATGACCTTGTCTCTCTTTACACTCCCTCCCACTCTCTTCGCTCCACAAATGCACGTTGCCTCTCCTGCCAACTGGTCACTTCCTCCCATTCCCGCCGCCAAGATTTTGTCCTTTGTGCTCCTTATCTCTGGAATTCTCTGCCTCTCCCTATCAGAGTCTCCACCTCCTTACAAAACTTTAAACGGACTCTCAAGACCCACTTCTTCATTAACCCCAGCAATCTATCATTCTAACCTTCTGTTTATGCTCACTTCTTCCCCTTCTGTGTCACCCCTGTCTTTCTGACCCTCCCCTTTAGAATGTAAGCTCTCACGAGCAGGGCCCTCTCTCCTCATGTACTTTTCTTAGAATATATATATATCTCTGCCTAATAATTGCTTCTGTAACCTGTCCCCTGATGCAACTGTCTTTTTTTATGTACCATGGCGTTGTGGGATTGGGGGTGGGGGGTTGAAGTTTTGCCTAGGGTTCAGAGAAGCCTTACACTGGCCCTGATTACCACCAGAAGTCACACAGGGGGCTAAATGTAATAGGGTGTGAGAATCAGAAAGTGAGAGATTTTGGGAGAGCACATGGGATTTTGACCACATTCCTGATAAACAAACAAACTCAGTAATGTGCTGTTTGTGAATAGTGATCAAGGGCAGTGGCGTATCTACAGCACCGCAGCCCCCGCGGTCGCGGGGAGGCGCTGGGTAAGTGCGGGCGCCGGGGGGGCTGCGGTGCTATTGGCTTCATTCTGCTATTGCGACGGGCTATCATAAAATGTCCGCCCCCATATAGCAGCCAGTTCTCTGAAACTGTCTGCTGTATGGGGGCGGTCATTTTGTGATGGTCCGTGTTTCATATCAGAATGAAGCCAGGATGGGAGCCGGGACCAGCGCAGCGAATACAGGTAAGTATGCGGGCGGGGGGGGGGCATGGGCGTCCGGAGTGGTGGTGGGATGAGGGGGGGGGGGTGTTTTATTATCGGCGGGGGGGCGCCGAAATGATAGTTACGCCGCTGATCAAGGGGTCAATACCTATGGTTTATGTACATCTACTGTAACTGCACATGTGCTGGTATGTTTTCGGGCCAGCAGGGAGAGGTAGTACAGAGGCCAGAGTCTGTATCTACTGACCTCTTCAGCTTGTATTCCCCAGAGGCTTACTCAGATGATACGACGCTGCATCTTCGTACAGAGCAACGGATCACACAAGCATGCAGGAGGAGTCTATTGCACAAGGCGCCTCCTTCAGCAATTAGCATAATTGCATACAGAAGCTGCTTTCTGTGCTTACTGTGGCAAACTTTGAACCAGGAGTTCGGCGGGGTGGCGCTGACCTGTTCACTAGGGCTGCGAGTATACACAGCCTAGCAAACAGGTCTGAATGACCCCATTGTGTCTGCTGCTGAAACAACCTTGTGTTCAGATTGTGAACTTATAAAGCAGAATTATTACTTTGTTGTGAAATACAATACGCATTATATCAACTAAAGTTTGTTCCTACCTGAACGAAATAAACATGCCATTGTTCCGGTTGCATATTTGAGACTATTGATGGATTTATAGGAAGGCAAAGGTTTTTTTTTACTTATAAAGGAAAGCGGTGACTGGATCTAGAGCTTTCTTAAATATATTATAATTTTATGAAGGCGCTTGGACCCAGCTGTGACGCTTGACAACATGTACAAAGTGCAGGGACACTTATAGGAAAGTGCTTGCCTGCGGTTCCTTATTGCTTAAGTATGCCCAACTGCTTCTGCTCCTGTTTGGTTTGAATAAAGAATCAAGAATCAGAGCAAAGTTGCTCGGCTGATGGCTTGGAGCTGAATACAGCCATCAGTTCCATTGTGAGTGGCTGCTTGGAACAAACGAGTGTGTTTTTTAAGCATTTAACATTTTTTTCACTTGTTTTGCAGTTTTCTTTTTTTAGTGTTCAATTTGTCTCTTGAGAGCCACACTATTCTTAGAGCCGGTACACAGAAAATGGACCTCTGTGATCAGCAATTCAATTCATTCCTAATTTCAGTTTCTTTTACATCAGTGGGGAGTATTTCGTTGGCTTTGGCAAAGTCCAGACGTTAGATGCTGGAGAGGAAACTTTAGTCGTTTTGTGGGGCACAGTGGCGGGAGGAACGGCATCTTCTCTTAATTATTATCTTTGTGGACCGTTACATAGTTCATTATGACAACATACAAATGAACATATCTCGGAGTTCCATGAAGTAGTCACTCGTACTTAATGGACAAAGATCTTGGGGGACATAGGTCGGGGGCAAATAAACTGCCCTTACCTAGTGGTTAATGTCCTCATCTTGGTGATTTTACTTCATCCCATTAATAAATATAATATACTGTACCAGAACCCAAAACTTATCACCATTAATCGAAGAGGCGAATGAATGAAGGTGCTTAGAAGAAACCAAAATATTTACAGTTAATTTATTAGAACTTAAGAACTGGACATAGCACTATCCACAAACATTTGTCAGAAAATAGATTAATAACATATATATATATATATATATATATATATATATATATATATATATATACAACAAAGGGTGCGCTATGGTAAATCATACAACTTCCTTTTTTTAAAAGTACAAATATTTAATAAAAAAAGGCCACCAATTTGGCTTAAATAGAATCATGCAGAGTTACACAGTCATTTTACAGAGTTTCTTTACACAGTATGTTTACAATCTGATATAGAAGATAGGCCCAACGCGTTTCGTCAACCACGTGACTTCATCAGGGGCATTTGATATGTCGATTGAAATTGGTGCGAAAGCACTGAAAATGATAAACATACATATAATAAAATACCAATTTGTACTGGATTTTAAGAAAATGAGGGGATCGGAGAAGGAGAGAAGGACAATGGAGAGAGAAAATGATTGACAGGTCATAAGTTACATTTGTATACATAACATAGATTAAATTTCAATATATAGGGTAAAACAGAGCCCTTATTGGGGAACACAAAAAATAAGACTTGTATAAAAAGGTTCATCCATATTCAGTGATAATGTACATTATAGCATTATTTATATATATATTTTAAAAACAAAGCAATTTATGGATGTTCCCATCATTATCACATTGGTGCATTAAATCTATTGAAAACCCAAGTGTAACAACTTAACATACAATAATAGGACAATATAAATACTTTTGAAATTGGTACCTTCTTGGAACGTCTTTAATAGATATAGCAAATATTAGAATATCCCAAGCAAGAACTGTGTAGATGTGTATCTAAATGGAGATATATATATATATATTTTAGTGGTCCTTTTAAAACTTTCTGATATGTATCAGCGTGCAGGATATGTGTATTATATACTTTGTATTTGGTTTTTAAATTGGTCCAAATGTGATCTGGTACCTTTTAATTAATAATTGATTGCCGAGCGGCACCTGTATAAATGGTATAAAAGACTGTGGATGTCAGGGGATAGTCACACCCCCTGACGAAGTCTGTAACTGTGACGAAACGCGTTGGGCGTGGTTACCTGTTCCCGACATGGTGACGTCCTGGTCTGGTCCGTGCTGTACCTGTGGAAGTTCCCGGCTGTCTGTTCTGGTCCTGATGCGCCCCGTCTGCAACTGATCACTGCTCACGGTTCTCCATCGACGCTGGGTCCGGCTGTATAGCCCTGTCCACATGGCAAGCTTTCTACTTTTAACCCTATGTATGTCAGCAGTTATATAAGTAAAATTTGTCAAATTTATTGCTGATTGGTGCGCTTCATTCTTCTCTTTTCTACAAGCATACCCCATTTTGGATTCGTGGTTGGATCCTTGTATTGGAGCTGCACACATTTATGGGACATTCGGACCATTCCTGATATAAGACTGTTGGACTTTTTGCGCTGGGTATTTTCTCTCCTATACATATATAGTGGCAGGGTCAGGTTTTTTTAGTTTTTTTTTACCCACTCTGTTGAACCATCACCATCACCCTTGAAATATATATTAATTTAAAGACTTACATGTCGCCAAACCTCAGAACATTAGTGAAAATGGACCAAAAGTATATCCCCAAATACTCTGTATTTCCACACCTTTTAAACTGGTGTTAACTGGTGTTAACATCAAGGATCGGCAAGAAACTTTAAAAACAAGTCAAAGAAATTCCATTCAGTTTACATACAAAATGAGTAATGGTCTGATATAAGACAGTAATTAAAGAAAAGGAGTAACAATAACCTCAGTAGTAGCATGGAGTTAAGTACTTACATAAGACTGGGTGACCAGGTGCTCACTCTAGTGTATTCAAATGCTGAATGACTGCTAGTATGTGTCCATGGCTACGTCACTTCCTGTTTAAATCTCAACTAAAAAGTGCGTTTCTGCTGCCTCACAGGGGAAGGTAATCCTCAAAAATGGGTTACTATATAGTGCCCCCAGGGGTCTCAATAATTATGGTACTGGTGGTAAATTTACCAATATATAAGCCGGGATAATTTGCTGTGGACTGCACGGCGAAACCGCCGTGCGTTCCAAATCGGCGCCATTTTGTTCCCATGGAACGCATATGTTCGTATGGAACGCACATGCGTTCCACTGCTGATCGTTACCAAATATTACTTTTTACAAACCGAAATGCGGCTCCATATAGCGGTCTGGGGATATTATGTCAATCTAAGTCGCTGAGGATCTTTATCAGAGATCTAACTCTTAGAACGGATCAGCCGATTAAATTGCCATGGATCCGGGGCGGATGTGACGTATGCCGGGAACCCGGAGTTATCTTACCTTCCTAACAGTGTTTAATACACAGATTACACCGGAGTTGTCTTACCTTCCTAACAGTGTTTAATACACAGAATACACCAGCCGCAATAGTTATTCATTATCGATTCTAAGATTTATACGCACTATTGCAAATATAATGGCAGAGGCGAATGGATAAAGGTGCTTAGAAGAAACCAAAATATTTACAGTTAATTTATTAGAACTTAAGAACTGGACATAGCACTATCCACAAACATTTGTCAGAAAATAGATTAATAACATCTATCTATATATATATATATATATATATATATGGCTAAGTACTTGTCAGCTCAATGAGGAGAGGTATCGACACAGGCCACTAGAGGCCACACAAAGGTCATTACTCCTTTGTGTGCTAAAATATGTCATAGCAGAAAGTGAAAGCATTTTTTGCAGGGACACTTATCTGTTTTAAACTTTCTGGAGAGAGAGAGAGAGAGAGCTCTAAAGACAGAAATTGGAGGCAGGAGCAGATAGGGACTGGGGGTGAGGTGAAGAGCTTGTGGTCTAAAAACTATCACAGCTCAAAATGAAAGCAAAATCTGTCACATCTC
Organism: Crinia signifera; assembly: GCF_055691185.1. NCBI lineage: Eukaryota > Metazoa > Chordata > Amphibia > Anura > Myobatrachidae > Crinia > Crinia signifera. The sequence continues at coordinate 193,747,769 of NC_139223.1, forward strand.
ATAATGAAAGTACAGTGCAGAATCCAGAATTTTGACAGGCTTTTAACTAGATTAAAATAAGATTGTTACCAGTGCTTAAAGTTAACCTGGAGTGGTGCTGGAACTAATCCCCCGCCACCTGGAAAATGAGGAGGGGACGAGCGCCGTCCAACAGACACAGAGTATTGGGAGGGGCGAGCCGCGGGTGGAGAACCACGGAGCCTCCACCCAAGTGGCTGCAGCTTGTCTATTGATGTGGGTGGTAGGGTGGGCATTTCTGTTGGAACAACTGTGCACGGCTGTGATGGAAGTTGAACTACTTCCACCTACCATTACAGGTGGTGGAACTAAGTCCCATCCACTGCCACTTTTACCCATGCTTGCTACTATAATCCCTAGGTCATAACACATTCTTCTTCTATGAAACTAACTCTCATTTTTCAGTGTATTGTTATATAACACCTTCATCCACTTGTCTCTTCAATGAGAAGATATGGCATCTTTGATTGTCATACACATTCGTAGCTCTGCTATAATGTGTTATTATGGCCGAGAGAGTATTTCAATAGACTTCAGCCAACCACAAGGCAAAATATTGGGGGGTGGGATAGGGTGCTGGGGTGACTGGCAGTACCTTTACATTATTAATTCATGCACTGGGACAAAATGGAAGGTCACCGTTTTCTGCTGGTTACATATCAGAAGTCTCAGTGGACTTTCCTTTTTGTCTGGACCTACTAAAAGTAAAAGAACAGTGAGTTTATTCCATCCATTTGACTAGAGGAGTGACGTGGCAAAGATAGAGAAGGAGATGAGAAGGATAGCTCATACGGTGAGAGTGAAAGGTTCAGAAGTGAAGTGCTTCTTCTTGGTCTTGATTGGCAGGTTATAGCATAGTATTGTTACCTCACAGAACTTAGGTCACGAGTACAACTCCCAGTCATGATCTATATGTGTGGTGTTTGCATATTCTCCCTTTGAATGGATCTCCTCCAAGTGCGTTGGTTTCCTCCAAAAACATATTGTTGGTTAATTGGATTTTGATGAATGTATATTGTAAGCAGAAACGTGACAGGAAGTGAAATGATCGACACATATGCTTTTTACACCACTGTGTATACTGGTGCAATATAAATAGTTAACAATAACCAGAATAAAGTATCAGTATAGCCAGGGCTATTTTTCAGTAGGCTCCAGCAGGAACTGAGGCCCTTATTCTAGTTCACTCTTTCTGACAAAATCCTTCTTAGATGGACAAAACCATGTGCACTGCAGGTGGGGCAGGTGTTACTTGTGCAGAGATAATTAGATTTGGGTGGAGTTTTACTTCAAAGTGAGATCAATATTGCAGTGCAAAAATAAAGAAGTCAGTATTTACCCTGCACAGAAACAAAACGACTCACCCAAATCTAATTCTCTCTGCACATTTTAAATCTGCCCCCCCCCCCCTGCAGTGCACATGGTTTTGTCCATCTAAGAAAGATTCTGTCAGAAAGAGTGAACTAGAATAAGGGCCTCAGTTCCTGCTGGAGCCTGCTGAAAAATAGCCCTGAGTATAGCAGACTTAGAAATAACTTAGAGGTATGGTTGTATATACATTTCCATCAGAGCTACAGTATTGCTTTTCCTTGTACATGCTGCACTGGCCAATCACTTGCACCTCACACACACATGTGACTTACCTTCCCAGGTACAGTTACAGAATATTCTGATGAGCAAATATGTGGATTTCTTCTCGGTGGAGGTGAGCAGGTGGCAGAAGAAATTAATGGTGGCTGACCTGGTCATTTCTGTCTGGTTGGAAGTACAGAAAACATGGGCTCATCTGCAAAGTATATTTGCTAATTCGGAAGACATTAGAAATCAACTTCCAGAGGATGCCAGAAGATTTGAAGAAATAGATTTTGATTTTAAGGTATGTCCCTCGCAATCTGGTCTGTGTAATATATACAAGGCTGGATTAATAAGTACCTGTGTTTGAAGACAGGTGGCGTTGCTGAGGAAAGTTGGTATTACTATCGTGTACTACCATATTTCAAACAACGCCATACCAAATTTCAGATTGATTCATATGTTATTTTTTTTTTCCGCCACGACAATGCACCAGCTCCATCATACGGAATTGTTGCGGCCAAATTGCACGAATTGTTGCCGCATACACCGTACTTTCCCGGCTTGGCCCCCTGCAAATTCTTTGTGTTCCCTAACCTGAAAACGTGGCTCGCGGAAAAAAACTATTCATAGCGCATAGTTCCCAGAGCAGGGCCGAAACTAGGTGTTTCGGCGCCCGGGTCGGCAGTCATTTGGACGCCCCCCCCCCAAAAAAAAATCACTGCCTTGGGGTCAGGCAGCGGGGGTCCGGGGACTGGAGAAGGTTAACTCCGGCTCCTAGCGCTGCCGGGCGGTGGGCGGGAGGCAGATTTTGAAAAGACTTGCTGGACGCTGATTGGCTAAATTCAGCCAATCAGCGTCCGGCAAGTCTTTTCAAAATCATCAGCGCTTCCCACCGCCAGGCAAATAGCGAGCGGCTGTGTATGTGAAAGCTGCCGCTACACCAGTCCCTGGACCCCCGCTGCCAACATACCTGTGTGTAGCGTCCAGGGGTCCAGGGACTGGTGTAGCGGCAGCCTTCACTCACTCTGTCTCCTAGCGCTATCTGCCTGGCGGCGGGAAGCGCTGATGACTTTGAAAAGACTTGCCGGACGCTGATTGGCTGAATTCAGCCAATCAGCGTCCGGCAAGTCTTTTCAAAACCTGCCTCCCGCCCACCGTCCGGCAGCGCTAGGAGCCGGAGTTAACCCACCAGTCCCCGGGACCCCGCTAGGACCTGGCGTTAACCCACCAGTCCCCGGACCCCCGCTGCTCATCCCAGGGACCACGCTGCCGGGACACCAAACTAGCGCCCCCACCCTCCAGCGCCCGGTGCGCGTGACCCCCTAGCCCCCCCCTAGTTACGGCCCTGCCCAGAGGCAGGTGTGGCGATGCCAGCTGCGGATGACATCACATGACATCAGTGCCCGTCCCCTTTTTGGCCATCTCCATAGACCAACTTTTTTCCACGAAAGGAGGAAAAATTATTCGATGCGAGCGACCATCGCATGATGTTTCCTCTGTGCGGCTGTATGCCAGAGGATGTGTAAGCATACACATCCTTGCATGCTGGGATTTGCGAGGTGGGGGGGGGGAGGAAGGTGTTTGGGCGTTCGGTCGGGTGGCATTAACCTGTCCCCTAAAATGTGGATGGAGGATTTGTTTATGTATATGCAAATTTAGGAAGTCACCACGGCAGACGGAGGTTTTTTATCCGGATGGCCAAACAACCAGCTATTGTGTATATATATATACTGTATAATATATATATATCTGTCTAGCTATCTATATATTAAAAAAATAGCATATATGTTGTTTTTCTTTAGGGTCTAATGGAGAACATTATTAATTCGAGTATAGTCGTAGATGTCACAAATGATCCAGGACTGCTTGAAAAGTTGGAGGCTCTTCAGCAAAGGTCTGAATTCAATTAATTTTGTTTATAAAACCATCATACATGGAGCTATAAACCCCAAACCTGATTTCACTTTTATTATTTTGTATTTCTAAGTAAATGTTATTGCTCAATACATGTAGGAAGTAAAAGGAAAACCCCAGGCCCCAGAATTTGTATATGATAAGTTGGATTGCCAGCATGTTAATTACATAAATCATTTACAGTAAAAGTGCTATGCGTCTCAAGCGTTAGTCCCCTGCTATACTTTACAGATGGAGCCTTCTTCAACTAGCTATCTCTGGATAGCCATGGTGAGCCATGGCTCACCAAGGCCTAGTGTTCTCAGCTGCAATACAATACAGAGAACAATACAGTAGGGGATTAGCATACGATTAAGTCCTATTAAAAGGGCTAGATGAGGATGACTCTATCTGTAGGTCAGCAATCCCAGTATGAGAAGAGAGATTACCAATCAAATAAGTCATCAGCAGTGATACTTAGCCGCATAAATCCTAAGAACAAGTTGATGTTGTCTTGGTTATATACATAAAAAGTGCTAATCCTCAGTATTGTAGGAGTACAAAGGGTAGAAAATCTTGCCTCCACCGCTACTGTAGCAGCTACTGGAATCTGGAACGTTTGAAAAGTGTGATAACTTTATAATGTCCCGGCAGGGTTTATTTAATGGAGGTCTCCCACCCAGTAACTAGAGTGCAGACAACAGTAAATAACTAGTGAATGGGGAAGGATACTGAAAACACTCTATGGGTCAAAATCAGCATAGATCAGATCAGGGCCGGTGCTAGGGTGTTCGGCGCCCTCCTGCAAACTATAAATTTGCGTCCTCCGATACTTTACAAAGGGAAAGTGCACACCAGGGGCGCACGCTGAAAAAAGGGTGTAGTCTCACAAGAAATAAATGTAGACACACAATAGTATCCCCATTACAAGTTACGCCACACGGTAGCACAATCTTATTCACATTACACAACACGTAGTGCCCCTGATTCTGATGACACTGCAGTGCAGCATGGTTTTGTCCATTAGAAAGAGAATTTGCTTTTGCAGATGAACCAGAATCAGGCCCAATGTCCGCAGGAGCAGCACTGCTTACAAACCATGCCCCTAGTAGCATCGGTGTCACTAACACATATTGTCTGCAGTAGCAGCACCGTTTAAACGCATAATGCCCATAGTAGCAGTACCGTTTACATGCTTAATATCCCAAGTAGCAGCGCCATTTACACACTTAATGCCCTCAGTAGCAGTGCCATTTACACACATATTGGTCCTTGTATCAGTGCCGTTTGCATGCATAATTTCCTCAGTAGCAGCGAAGTTTACATACATAATGCTCATAAAAGCAGCACCATTTGCACGCATAATTCCCTCAGTATCAGCGCCATATACACGCACAATGCCCATATCAGCGGCTCCATTTACACCCATTATGTCAATAGTAGCAGCACTGTTTACACGCATAATGGGGGTAATTCTATTTGAATCGCTCCACTGCGTGTTCGCACTGGGGTGCGATTTTTAGAGCCTGCGTACGCATATAAGTATTTATGTGCATGTGCAGCCTCTGTGAGCGAGCGGGCACGGCAAATTGATTATTCGCTGGCCACTCACACACATGGGGGGGGGGGCGGCAGGCCATCGTCATGCCCATGGGAACGCCCTGCGTATCATGGGCGTTCCCATGGAAATTCACCTGTGACGCGGGTGCGGGGAGTGGGCAGCTGATGTCAGCCGCCCACCCACTTCCCGAACAGGGCGCTCGCAGACGTAAGACACCAGAGAGGTGTCTTACATCTGCAAGCACCTGCAAAATCATTCGATGGTCAGCGACCATCGAAAGATTTTGCTCCCACACACACAAGGTTGCGAATGGATGTTTATGCAAAGCATCCATTCGCATGCCGGCAGGGAAATTTGGCGTGCAAGGGCGGTCAGACGTTCGTGCGGGTTCCGGGCAGGGCTTAGAGGATACACAAAGCCCAGAATCAGGCCCAATGTTCCCAATAGCTGCACAACTTCTACAAATAATGCCCCACACCCCCCCCCCCCCCCACACACACAACACACACAACACACACTCATTCTCTCACTGATTGTCCCCACTTACCGGCTGCCAGTTTGACACAGGAAACGCTCTCCAATGTAGCTCCGCCCATTTTCCCATTTTAGTCACGCCCCTATGTCACATGAAGCTCCGCCCCTTTCCGGGACCAGCGGCGCTAACTTTAATGCTTTTAAACGGGAGTGGGACTGGTGGTGGTGGGAGGTTTTTCTGCGCTTTCACAGGCAGCAGCAGCACAACTGAGCAGAGCAGTGATCAGCGGGGATGCAGAACGGGGAGGGGGAGCACCTCTTTAGCCTGGCGCCTCCCTGCTTTGCATCCCTCGCTGAGTGGGTAGCGCCGGCCCTGGATCAGATATGATAAGCTGCTCATAGCCGCTTAGCATATGCTATCCATTGCCATACAAATGCAGAGGAGGTGCATACCTGCCTGCATTTGCCATTGCTTAGAACTTCGATGCAATCCCTTGCGTGCCAAGTGAATTTGTCAAAATAGGTGTGAAAATTGCCAAGTAAACATTTTTATTCAACATAATGACCTGTAATGTTTACCTTATACATGAAACTACGGGTGACATTTAATAGATGAGAGATTTAGAAAGTGAGAGATTTGGTAAGAAATCTCCAGGGTTTTTTTAAAGCGTCAATCATTTACAATTCAAAATCAAACTGCAGTGTAAATGATTGCTGCTTTAAAAAAATTGGAGATTTCTTACCAAATCTCTCACTTTCTGAATGTCTCATCCTATTAAATCCCCCCCCCCCCCCCATAATCTTTTTTTTACACAATATTTCTTATTTGAATTTATATAACAAATGTGAGCGATGCTGGCAGTTTTAGCATATGATGGCACTCAAAGAGATGATGGCACTCAAGGGTCAATAGTACCAGTGGACAATTCTGGGGGACTGTGTGTGGAGACCCCTAAGGTGTGGGAGTTCCAGCATGGCCCCTCCTATAATCTGGCCCTGTGACCAGTGCAAAAATATACTCAGCAGACTGGGTGTGAAAACCTCAGCGGGGAAGGAGTAAGCGACGATACTGCAATTGATTTTGCTTCATACACAAAACCTTTCCCCAAAATGTGAATTTCAGTTGATCCATATAAAAAATAGATGTATTCCTTTATAGTATATCTTGTTACAAGGTAGATATATATTTTTATAAAAGTATACAGTATATTCATGAAAGGCATTTTGTTGGCAACATTATTTAAACATACAAAAAATGTAGTTATGAATATATGTATAAATAAAGGTTTAATTAAATGATAACAAATGATTGCAATTTATCTTGTACCAAATGAGACTTGTGCAGCCAATTTTCACCCAGTGCACAGATGTTATGAGTCATTACCTTTTCGGCCGGATATTAAAGGCAAATTAGTTAAGGTTTTAATCTGCTTTAAAGAGACAAATTAGTACCCAAAGAAATGCTATTTATTGTCTGATCTCCATAAAATATGTGGGTGTGCTTTTCTTTTTTTTTTTCCAAGGGGATTTTTGGTGACCTCCTTTCTCCCCATCCTACAATTCTAAATGGCAGCTGTATTCATTGTTATTGCTTTTATTTAGTTAATCTATTTTGTATCAGTCCAAATTGATTTCCAAAGGAAAATAAAATCCATTGTCATTTTATGACGCAGTTCTATATTCACACAGTGGCGCACACAGGGGGGGGTTCTGATACACAGAAACCCCCCTTGAAGGAAAATGAAATCCGTTGTCATTTTATGATGCAGTTCTATATACACACATTTATTTATGTTTCCTAAATATGTATTCATTCGGTAAACAAAATCCTTGACACATGTACATATCCCCCCGTCTCTTATCAGCCTAAAATATAGTGCCTGCTGTAATCAAAGTGAGCAAGATCTTGTGAATGGATTTGTATTGGAAGCTAATCGCCGATCCAGCTACTCTTCGCAAACCGCGCTATGCAGTTTGCAGTCTTCAATGGGGTGAGATTTCACTCTGGCTGGGCTGCAGCACTGTTAAATTGCGCAGCAGCGTTCAGGTCTGAATGAGCCCCATAGTATTCTGCTATGACAAAAGAAAAGGTTTTCGAATATTCTTATAAAATAACAAATAAGCGACAGTCTGCTGTCAGTCTCCGGTTTGATTGTACAGTGAGCGGTGGCACGCTGTAGAGAATGTACTACAACTAAATCATTGATTCTTAAACAGAAATATTCTGTTATTGCTAAACAAATCACATCAAATGTTTTATTATATGTCTCAAAATGTGTCAGATTTTCCCACAAAGCAACTCATACGACTCATCCCTAGTGATACATTATAGACTACATAATTCTATGTTTGCCAAACAAATTACCACATATTCTCGTTTGTTCTGCTTTTGATAAAGCTGTAGTTATTCAAAACACTTTGAAAAATTGAACTTGGTTTTGTGTTTTTGTGTGACTAAGGGGGGTATACAATCCCTGACGATATTTCTGACAGGAGGAAATGTCAGCAGTTTTTGCCTGGAAAAGTTGGAATTCTACGTATTTAATGTTTTGCCCGTTTTTCGGAAACATTCCAACAGTCAAAGATGTGGATCAACGAATGAACATTTTTATTTTCAAAAACATCAGTTTGACAGTTTAGCGACCATTTCTGACAATGCAGATTTTAATCTGCAGTAAATGGTCTTGGCCAAAAACGTCCCTGATTCATAGATCCTGGACGACATTTCCGACTATCAGAAATATTGGGCAGGCTTGAATACCCCCATACAGGGGCTGGCTGGCAACTTTTAGCCTAGGGGGCAAGTCCAGAGCACTGGCCCATAATCAGCCAAGTCACCGTCGGAAGGAATGCTTTTGCGCGCCGTAGGCGCGCCAAAAAATTAGGGGCGTGGCCTATCATAAGGGGCGTTGCCTGTACCATGATTGTATTGTGTACCTGCAGATTGCACATTTTAGCGAACCTTGTAATACCCATTACACATAAAGCCAAATGCTGTAATGCCAATTACACATTATGCTGAAAACCATGATGCCAGTTACACATTACGCCCAAACACTGCGATGCTAATTACTCAATACACCGCACACTGTGATGCTAATTACACATTATGCTGCACACCTTGATGCCCATTACACCCCATACTGTGATGGCAATTACCCAATGCTCCCCACACCGTAATGTCCATTACGCCCCATACCATGATGCCCATTACACCGCACAATGTGATGTCCACAGTGCCAGATATGCCCCCACAGTGCAAGATATTCCGCCACAGTACCAAATACACATATGCCCCCACAGTGCCAGACACAAATGCCGCCACAGTGCCAGATATTCTGCCACAGTGCCAAATACGCATATTCCTCCACAGTGCCAGATATGCCCCCAGAGTGCCAGAGACACATATGCCCCCACAGTGCCAGAGACACATATGCCCCCACAGTGCCAGAGACACATATTCCCCCACAGTGCCAGAGACACATATTCCCCCACAGTGCCAGAGACACATATGCCCCCACAGTGCCAGAGACACATATGCCCCCTCAGTGCCAGAGACACATATTCCCCCACAGTGCCAAAGACACATATGCCCCCACAGTGCCAGATATGCCCCCACAGTGCCAGAGACACATATGCCCCCACAGTGCCAGAGACACATATGCCCCCACAGTGCCAGAGACACATATGCCCCCACAGTGCCAAATACACATATGCCCCCACAGTGCCAGACACATATGCCCCCACAGTGCCAGATACACATATGTCCCCACAGTGCCAGATACACATATGCCCCCACAGTGCCAGATACACATATGCCCCCACAGTGCCAGATATGCCCCCACAGTGCCAAATACACATATGCCCCACAGTGCCAGATACACATATGCCCCCACAGTGCCAAATACACATATGCCCCCACAGTGCCAAATACACATATGCCCCCACAGTGCCAGATACACATATGCCCCCACAGTGCCAAATACACATATGCCCCACTGTGCCAGATACACATATGCCCCCACAGTGCCAAATACATATATGCCCCCACAGTGCCAGATATGCCCCCCACAGTGCCAGATACACATATGCCCCCACACAGTGCCAGATATGCCCCCACACAGTGCCAGATATGCCCCCACACAGTGCCAGATATGCCCCCACACAGTGCCAGATATGCCCCCCATAGTGACAGAAACACATATGCTGGGGTGAGGGAGGGGGGGGGGGGGAGAGCGCTTACCCACTCGCTAGCTGCGGGCCGTGCTGCGGCTGGATCAGCTTCTCCAGCCCTCCTGCGCTGGCCGCGGCTTCCAGAACACGGCCGCGGCTACAGGAAAATGGCCGCCGGCCTCCTGCACTGAGAACATGTCCTCAGTGCAGGGGGCCGGCGGCCATTTTCCTGTAGCCGCGGCCGTGTTCTGGAAGCCGCGGCCAGTGCAGGAGGGCTGGAGAAGCTGATCCAGCCGCAGCACGGCCCGCAGCCAGTGGGTGGGTAAGCGGCCCGGGGGGCATATGGCACTCTGCCCCCCGGCCCAGCCCGCCCCTGCAATATCTGTAGACTGTTTTCAGTGGTTTGCAGACCGGCATATCGTTGTTCCCAGACAAATATTTTTTATGTACTTTTCCTTAGGCTTACGTTATGTGAAAAGTCACTGTCAGACTACCTGGAGTCCAAACGTCTGAAATTCCCAAGATTTTATTTTGTTTCTTCAGTGGATTTATTGGAAATAATTTCCAAAGGCACTCAGCCTAAGCAGGTACACCAGAACTGTGTAGGGAATTGTTCATTTCTTTTGTTGGTCTTATCAACTGAACGGATATCTGTTCTATATTACTGGACTGTGACTTTAGGCAACTAAGATGGCCAGCCAATCTGTACACGTGTGGGCACCATTAGCAGCTATGGTTGGGTATGAATTGACAACAGTCGTAATATTGATGTTGACATGTCGACAATCATCATGTAGATACATACCTCCCAACTTTTGAAGCTCTGTAGGCGGGACGATGCTCCTGCGCGCCGGAGGCGCGTCAAAATTTTCGTGGGGACGTGACCTAATTGGGGGGCGTGGCCTATACTCGCGGCTCTGCCGCGAGGCCACGCCCCCATTTTGCCGCTATGGGGGCATGACCCAGAGGCTCTGTGAGCCTCTAGCCATGCCCCCAGTCCCCTGGCTGCGGGAATAGACGCTGTGCGCATGCGCACAGCGTTTATTCCCCGCTGCTTAGCAGCTGACAGGGGGGACTCCCAACAGCCCCCCCACACCGCGGGACACTGCCACCCGCGGGTGGGACATCGGGACTGTCCCGATAAAATCGGGACTGTTGGGAGGTATGTAGATATGATGTTGACATTGACATTCATCATGTATTACTGGACTGTGACTTAAAAGGCAACTAAGATGTCCAGCCAATCTGAACACATGGGGGGAACCATTAGCAATTACGGTTGGGTATGAAATAATATCATAATGTTGATTATGTCAACATTCATCATGTAGACAGTGATGAAATGTCAACATGTTAGAATCTTAAAATTCATCCTGGTGGCCTGGCATTGACTTACCCTCTCCAGTGACAGCTCCAAGGCCCTGCACCAAACCACTGATCCACCAGCATTCTAGTATAGCACTGCTTAACTCTAATCCTCCTCTACTGTCTAACCCGAACCGAACCCCCCCCCCCCCCAACAACATAACCCTAACCCCCCTCTGGATTACTTTTTATCACTCCTCTCTGTGATAAGCCTGGAGGGCAGTGAAAGGGGGGCAGGACGAGGCTACTTGTCGAAGGCGGGACGAGGCTGATGTCACCAAGTCCCACCCCTATGGCAATCAGCGGTGTTAATTTGCGGGTCCGCAGATTGGGAGAGGGGCTAAAATAATTCAATTCGCCTCATTTTAGGCCTGTCCCCTCCATGCGGACCCACGAAATTTGGGATCTTATACAGCGGGGAAGGGGGAGCAGTGGCTTCAGCGTTAAAGCAGGATACTTGCTCTCCTTCTTGGGGGGCCGGGAGGCGGACCCAACTTGCGGGACCCTCCCGGCCATTCCGGGAGGGTAGGCAAGTATGCAGAAGGTCCGGCACAACCTCGTGGTAAGCAATAGCTGGGACAGGTGCCCACTACCTCCAATGCATATAATAATCCAAAAAAGCAGCCCTCCATCCAAATAAAATGTGAATTTAATAAGAATGGCAATGTTTCAATTCTTAGCAAAGCATTGTCATCAGGCTCAAACAACACAGCAAATACACTCACCTTAAGTACCCATGTGTAAGGTGTTTGATTGCACAGCAGGTTCAGCTTCCCGGCACAATCGCGCACAACAAGTGACATCATCATTGTGACTCACGCGAGGAGACACATCTCGCTCACCTTGTTTCATTGTATCAGGTGAGCGAGATGCATCTCCTCGTGAACAAAAAAAATATATTTCTACATCCACCTCCCACTCTTCCATTCTGCAATTTGTTGAAGCTTTTGAATGTTTACAGGATTCCTTTCCCCAGTAGCAGATTTTAACTTTCAGAAAAATATTTTCAGTTGGATTGAGGTCAGGACTCACTGATGGCCAGTTTAAAGTCCATTTTTTCCTTTTCATCCATTCTTTTGTGATTTTCAATGTGTGGAAGACCTTTATCATGCTGGAAGACCCATTATCTTTGATACAAAACTAGTTTTCTTTGACTGAGTAGCACATTTTCCTCCAAAATGCCTTGGCAATTCTCTAATTTCACGATTTCTTCAATACGGTTCTTCCAGTGCCGAGGGCAGCAAGGAACACTGTAACATTATGAAAGCTTTACCATATTTGACCATAGGTATGCTGTTCTCCTTAAAATCTTCATTCTGTTGCCTATAAATATATCAGTGGTCTGTATAGCAAAAGAGTCATGTTTTGGCTTTCTCTGCCCACAGAATTTGAAGAAGGATTGGGATTAGTCAATTTTGGCAAAGTTTAGTCTTTAGTCTTTTTTATTACTTTTTTTCAGCAGTGGGGTACTCTGTGGCCTTTGTCCATCTGGGTTTAGTGTACGTTGTATGGTATGGGTTGAAATCATCACTCAAGATTATTCCAGGTGAGCTTTCAGGTTTGAATGTTTTAGGAGTGTAACAACCTTCCAAGACTTTGCTTCTCATTTTCCTTCTTTCCGCAAAATCCAGGGAGGTTCTTCACAGTGAGTAGCAAATGAGTAGCAAACATCTTAATAATATGATGCTAAGGAGACGGATGGCCTTGTACCCTTTAGAAATGTAGTGTGTGTTGACAGTAGCACATTTGATGCTCTCAGACAGCTATCTTGTCTTAACGAACAGACAAAGTAACAGGGAACAAACAAAAAGATCAGTTTTTAATCATTAAGGAGGTATTCAATCCCGGCCACTATTTCTGCCAGCTGGATGGGTTGGGTAGATGGTGGACTAAGGTGACCTAGCTTATGGGTCACCTTAGTCCACCATGATAGAGAGATATTCATGATGCTGCTATGTCTATGTTTAAACAGGTAATGAGGCATTTTCTAAAGTTGTTTGACAACATGGCTGATCTGAGATTTGAGGATGAAGATTATGAGTGCAAGACGGCCGTAGGAATGTACAGTAGAGAAGGGGAGTTTGTGCACTTCACCAAACCATGTGTATGCAAGGGCCAGGTAAGACAGATGAAAAATGTTTAGTACTACATAAACTAATGACATTAGGACTTTATTGAGCACATACTCAGAAAACCCCAGCTGTTTGTAACAGATACTACTTTTGGAATGTGTCATGACCAGAGGCGGAACTACCATTGGTGCAGCAGGTGTATTGAACCAGGGCCCCTGGGGACTAAGGGGCCCACTGCTGTATGGCATATTGTGAACTTGGGTTGGGGTGGAGGAGGGGGGCCCAAATCATATTTTTTTGCACCCGGGACAACCACTCACAAGTTCCGCCACTGCTAATGACTATCTCACAGTCACACACCCGGGACATAACTGGACCCCAACCTAGGCAGGCATTGTCACATATTATAGGCAAGTTCTTCCTTTGAGAGAATTCTTACAGAACCCAGATTCTCCGCAGTCTTCAGCACAAACTGCTTGGAATGCCGCTTGGCTTTCAGGCAAAAGAGAAAAATACAAAATGGTTAGAGGGAAGGAACAGAGCTCATGCAGTATAAGCTCAGTATCCGAAAGGGGAAGAAGCAGGAATATATGACACTGAAATAAGGTAATAATTCAACAGACAAAAGTGAGGTTACATAGCCAGAGGTCCTATAAATCCAATTATTAACCATACAGAACACACAAGAACCAATAAATAAGGAGTGTTACACTTGTGGAAAAGCAGTGCAATAAATCAGGGTTGCCCACCTGACCCTCTCCTTTAGGGAGTAAATGCTCTGTTCCTGGACTTCCCTGGTAATGTATGATTGGCATCACCTGTGGGGAGCTAGGTAATTGATAAGAAAGGCGTTTCACCCAGTGCTGGTGCAAGGCTCGCCGCTCCAGGGGGGGGGGGGTTGGATACGGCTGGCCCGCCGATCCAGGTTGGGGGGGATTCGGCCACCGTGCTGCTCTGGGGGGTGCGATGCGGCCCGGCGTGCTGATCCAGGGGGATATTCGGCCACCATCCTGCTCCGGGGGCCGGGGGGTGCGATGCGGCCCGGCGCGCTGATCCTGGGGGGGGGGGGGCGGGATACGGCCGCTGTGCTGCGCCGGCGGGGGGGGCCTGCTCCCGACCACCGCCCCCAGTGGCCGGCGCCCTAGGCAAATGCCTAACACTGCCTAGTGGTGGCGCCGGCCCTGGTTTCACCATAGGTGATGGCATTCATACATTACCAGGGAAGTCCAGGAACAGAGCATTTTCTCCCTTATGGAGAGGGTCAGGTAGGCAACCCTGCAATAAATGTTACTCAAAATGAGTTTTGCTTTCAATGAGTGCTTAGTTAGGTAATCCACAGGCAAACTGAGAGGGGGAGGGTTTTGCACAGCATTGAAGGGAATTAAGGGGTAATTCAGGTTAGTTTGCAAAAGCAAACTCCTCCTTTAATGAACAGAACCATGTGCACTGCAGATGAGGCAGATGTAACCTGTGCAGAGTTACATCAGCCAATAATATTTCTCCTTCATCCTCTGGGGACACTGAAGTACTACGCTGGGGATAGTGTGGTGTTATGGAGGAGTTGGCACTTTAAGAACTTGAAGTGTGGTGTGGCTCCTCCCCCTCTATCCCCCCCTCAGACTCCAGTCTTAGTTTAGTGCCCGGAGGAGTAGGATCCCTGGGCAAGAGGCTCCCGCAGGAGTCTCTGTTTGTCCTTATTTTATTTATTTTTTGTTGTTTATTATGAAGTGTGCAGGCAGCCTGGGTGTTAGACTGGCTGCCTGCAGTGTATACAAGCTCTCCGGGAGGTCAGAGCGGCTCTGCGTGCGGCGCACGCTGCTGACCTCAGCCGCCTGCATGTTAGATGCGGGGGAGCCGCCACAGCTGCTCGCGGCTTGTGTTACCGCTCCGTCGGCTATGTCACCCGCCGGAGGGATCAGGACGCAAGGCGCTGTGCGCCGGGTGACTGCTGGACCAGAGTCGCGCGCTGGTCCAGCTGAGGGGCAGATTGTGTCTCAGCGCCGCTGTCCTCAGCGCGCGCTGGGACGGAGGAAGGAGGAGGCGTGTCATGGGCGTCTCCTCCGCATTAAAGATCCTCAGCGCGGCAAACGCTGCCTCTCTGCCCACGCTGCCTTCCTCTGCTTGCTGTGTCTCATCGGATTCTTCTGCTACAGGACAGCAAGGCGCTTCACCCAGACTGGACAGACTGTGTCACTGCGCTGGGTGAGTGAAGGGGTTCTCCTTTTAGGAGTCCCCGCTTGGAGTGTTCAGGTGGGCCTAATTCGGGGAAGGTGAGCTCCTCTCCCCCTATTGTATTTCCTCCTTTTACACTGCTGGGTTTACACTGCTATCTGTGTGTTAGAGTGTGCTGTGTGAAGGAAGTGTTTGTATTGGATTGCATTATGGCAACAAAAGCTTCTGGCTCTAAGGCTTCTCAGAAGCTGTTCACTTGCACTCAGTGTAATCAGCAATTTACACAACATGTGAAAGGTGTGTCACTGTGTAAGGATTGCTATAAAGGAGGGGCTGTTCAACAGCAAGCTGCTCTCCTTAATGCTGAAGGGGTTACAAGTGTGTTAGCTACCTTAGCTTCTGAGCTGGCAGCGTCTCGTAGGGACAGGGAGATTTTACATTCTCATCTGTCTACTATGTCTTCTGCTGAGCCTTCATGGGCCAGAGAGTTGATTAGGTCAGTGGATTCGCTGGTACAATCCACCGTTATGCCTACACAGTCCAGCGCCCCTCCTCCACCTAAAAAAAGGGGTGCTCCTTTGGTTTTGAGGATTGATACCTCTGATGAGGAGGAAGTTAACCCTCTAGAAGAGGGGGAGTGCCAGGCGTTGGATGATACCTTTGCGCCTGTGGATGAAGAGCAGGGTGTTCAGGATGAGGCTCAAGGTTTAGACCTTAATGTTACTGAGCAAGAACCTCCTGCTCCGGTTTCTATTTTTGGCGTCCTGTTAAGGCTGCGGTAACTTTTCCTGAGTCCATAGAGTTGGAGAAGCCTCTGTTGGACATTTGGAAAGTGCCTGAGAAAAAGTTTCAGTTATCCAGGCGCTTTAAGGCGTCTTACCCTTTTGCCCCGGAAGCCAGGGCGAAATGGGAGAACCCGCCGTTAGCGGACGCTTCCGTCTCTAAGCTTTCAAAGAAGGCAGCGCTTCCCATTCCGGGAGCGGTGGCCCTGAAGGAGGCGCCAGATAGGCGTTTGGAGGCGGGGCTTAAGCACATCTTTTCTACGGCTGGGGTCTCTTTGCGTCCTATTTTTGTTATCTCCTGGGTCAGCAGGGCCATGGAGAAATGGGCAGAGGATTTGTCCAGGGGCTTGGATCAGCAGAGGCCTCCTGAGGAGTTAGCTCAGTTGGCTGATCAAATGCGGGAATCCGCGGCATATATTGGAGAGGCGGCCAGGGATTCGGCTTCACTGGTGGCAAGGATCTCAGCTCTGTCTATTACAGCCAGACGGTCTTTGTGGCTTAAGTCTTGGCAGGCGGAGGCGGATATAAAAAAAGCAGTGGAAGCTCTTCCCTTTACGGGGGATGTTCTTTTTGGCCCAGAGCTGGATAGATTAATTGCTCAGGCGACAGGGGGTAAATCTACCTTCCTCCCTTCCTCAGCGCCTCCTCCGAAAAAACCTTACCAGGGTCCGGCTTTTCACTCCTTTCGAGGGGCCCCGAAATTTAGAGGTAAGTCCAGAGGTTCCTTTACCTCGGGCCGTGGTAGAGGTAGAGGCTTTGGCGCCGCCACCTCCGCCGCGAACCCTGGCTCCCGGCGTGCAGACTCCAAGCAGCCAGAAAAGCCCGCGGCATGACGCCCTCCCCTCCTACCTGGGGGATCCCAGAGTAGGAGCGCGGCTTCTGGATTTCCGGCAGGCCTGGGAAGAATCCTGCAAGGACAAGTGGGTTCTCTCAGTCGTGTCTCGGGGATACAAACTAGAGTTTGCCGGTTCTCCTCCTCAACAGTTTTTTACGATGGGTCTTCCGCATGCGGAAAAAGACTCTCAGTTACTACTCCAAGCAGTTCAGCGGTTGTTATCAGCCGGCGTGGTAATGCATGTCCCAACCGATCAACGCAAAGAGGGGTTTTATTCTCCTCTTTTCCTGGTTCCAAAACCAGACGGGTCGGTAAGGCCGATCTTAAATTTAAAGAAGCTGAACGAGTACATTATGTACCACAGATTCAAAATGGAGTCGCTTCGCTCGGTGGTGGCAGGTCTGGAACCGGGGGAATATTTGGCATCCTTGGACGTCAAGGATGCCTATCTACATATTCCCATTTACGACTTACACCAGAGGTTCCTTCGGTTCGCAATCAAGGACCAACATTTTCAATTTCGGGCTCTGCCCTTTGGCCTGTCATCGGCGCCTCGCCTTTTCACCAAGGTAATGGCAGTCATGGTTGCCTTTCTCCACACACTAGGAGTCAAGATTGTTCCGTATCTGGACGATTTGTTGATAAAAGCCGGATCCAAGAGTCAGCTGGAACAGGCGCTTCACGTGACTTGTCAGACCTTGATTCGGCATGGCTGGATTCTAAACTATGGGAAATCCCAGATGGTACCTTCCCAAAGGATTTTGTTTCTTGGACTGATTCTGGACACAGAAGTACAGCGGGTCTTCCTTCCTTTGGAGAAAATTGCCTCGATTCAGGACTTGGTGAAGCAGGTGCTTCGTCCTCGGAGGGTGTCTGTGCACCTTTGCATTCGGTTGCTTGGCAAGATGGTCGCCTCCTTCGAGGCTCTGCCTTTCGGCCGTTTCCACTCCAGGACTTTTCAACTCGATCTGTTGAGACAGTGGTCGGGTTCGCATGTCCACATGCACAGGACGGTAATTCTTTCACCCTGCAGTCGGCTGTCCCTTCACTGGTGGCTTCACACGGCCAATCTGTTGGAGGGGCGTCGGTTCGGAGTCTGGGAGTGGACTATCATCACGACGGATGCCAGCCTGAGGGGCTGGGGGGCGGTTGTGATGGGACGTCACTTTCAGGGCCGTTGGTCTCCGCAGGAATCAAGGCTGCCGATAAATATTCTGGAGATTCGGGCTATCCGTCTGGCTCTTCTCAAGGCGGACCTGTTCATCAGAGGGAAGCCGATCCGAATTCAGTCGGACAATGCCACGGCTGTGGCATATATCAACAGACAGGGTGGAACGCGCAGTCGGGCAGCTATGCAGGAGGTACGCCCGATCCTTCAATGGGCGGAGAGGAATTCTCTGGCCTTCTCGGCGGTGTTCATTCCAGGGGTGGACAATTGGGAAGCGGACTACTTAAGTCGCCAGGATGTGCACCCAGGGGAGTGGGCACTGCATCCGGAGGTGTTTGGCCAGATTGTCAATCGTTGGGGGTTACCTCAGATAGACATGATGGCATCCAAACGGAATTGCAAGGTGGCTCAGTATTGTTCCAGGTCACGAGATCCGGAGGCAGTGGCGACGGATGCTCTGACCGCAGAGTGGAATTACCATCTAATCTATGTGTTCCCTCCGTTACCCTTGATTCAGTTAGTACTCAAACGGATCAAGCGCGAGAAGGCAACGGTGATTTTCATAGCTCCAAATTGGCCTCGTCGGCCTTGGTTTGCCGATCTTCAGGGGCTCCTGATAGATCAACCCTGGCTACTGCCTCAAAGAGAGGATCTATTGCAACAGGGACCATTCGTCTACCAAGAATTAAGGCAGCTGCGTTTGATGGCGTGGCTGTTGAGGCCGAGCTGCTGAGTAGGCGTGGGGTACCAAAAGAGGTCATTCCCACAATGATGAGAGCCAGGAAGGAGGTTACTTCCCGGCATTATTACAGGATTTGGAAGGCTTATGTGTCGTGGTGTGAACGACACAAGTGCCCTACAGCTGTTTTTTCTTTGTCCCGATTGTTGAGGTTTCTGCAATCAGGGTTTGAGGCGGGCCTTCGTTTAGGGTCCCTTAAGGTCCAGGTGTCCGCCTTGTCGGTTTTCTTTCATAGGCGATTAGCCTTGATGCCGGAAATACAAACATTTTTGAATGGGGTTCTAAGGCTGCAGCCTCCGGTAAGACCTCCGGAAGAACCTTGGGATCTTCCTTTGGTGCTGGACTATCTCAAGTTGGAGGTGTTTGAGCCTTTAGAATCTATTGATTTACGTTTACTTACCTGGAAGACGGTGATCTTACTGGCTTTGGCAACGGCTAGACGAGTGTCTGACCTCAGTGCTCTCTCATGTCGTTCTCCGTATTTGGTGTTCCACTCAGATAGGGCGGAACTCCGGACTAGATTGGATTACTTGCCAAAGGTGGTGACGGCTTATCATCTTAATCAGCCAATCGTGGTTCCGGCCTTGACAGGAGAGTTCGCTTCACTGGATGTGGTCAGAACTTTGCAGGTTTATGTGGACAGAACCAAGGATCTCAGGAAGTCGGATTCGCTGTTTGTCCTATACTGTTCCGCAAAACGTGGTTGGCCGGCTACCAAGCAAACTTTGGCCAGGTGGATTTGTCTAACCATTAAACAAGCTTATGTTCAGGCCTCCCGGCCTCCGCCTACTAGAGTTTCGTCTCATTCCACCCGTTCGGTGGGACCTTCTTGGGCGGCGGCCAGGGGGGTGTCTCTTTCTCAGGTATGTAGGGCAGCCACTTGGTCTGGGCCCAATACCTTTATTAAGTTTTATAGGTTTGACACCTTCGCGGCATCCTCTACTAGGTTTGGCCGCGCGGTGCTTCAGGATGCCCAGCGCCTTCCCGCCCGTGGGGATGGCTTTGGGACGTCCCCAGCGTAGTACTTCAGTGTCCCCAGAGGATGAAGGAGAAAATAGGAATTTGGTACTCACCGATAATTCCCTTTCTCCGAATCCGAAGGGGACACTGAGCGCCCTCCCGGCACTGGTCTTCTGGTAAGGGAGGGGTTTTTACAGGTCGCATGTGGCCAGGTTGTGTTGCATGCGATGGTCTGTATGTAAGTTCTTTTGACTTATTTTTGTTTCGGTGTCTTGTTTTCATTCTCTCTCTCTCTCTGTCAGAGGTTTCCTGGTCTCTTTTCTCCTCTCGGGCACAGTAACTAAGACTGGAGTCTGAGGGGGGGATAGAGGGGGAGGAGCCACACCACACTTCAAGTTCTTAAAGTGCCAACTCCTCCATAACACCACACTATCCCCAGCGTAGTACTTCAGTGTCCCCTTCGGATTCGGAGAAAGGGAATTATCGGTGAGTACCAAATTCCTATTTTACTCTGCACAGAAACAAAATAACTCACCCAAATGTAACTCTCTCTGCACATTTCAGAGGTTTCATCTATTATGTGTTTTGCTGTGCCGTACAGGGGGCATACAATAGAACAGTACAGGGAGATAGAACTTAACACTGAGTAGGAGAGAGCTGTAAGTGAAATGTGAGGAGAAGAGGTCTTCGACAAGAGGGAAGAAATTAGGGAAGTATCTAGTGTAGATACTGGCATCATAGCTAAGAGCATATTTGAATTCTTCATATTATTATTCCTATTGGTATTATTTTCATGATACTATTTAGCATGATGTGAATTTCTTGGTCAATTAAAGGCTGAAAGTTGGCTGAGACTCCTAGAAGAAACCATGAGGTCAACGGTTCAGCACGAAATCATGGATGCTGTGGCAGGTTACGAGGACAAACTGCGGGATCAGTGGCTGTTCGATTTCCCTGCGCAGGTTGCCCTCACCGCCAGCCAGATTTGGTGGGCCACAGACGTGGAAATTGTCTTTGAGAGAGTCGAAGAAGGCTTTGAAAACGCACTGAAAGATTACAATCGCAAGCAGGTAGCTGCCAGAGTGTGTAAAAAATATATATTACTACTGTAGATCACGTGTATATTTTATCATTCCTAGGAATGCACTGTAAGAATCACTGGGGTACTTTTCAGGGACTTGCACGTGATTTTTTTAAAACTTTTATTCTTATTTTGTTTTTTTATGAAAAATAACTTTGCCTAGAAATTATTTTTGGTATAATTGTCCCTGGACCTGTCACCATTTTATATTATGAAGATGTGATGTACGATTAACTCAAATGGACAGTTCATCAGTGCGTTACACAATGAAAATCAGCGAGAGCTTAAATACGTATTTTGATCATTTCCTGTGTTTACTATTAATAAAGATTGCCGGTTTTGAAAATGGTTCTCGCCATCTGATTGTCATGCATTGTAAATGCAATGATCCATACAGTAGTTTTACATTGACAATTCCAGAATTTTGCTTCCTGAACATCTGGGCCTCTGGTTCTGATTCAGATGTGTTTTGGAGTGTGCACCTGTAAGTCTTGACAGAAGAGACCTGCGTGTACATGTTGCATTGATTACATATAAGAAGTTTTTAACCAAACCTGGGGGGCCACTGCTTGCCTCTATTATATATATATATATATATATATATATATAGAGGAGAGAGGTCCGGCACTCCCAGTAACGTTGTGGGCAAATGATTACTGCTGTTTCCTGCTTATGATTTGTGCTGAGTGCCGCCGTCTGTACGCTATATATATATATATATATATATATAGGTAGGAGAGGGTGCGGCACTCACAATCTTTCATTCAAATAACTTGATACGACCACCGATATGTCATCAACGTTTCAAAACCTTTACTGTTTTGTCATCAGGATCCTGATGACAAAACAGTAAAGGTTTTGAAACGTTGATGACATATCGGTGGTCGTATCAAGTTATTTGAATGAAAGATTGTGAGTGCCGCACCCTCTCCTACCTATATATATATATATATATATAGCGTACAGACGGCGGCACTCAGCACAAATCATAAGCAGGAAACAGCAGTAACTTCAACGTTTCGAACCAGCTTTATTGGGTTCCCAATAAAGCTGGTTCGAAACGTTGAAGTTACTGCTGTTTCCTGCTTATGATTTGTGCTGAGTGCCGCCGTCTGTACGCTATTGTTATACCCCAGAGGGGGTCTGTGGATGGCACCACCGATTAATGAATATTGAAGAGGATGTGCAGCTCCACTCTGGACATTATATATATATATATATATATATATATATATCTGATGAAGAGGTGATTATTAAACTGCAAAACGTTCTTGCTGATTACCTGCGTTTGAGTTCATTATTTTACGGGAGTGCTGCTATATGTCTGTGAAGTTATATATACAGAATTGAACACTTACGCTAGGTGCACATTAATAGGAACAGTAATTTTGCTGTTGGTTGGGTTGATTGCCCTTCACACTGGACCATGCAAGATTTCCGGTACATACCAGGAAGGTTTACTGAATGATTACTGTTCCGTCCTTAATTAACATGCATGGCCACATACAGCCATACACAGCCTGAACCCTGTCAGGTCTAACGACTAGGCTCAGTCAGGCTCAACAGCCCTAGCGCTAGAAGCAGATCCAATGGTGAGCCACTTTAAAATAAGAACATTAACATCGTTCAACAATCAATGTAGACCATTTTTGAATTATAAAACAAAAACAATTAACTTAAACATTTAAACCAGACTGTTTGAATTGCAAAATAAAATTTGGACTGCAAAAGTTTAGTCTAATTTTGCCATCCTAGAATCTGCATAATATGATTATTTTGCATGTCTAAATATCTCAGTTTCACCTATTGTACGGGTTTGCGATAAAAAAAAAAAAAAAAAAATTAAATAGATTTTCCTAAATTCTTTACCAAAAACATATGTACAGTAGTACAGTATATGGTAACTGTAATAGCGGTTACGCCCCTCATATGAGCGCTGCAGAGTGGGCTGCAGACCCATTTCCTGGTGTTGCAGATTGGTTCAACTCCTTCGCTACATCCTGACTAATGGATTCAAATAATATATATTTGCATGGCACAGCAAGGGTTTATGGGCAATGGCATTCAAATTATCCAACATCCTACAGCATTTTTAAATACCAGCCATTTTTAAGAACGCTCACTTTACAACTTAACATGTGAAAAATGGATCAAAATTAGTCTCTTCGACCTTAAAAACAAATGCCTTCAGAGAAAAGTTCTCGGGTCGAAAACCCCCAAAATATGTATAATTATTTACACCGCTAAGTGACGTCTCCTTAAAGTGAAAAGCGTCAGATAATGGAACCGTTTGTTTGTTTTTGCCTTAGAACAACAATGCAACCCTTTGTCGGAGGCGCTATAAATTTCACAGATGCATTTAGCACTTTATGCATGACAGATTTGATTTTTACAGAGTTTAATATCTCATATGAGTGTAATTATTTTGCAGATTGCTCAGCTGAATGCCCTTATAAGCATGCTGTTAGTGGAACTTACCCCCGGAGTGCGTCAGAAGATCATGACAATATGCACAATTGATGTTCACGCCAGAGATGTAGTAGCCAAGCTTATTGCACAGAAGGTAATTTAATGCAGAGCAATTACCCTAATGCATTTTTAAAAGCATGAAATAAAGAATCATTTCATTTGTTGAAAAGCTCGCCCCTGCCTATGTGTAAAAGTGACAGATTGTTTTGATGTAGTAATTTTTTATTTTTTTTGTTAGGTTTTCACATTCCCATTTAGACAATTATACTTATGACTTAAAGAATTGGCAAATTTTCATGGGGAAAAAAAGATTGTCTAAATGTTTAAGGATTATGCTGATAATTGAACTTGCAACTTTGAACGTGACAGCTGTATTCACCGTTGTTTTCGATTCTTATCTTATAAACAATTCCGACAATGATGAAAACACTCTTTTATCTCCGGCGAGAATAATATTTATTGGTGTTTGATTGTTTTCTGTTAATGGTGGATAATTTCTCTTCAGTACACTTGAAATACTACTGTATATAAACATTTTCAACATGGCAGAAGTGTTCTAATAAGCCACAGCCTTAAGACTTTCTATTCCAGTTCATCAGAGAACGTTTGTCTTTTTGAGGGCCTATTAAGGTATTTGGATTGATATGAATTTTGAACAAAAATAAATTCCCACCGTGGGCCTGCATGAGAGGTTGACGCTACACTGTTCTGCTGGAAGCTCTTGTGACTTTAAGTTTTACATATGCTCGATGTCCGAATGCATATAACTATGATCAACTACAAATGATTGAACGTCATACCCAACTTATGCTGGCCACACATCAGACCAACTTTCCCCCAACCAGCCAACTAGTTGCTTGGATGGAATAAAAATATGGAACTGGATGGGAGCAAATGTAATATTTACTTCAGAAATATGCTCCCAAAATCTGGAAAGGGACAAAAACAGTCGCTCAGACACGGGCCCTTATTCTGATCGGTGCGGCCGGAGCCGATTATGCGGCCAGGACCGTGCGTGCGAAACCCCGCCTTCCATACGGATCGCCAACTCCGTCCGTATGCGGTAAGAAGCTGTCCGACCGGACCGCACGTGTATTTTTCACGGAATACACCTCCTCCATCTAAGGCAGGGGTGGGGAACCTTTTTTGTGGCAAGGGCCATTTGTATGGGGAAAAAATCCTTCGGGGGCCATATGTAAAATTTCTCTTACAAATTGTCCTGCTGCAGCCGTCCCACGCTCCGGCGGCTGCCGATAAATATGACTGACAGTCTCCCTCTGCTGTTGATTAAGAGGAATCTCGCGAGAACTACCGACCTCTTGCGAGAATTCCCCTGTACTTGACTCCCGACAAAGCCGCCGGGTGGGTGGGAGGGCCACTCAGACCGGCTCCGGGGGCCGCATACGGCCCCCGGGCCTGAGGTTCCCCACCACTGATCTAAGGGAACCTCCCCCATCATTCGATGGTCGCAGACCATCGAATGCAGGACCGAGTGCTCCACCAGCACCCGCAACCTCAGACCACACGGACATTTTTCCGTGCAAAAGCAGGGATCTGGGCGGGCAGCTGACATCCGGCGATGTCATATGTCCTCCCCCTACACGTGCGTCACGGCCGCATTACCATACGTACGCCCAGCGTTTTCATGGGAACTCCCATGAAACGCAGGGCGTATGCATATGGTAATGAGCCCAAATAGCCCTTCACGCCCCTCTCCACCCCCTGTTCGGAGTGTTCACATATCATGCGGAATTTGGCTGTACGCCCCGCTCGCACATGCGCAGAGACGCCTCTGCACATGCGCAGACACAAAACATCGGCGGGCCGAACGCACGCGGATATATCCGCACCGATCAGAATAAGGGCCACGGTACTGTAGTTGAACCTGTTTGATTTAAACAATTTGACTGAATGTTTTTGTCCATTTTCCTGGGTTTGTGAGCACATTTCTGATTGTCCTTTGCTCCCTTCCAGTACCATATTTTTATTCCATCCAAGCAACTAGTTGGATGGTTGGAGAAAAGTTGCTCTGAGGTGTGGCCAGCATTAGTTTCATTTCCACTTGCAGCTAAATGGGTACAACTGGGAGGCACATAGGCTAAGTGTTCGGAGGGTGTGTTGTAGGCATTGTGGGCTATGTTGAGATACATTGATGTAGAGGGCCACAACCAAGGGGTATGGATCGTTTGGTCTACAATAACTAGGTCGACAAGCATTGGGTCAACACCACTAGGTCGACATGCAGCAAGGTTGACATGGGTTAAGGTCGTCATGGCTCTAGGTCGACATGGCTCTAGGTCGACATGACATTAGGTCGACACAAGCATTAGGTCGACATGGGCTAGGTCGACAGTCAAAAGGTCGACATGGGGTTTTTCACTACCTTTCCTACCTTTCTTTATCAATAAGCAAGTCCCTCTTCCCCTGCAAGAGCCATCTTCCCGGTGATATTTGGGAAGATAATGCTGAGTGAGTAAAGACTATGGCACAGTGCCAGGGTCTTCGACTTCAATGTGCGGTACCATCTTTCCACGGGAAGATGTCGCTGACCACATCTATACTGGAGAATGGGGGGCAGCAGATCAGGGTCTCTGCACAAGACCGGCCATAGATAATTAGTACCGGCTCCCCCCTCTGCACCACTATTGAGATCTGTCTGATTTTGTATGGATGTCTTTCACCAGGTATTGGGCAGGTGCAAATGCAAACAAGAGATGGATAGGGACACTGCAGTAGCAAATAAAAAGTTGTTTCATGTGGTAAAGACACTTAAGTATAGTTAAAGGAGTCAAGATGACATATTTTCTGGAAATATGTTGCTCATGAAGACTTTCTTAGGAACCTTTGTGAAAAATAGAATCCTTTGTACACATACTGTACTTACTGTGGTTCATAAATAACTTTTATTGTCATATAAACAATGTACAGTCAAACAATACTCCACACAGTAAGCCATCATCTCTGTCAGATCAACCCTTTCTCTTGGTGGACTCTATGGTTCAGTTTTCTCCTCATTACCATTTATTTTCCATACCTCTTGACTTTTTGGCTAAGAAACAGAAGTCTAAATACTACCAAGCTATTATCATCCCAACTAACAATGGTGAAGATTGATGTGTCACAGTTTTAAACATTTAAAATGCCGGATGTAAATTAAAGATAGTATTTGCCCTTTTATTTTCAAATATCAAGGTTTATCTCCATTTATGACAATATGGGATTGAGCTGGCAACGTACAAATGCCTCCATCTTTTCTTGGCAGCATTCAAATGCCGTCATATATCAGATGCCATGGCACAAGGGCCAAGCCGGAGACAGCGCTGTAATGAGCTATAGAAGATCAGCATTATGTCCTAATGTCTGCTACCGAACCATGCTAAGTGATGCCATAGCATAAAAGTGCTGACATTTTAAATGGACGCAATAAATAAAATAGAACTTGTTATATTTAAATAAGCATTTGTCAGATGTATGTTGATTCTGTAAGGAAACTTCCTGATCAACTCAAATAATGGCGGACAAAATGGCCACTGCACTGTATACACCAGCTTCCTGCTGGTTTTGTACCTAAACTTGTGCATGGACAGATGTATTCTCAACTAGCTGTACAGGGTTATGGAGAAGGTGGAGGAGGAACACAAGTTTGCACAAGCAGAAGAAAGCAGTTGAGCGGAGTGGTGCATTTCCGAGAACAGCAAGGAGTAGGTCAACTCTGCATCTTTCTTGAGTGACTGAGTAGTGCAGAAATGAGACCACTCCCTTCAAATGATTACTGAAATAAATTTTAATTCAATCTTTAAAGTCCGGATGAGTGTACAATAATTTCCACAGCGCCAAAGGACTTAAATTTATGAATTCAAACCATCACATGTAGGTGTCTCATTAGAACTTTGTGGCCTCCATAGCTACAGTACATGTCAAAGTAGTCTCCAATGTTTCTACAGAGACACTTCTCCACAGTGGTTATTAATAGTATGTCCCATACTAGTGCCTCTGTTCATTTTATGCCCCATAGTTGTGCCCCTGTTCATTTTTATGCCCCATAGTTGTACCCCTGTTCATTTTATGCCCTATAGTAGTGGCCTAGTGAACATTATGCCATGCAGTTCCCTAGTTAATATTATGCCACATTGAAGTGTCCCAAGTTCATGTTATGTCACACAGTAACTCTTTTTCACTTTATGCCACATAGTTCCCCTAGTTCACCTTATTCCATATTGTAGTGCCCACAATGCCATGTTAATTTTATATTACGCCGCATAGAAATCCAGTTAACATAATGGAGATCCACCATCCAATCCACAAGTTGGCTTGTGGATTTAGCGTATCTACAGCATCCTCCTTTGAACTATATTCTATGTGAAATATCCTTGTAAGAACTCAGGGGTAGATTTATTAAGCTCGGTGAAGTGATAAAGTGGCTGGTTTTTATCACGGCCCAATCAGCTGCTAACTGTGAAGTTACAGGCTTGGTTTGAAAAATGACAAGTAGGAGCTGATTGTCCGGTGATAAAAACCAGAGACTTTATCACTTCGTCGAGCTTAATAAATCTACCCCTGAAGGGCAGATATATTAAGCTGGAGAAGTGATAAAGTTATAAATGAAGGTGATAACACACCAGCCAATCAGTTCCCAATTGTCATGTTACACACTGGACTTGAAAATGACAGTTACAAGGAGATTGGCTCTTGTATTATCATCTTCCATCTATAACTTCACCAGGATTAAAACATCTGCCCCCAAAGTTCCTTCTTAATATGTGCTGCGTGGTGGGTAAGAATGAATTATTTGTATCTGATATTTTGCTTTTATTTAATTTTACATGTTCTTAACATTTTTAGATCTCCAATGGTCAAGCCTTCACATGGCTGTCGCAGCTGCGCCACCGATGGGATGAAGGCACAAAGGAGTGTTATGCTAATATCTGCGATGCTCAGTTTCATTATTCCTATGAATACCTTGGCAATACCCCTCGCCTTGTGATAACACCACTTACTGACAGGTGCGGACAGAATTGTTGGCTGATTAGTGTAGAATCACAAAATGAAGCAGTGTGAGCATGTGTCCAATTTAGGGCACCTCTTTACTCTCACCTTGGGGCAGATGTATTAAGCCTGGGGAAGAGATAAAGTGGAGATAAAGTGGAAGTTGATAGCGCACCAGCCAATCAGCTCCCAACTGTCATTTTTCAAACATAGCTGATTGGCCGGTGCATTATCACCTTCCACTTTATCTTCACTTTATCTATTCACCAGGTTTAATACATCTGCCCAATTGTATGTTCATTGCCGTCACTTTAGCAGTTTAGTGGCAGTGTTGTATTACCTATTAATCACGGCCAGGGGCGGATAGGATATAAACCCTACAGGGAAGATTCCCAGAGGGTGGATGCACCCACGTTCCTTTCCTTTCTCCCACACAAACAACCTTTGCCAGTTTATAGAGCAGAGAACCCAGCACTGCAAATAATCATCTAAAGCATGAGCCCATCTATATCCATTATGACATCTGTTAAAGGGACAGGGGAGGGGGATACAGCTGATTGACTGGTACTTTATATATGTCCACTTCCAAGGCTTACTATATAAACCCCTAAGAGTTCTATGCTAGAGGTCCATCACTAGGCCCTGCATTAACAGCTAGGAATGGAAGCTGTGTGCAGTATGGCTCCTGATTGGACAGGCAGTCTTCCAATCACTGCAATCACTGTAAAAACCTCCACCCATAGCTTGTATTCATTCAAAGTTTCCCAACAAAGAAATTCTTGATCCTTTGCTTCTTACGTTTGCCACTCAGTATAATGGGATAGGGGCAGAGAAAATAACCAATGCATACAGTATGTTCCCTAAGTGCTCTACTAAAAACAAAAACGTGGGCTAACAATGAATGTCTTAGTTGGTGCAGAGAAAATAAATTGTGCCCCAAGTTAAAAATGCTTACAAAAGGAAGCGACAGTATAGTATATTTATTGACAATGATGTCATACAATAATGCATAATATATATACAGGGCCGGTGCAAAGCGTTTCTTTGCCCCAGGCAATCCCCCCAGCCGACCGCCCCCCCACTACCCCTCTCTCCACTGGGGGAGGGGGGGGGTGGATTTCAGCAACCACTATATGCGCTCCGGGGGGGCAGGGCGTTGTGAACGATACTGCGGCACGGGGGGGCCCTATCGGGCGCTTGATTCCCGCAGACAGGGGGGGTGTCAGGCGCTTGATTGGGTGTGTGTGCTGGCGATACTGCCGTGGGGGCGGGTGAGGAATGCTCACCTGCTCCCTGCTTTCCATGGTACCTCTCTATGGTACCTTTTTCTTGGCGGCTCAGTACCGCCTTCCAGTGGCCGGCGCCCCAGGCATATGCCTAGAGCTGCCTAGTGGTGGCACCAGCCCTGTATATATATTGTTATCAACATGAGAAGATTGATACTAGGAGCCTGATTCTAGTTCACTCGCTCCCCTGGACTGCGCATTCAGAAAATTGATTATTCGCCAGCCCCTTTGCACGGAGCATGGGAACGCCCAGCATTTGTCATCCGCCCGCCCTCTTCCCGTACAAGGGCCCCGGAGTTCTGAGGTCAGCAGAGGCTGACTTAGATCTGAGAGCGCTTGCAAAATCATTCGATGCTAAACACCCATTTTCATGCATGCGGGGAAATCGACATGCGAGGGGAGAGTGGGCGTTCCTGCGGGCGAGCGGCGTTTAGATGACCATTCGGAATGACTTAATAAATGTATAACAAAGAACTACTCACTGGTTTATGATTTATTTTTAAGTGCAGCTTTTCTTTCACACTTCAAATTCTAATTAAATAAAGTGAAAAGAAAAACAATGCATTAACGCAATTCAAAGACCGTCGCCGTGCAATTTAATAATATCTGCAATCAGGGTGAGAATTCAGAGATGTTATAAAAGACATAAACCTAGTAACGAAAGTGTTTGCATATACTGACACCTCAATCTTATCACACATTGGGCCTGATTCAGACCCATTAGTTCAGTCCTGATTTCTATGATGGGGGTCTGCGCATGCGTGAATATACTGTGCGAATGCCTCCCGCAACTATCACTCTCGCCGAGGGGGCGGACAGGGGGCTGGTGCAGGGGAACACCAAGCATTTTATGATGGGCGTCCCCATAAAAACACTGGGCTTTCCTCTGTGAACTCAGGCACGTCGATGCCTACTCACATGACGTCAGCACCCGTCCCGAATTCGGCCATCTCCAGCCAAGATAAAAGTCAGTCTAGACTGACTTTTTCCTGCAAACGGTGGAAAAAAATTGAATGATTTTTCACTTGTTCGGCCGCATGCGAGGGATGTGAAAGTGTGTGTGTGTGTGTGTGTGTGTGTGTGTGTGTGTGGGGGGGGGGGGGTGTTTATCTGTTTGCTAGGTGAACATACGCAGCCTAGCGAACAGGTGATTCAGGCCCAAAATGAAAGTTGCATCAATCTGGTGTGCCAATATTGCTGATCCCGCGAGGGTGCTATTGATGCTTAGAGGCTAAGATTGGCAAAAAGATGGCCTAGTCTCTGTCGGTGCAAACCAGCATACAATTGTCTGAGCTGAAATCATCTGCGCTGCTGATCACTTTCCAGCCCTGTTCCTTCTCTTGTAGGCGTGCGTGGAACCAGATGGTGTAGTGGTTAGCATTACTGCCTCACAGCGCTGAGGTCATGGGTTCGATACCTACCATGGCCCTAACTGTGCGGAGTTTGTATATTCTCCCCGTGCTTGCGTGGGTTTCCTCCGGGTACTCCAGTTTCCTCCCACAATCCAAAAATATACTGGTAGATGAATTGGCTTCCAACAAAATTAACCCTAGAATGTCTGTGTGCGTGTGTACATGTGGTACGGAATATAGATTGTAAGCTCCACTGGGGCAGGGACTGATGTGAATGTTCAAATATTCTCTGTAAAGCGCTGCGGAATATGTGTGCGCTATATAAGAACTGTTAATAAATAAATAATAAATAATACATTTAAAAATAAATACAGCAGGTACTCTGACCAAGTATAGTAAATATCATAGTTATATTATCCCATATAAAACAAAATCCAGACAAATATCCCTTTACTGT
The DNA here is from genome assembly GCF_055691185.1 of Crinia signifera. Taxonomy (NCBI): domain Eukaryota; kingdom Metazoa; phylum Chordata; class Amphibia; order Anura; family Myobatrachidae; genus Crinia; species Crinia signifera. Next base: position 193,779,187 of record NC_139223.1, read on the forward strand.
TGATATTACCTATCAGTAATACAGTGTAAAGATCCTATTTATCTTCACAGTATTTCTACCATTTCAGATGCTACATAACCCTGACTCAGTCTCTTCACCTAGCCATGAGTGGTGCCCTTTCAGGTCCTGCAGGAACTGGGAAGACAGAGACCACCAAAGACCTTGGCCGCTCCTTGGGAATTATGGTTTATGTATTTAACTGCTCAGAGCAAATGGACTATAAGGTGTGTCACAGTCAACTGTTTATTTGATGTACTGTAGATTCTTTTTAAATTTAAATCAGGCTAATGATATAGAGCAGTGATTGTCAACCTTTTTACCTTGCGGCACACTAAATAAGATTTTAAAATTGCCAAGGCACACCACGAAATCCCCACAGGGCAAAACACATTTGCCCCACAGGAAAAAAAAAAAACCTATTGGCCCCCATATAAAAAAACAATCGCACTGGTCCCCACAGGTAACAAAAATAAAATACATTGGCCCTTTACATGAAAAGAAGAGACCAGTAAATAACAGTTGAACTGGTGGTGGCTGTAAACGGGTTGGGCATCTCTAGATCTGGCGGCAGTGGCACACTTTAGAACAGCTCAAGGCACAGTAGTGTGCCACGGCAAGGTGGTTGAAAAACACTGATACAGAATCTATCTATCTATCTATCTATCTGTCTATCTATCTATCTATCTATCTATCTATCTGTCTGTCTGTCTGTCTGTCTGTCTGTCTAGCTGTCTGTCTAGCTGTCTATCATTATTTATTTTTCTATGATTATTTGCTAGTCCCTAGGAAACATCTATAAAGGCTTATGTCAGACAGGAGTCTGGGGTTGCTTTGATGAATTTAACCGTATATCCGTAGAAGTGCTGTCTGTAATTGCTGTACAAGTCAAGACAATTCAAGATGCCATTCGACACAACAAGAAAAGGTATACAAAATCACTTGCCACTCCCATAATTGTATCAAATGTTACTAATCTGCTACAATACCGTAATAGTAGTAGTATTGATACTGTAAAAACTCATACTGATGCAGAAAATCCACATGAAGAAAATCATGTTTTTTTTTGTATTTTCTATTTTAATAACTATACTGTACTTAAAGATTGATAAAAGACATAAATGTGTATATTGAATAAATGATCCTTTTTTATATAAATCCCAATATTTCATATTCATGTTTTATAGATTTCACTTTCTGGGACAGACAATTGAGCTGATAAGTACAGTTGGGATCTTCATCACTCTTAACCCGGGATATGCTGGTAGAGCGGAACTTCCAGAAAATGTTAAAGCTCTTTTCCGGTAAATGTAACAGTCATTGTACTTTTATATCGGAATCTGGCAGCTGTGTAGTCGGCTATAGTGCTAAGAGTTTAAGAGGGGTGAGCATTAAATACCCAGGCCTGGCATTGTCTGTGCGGCATGGCAAGCTGTGCAGGTGTGCGGAGTAGGGGCATAAGTTCATACCAGGTGCCCAGAGGCAAGATAGCTGTTGGTGCCCTACTCTGCTCGCATTAACTACCAACACCCCAATCACAACAGCACTCAAAGGAGTCTTGGGGCAGGGTTATGAGTGTGTGAAGCATGCTGATTTCCAACCGTCGCAAGGCGCCCACTGTATACAGTGCTGCCGATCCCTTGGGTGAACTATCCAGCAGATATATTATATCCATGAACACATGTATGTTTATATTTGCTAAGTGGTCCTCCGCTGTACAGGCTGGTTGCTGATCAGAGTCTTCCGTTCCTGCAATTTGTTGCTCCCACGGCAACAGCAGAGGTAGAAGGTCCAATGTGTGTGTGTTTGGGGGTGGGAGGAGCCACCAAAGGAGGGAGGGGCCATGTACTCCAGCATCTACCACCTCTTACATTGGTGCTGTTTTCTTGCTAGAGTTCTGTCTCTCATTGCTGGGACCAGAATCGGGGGTGGGAGCAATGAGAGAGGGAGGAGAAAGGCAACACATACCCTAGATCACTGGCTGCATGTGTTTTCTGGGCAAGTGTATGATGATTTGTTTAAGGGCCTAATTCAGTCCTGATCGCAGGACAAATTTGTTCTCAAAATAGGCAAATGTAACCTGTGCGGAGAAAGTTAAGGTACCCATAACACTATGCGTTTAGATTTGGGTGAGTTTGTTTGTTTCCGTGCAGGGTAAATACTGGCTGCTTTTTTTTTACAGTGCAATTTAGATTTCAGTTTGAACACACCCCATCCAAATGATAATGTAACTCTCTCTGCACATGTTACATCTGCCCCACCTGCAGTACACATGATTTTGCCCATTTTGAGAACAAATTGGCCCTGTGATGAAGCCTGAATTAGGCCCTATCCTCTGTGAACTGGAGCGGCTCTCCCACTGGGTCAGCTCCAGGAGTTTTTCTTTTTTTAACAATCAGCTGCTATATTGAATATGCTTTACTATTAAACCTGCATATCCCTTACTATATTGCACATACTGTATGGGGGGATTTAACTGTCTGCTGTTCACTATTGCAGCAGAGTGCAGCTATCAGCTGTTGTGCCCCAGGCTATGACACTAGAATCTCTGCATTTTCCCTATGTTCATTTGTCATCCGTCTCTTTTCCTTCTCACTCTGTTGTACCCCTCCTCCTACATAATCCATGCTGACAGAACTAGCACACTGTCCTCTCCAATCCATTTACAGCATAGTCTATATATTAATCAGTTCACCAAGACCTCAGTTACTTCCACCTTCATGCCTTGCTGGTCTCCAAACATGCATTCGCTCAATTGTGTATAAAATAATGGCAGGCGTACATTAGATAAAGGGTTATGGTATCTCCTACTGCACGCCATGAATAAGCCTACAGGTTATCCTATGGACATTATCAGTTCTAGAACAATGACAATTGGATGCAAATTAGCAAGTTAACAGAGGCTGTCATGCAGGCCCGCCATCAAGAATTTGGGGCCCAGGACTCATTTCCAGTCTAGGCCCCCCCCCCCATCTCACTTGACTTACCGTAACCCGGCTCCTGTTCTCCCATCTCCTCTTCCGCTGAGCTGCAGCCGAGAGTTCCCGGAACGTAGACTTCTTCAACTCAGGATGCCGGCGGCCAATTAAAATGCAGCACCGTCTGGTGAGCCAATCAGAGCGTGCATACTGGCAGCATTTTAATTGGCCGCCAGTGTCCTGCCAGTGTCCTGGGTTGAATAAGCCTGCGCTCCGGGACCTGCTTTTTTTCAGTGCAGTGAACGCAGCACAGTTGGAAGGTTGCGGTGGGCAAAATGATCTGCCCGGGCCCTTCCAGAGGCCGGAGCCCAGGACAGCTGTACCCACAACACCCCCGCTATTGGTGGCCCTGCTGTCATGCAAAGTAGTGTCTTGGCTTATTTCATGGTTAGGCTATGCACAGGTGCTGTAGAAAATACAGAATATATAACCTTCATTATAACCGGGGAATGTGGATAGTATGTTGGGTTGTATAAATAAGACTACAATAATTTGGGCAAAAATTAGATGAGGTTTACCTTAGAGAGCAACACTTCTACCCAGTCCTCCGATCCCAGCGCAGTGCAGCTATGAATGTCCTGCACATTATAACCTGTACTATCCAGCATATCATATTTACCAATGGACAGTGTGTTCTTGGAATTCATGACCAATGTATTAAATCGAAGACTACTCGGTTGCCTTGAGAATCCAATTGAAAATAAAAAAATGGCCCAACTGGGATGCCGGAAATTGGGAAGTTGGGAAATGGGATACAGTTTATGCCACTTTTGTTTCTCTTCCATCCCGTTCCATGTAGTCCGTGTGCCATGGTCATTCCCGATTTTGAACTTATATGTGAAATCATGTTGGTAGCAGAAGGCTTTATAGATGCCAGGATGCTCTCAAGGAAGTTCATCAGTCTGTACACTCTGTGCGGCCAGCTCCTCTCCAAACAGGTAATGCCCGCGCTAAATCCCAACAGGGGAAATGATGGAACGGATATTTAACTGCAAAGACTCCTTTTGATAATCACCTTAATCACTGCTGGTATATTTAGTTTAGTATGACACGATGCTATAGAATATGCTACCAGTATTGGACATAATTTGCCTCTCCTGGCGAGATCCAGTGGTGTTACCTTCCTCTGTGCCATCTTCTGCTGTGTGGCCTGCAGCTGCTAGACTCTGGCTAATAAGTAATGTGCAAGTGAAACGTCCATGTGGGCATGCACATTGCAGTGTCTCCTCCCGGCTTGGTCTCAACAAAGTCTAGAAAACTTTACTGAAGCCAGGAATGCAGTTGCAGGGTCCCCAATGTACTGCTGACGCCATTTGCAGATGCTTACCACTGTTTGATAAATACTAAATGAGTTCATAACCTCTTTAGTAAGAGCCAAAGTGGTTATGGTCCCCTCTTGGAAGCGGTACATCTGTCAGAATGAACTTAGGTCTACAGTCATTAGGTCGACCCCACTAGGTCGACTGGCAGGAAGGTCGACCTGACTTAAGGTCGACATGGGCCAAGGTCGACATGACTTAAGGTCGAATTTGCATAAAGGTCGACATGAGGAAGGTCGACTGGTCATAAGGTCGACATGGGTTTTTCACTGTTTTTTGATCCGAATGTCGACACAGTCGACATGGACACAGTTGGCAATGAGAATCGGACCCTCGCTTCGCTCGCAATGCTTCGGGCACGGTGCCTCGCTGCGCTCGGCACACTATTTTATTCTCCCACCACGCCCTAGTGGATGGTAGGGCATGAAATACCGCCTGTCGGCACATGTCGGCTCAAAAAACAGTGAAAAACCCATGTCGACCTTATGACCAGTCGACCTTCCTCATGTCGACCTTTATGCAAATTCGACCTTAAGTCATGTCGACCTTGGCCCATGTCGACCTTCCTGCCAGTCGACCTAGTGGGGTCGACCTAATGACTGTAGACCTAAGTTCATTCTAATAGATGACCGCTTCCCCCCTCTTATATGGAGCCCTATATCCCAGTGTTTAGAAAAATATTGTTTCTGGCATTGCCTGTATTTTTCCTCTATTTTTCCTGTGTTTCTCTTTCTTCCGCTCTTTATACAGTTCCGCCCCCAACTCCATCTCTCTTTCCCCAGTAGTCATTCCCTATATTTCTTCATAACCCGCTGTGAGTTTCTCTTTCCTCCTGACACACTTCCACCTTTTTCTCTCTCTTTTTTCTGTTACCCTTTTTCTTTCTCCCTCTCTATATGCTCCTCTTTCTTCCTTTCCTGTGTGTTGCTTATTGTAATTATTTTATGTAACCCACTACATTTTGCAGGATCATTATGATTGGGGTCTCAGAGCCATAAAATCTGTCTTAGTTGTGGCTGGATCACTAAAACGGGAAGACAGGAGCAGACCAGAAGACCAGGTGTGTGCGCTTATGGCAAACGTACTCGCTTTTTCAATGTTTTCTTTACTGTCAGAAAAACTGTAGCTAAAATTGTCAGGAGTTCTCAGCTGTGGGACAGTGACCCAAAGTAGTTCATCATCATCTACTACAGTGGTGTCAAACTCATGGCCCTTCAGCTGTTGTGGAACTACACGTCCCAGCATTCCCTGCCACAGGTTTAGCAATCCATTTTATAAAATCTGTGGCAGGGCATGCTAGGATGTGTAGTTCCACAACAGCTGTAGGGCCTTGAGTTTGACGCCACTGATCTACTGGATCATCAGTGTATATCACCCTCGGGGATCACTAATAGTGATTGCTCTCTGTATTTTCTGTGCCTGATGCCTCGCTGATGTGACTAGCCCCCCGAATATTGATTGTTTATTTCCAACATTTTTAAGGCAGCCTACAAACCTTACAGTCACTAAGCTTAAAATATCTGTGTGTCCTTGTTTTACATGTCCAGGAAGGTAGTCCCTCCGCAGTGACTGTTAATGAAGTCTCCTCGAAGAGAATGTTTGCAAAGGGCCCGATTCAGACCAGCTCGCTAGGTTGCCTTTATTCAGAACAGAGGGGGCAGAGCCTTGCAAGCAGGTTAAGGCCTCCTGAATCCCCTCTGCTATGCTGCGAGCAGATGTGTCTTACACATAGGCGCCGAAACCGAGCACCCACGGAAAGTGAGGAGCACCCACGGTACGGGCCACGGCAGTGCGGTCCCAGCAGCGGATATGCCGTCAGCTGCGGGGGTCCCTGCGGCGAATGGGAACTAGTAGCGGTATTAATACCGCTGCTAGTTCCCATCTTCTGTAGGGACCCCGCTGGTTACTTACCATCTAAGGAATTTCCTGGTATGCAGACGACAGGAAGCCCAGGACTTACTTTTCATCTGCACGGTCTGTGAAATGGGACTGGACTTCTATAGCTGCAGAGGAGAACTGTAGCCAGAGACCGCGTTAAATGCGGAGGGACTTTTGAACTCGGTACATATCCCAACATTAGTGTCATTTAAAACATGCAGTCCTCTTATTTCATAGTTATGCTCCTTGATTGTTTCTTGAGTACAATTTTATCTCATGTGAAGCCGCTAAATTGTTTATTTAGTAAAAAAAAATGGTCATGTGATCACCTCACAGAAAATGGGTTCCTTGACCCTGGTGCCGGACGGGTTCCCGACAATCAGGATCCCAACAGTCGTTTACCCGACGTCGGGATCCCGACTGTCAAAACGCCGACAGCCGGGTGCCCGACGGCCACCCGCTATTTTCCCTTGTGGGGGTCCACGACCCCCATAGAGGGAGAATAGAATAGAATAGGTGTCACAGGGAAATGAGCCACCGTGGCCGCAGCGTGGCGAGCGCAGCGAGCCCGCAAGGGGCTTTCCTGCGCTCGCCATGCTGTCTGACTCCGGGATAATGACTGTCGGGATCCCGACTGTCGGAGTCCCGTACCACATCCCCTTGACCCACCCTAAAGGAAGGGGGCCACTAGGCAACAACTGTGCTTCCCCCTTGGTAGTAGCAGTACCAATTGAATCTCACTCATTTCAGGACTGCAGCGGATACCTAATTGGTATACAGTTACATTACTTTATTCCTAATGGTTTACAGTTGTCTTTAAGGTGCTATTAATACTGTGAATTGCTGGTAATACATACCCTTAATTTTCCCAATGACCATTTAGTATAACATTTAATAATGTAGAATAATAGTTTGGGCAGTTTTCCAGTTATTAGTGGTTTTTAGACACATGTACATGTAAGACTGGCATTGTGGCATTGTGTTACAGTGAAGTAGGGGATTGGTTGCTATGGCAATATAACCTATTGTGGCCAGGAGATAATATAAGCTATTGACAGAAAATATTATTATTGGATGTATCCTCCTACGCAATATATGGGTTCTGCATTGAAGGTCCCATGCCCAGGGACCAGGAATTTTGGGGCCCGGGACTGATTTCCAGTCCAGGCCCCTCCCCCCCCCCCCCCATCCCTTCACTCACCGCCCGACTCCTGCTCCTCATCCCCTCCTGCTGGTCCTGAAGCACAGGCTTCTTCATTGCTGGACGTCTGCGGCCAAATAAAACACAGCACCGGCTGGTGACCTCCTGCATTGAAGAAGCCTGTGCTTCGTTCAGTGCACCGAGCGCAGCGCAGGAAGCACAGAGGAGGCAGTCGGGGAGGGGGTTTTACGGTGAGCGACACTGACTGGTTCAATTCGAGTTACTAATTGGGTTGCAATATACAAATCTGCATTCTGCAAATCGGACCTAATAGTACTGACCACCAAGTATATGCAGAGGAGACGTTCTATTAAAGATCGTATGTTGCTATGTGCAACCAATCAAATTATACATTATATCTTGTAGAAGGCACTAAATATGTAAGAAGACAATTTTGATTGGTTGCTATGGACAAAATCCCATCTTCAATAGAACACCCATCTTAGTAAATAAACCCCCATGTGTGCAATGACCTCTACCATTCAGCTCTAAAAACTTTTCCAATTAAATGCAATTATTTTTATTTTTCCTGTGGTGCAACGTTTTACCTGCAACTATGCAATTTTTTTGCCTATTTCATTGGCAATAAATAAATTGAACCACCAACCTGAGGCACCCCTGCAAGTGCTCCAAGGCACCCCAGGGAGCCTAGGCGCACAGTTTGGGAACCACTGTTCTATACTGTTACCCAATACGTAATTTTATTTTTTTAGGGTACAGTCTTCCCAATTTTGTAAAAACATTTCCTGCAGGGTTGTGCCAATTTTTTTTCAATTGGATAGCGTGAGATAGCGTCACTATTAAATGTCTCACACCATAAATTCAGACCATACTTTGTCCTGTTTTCTATTTAATCAATAGCTTTAAAGTGTAGTTAAGATTTTCTATATATTTTCCTTACTATATTAGTTATACCACATCTCCAACGTTGTTCTATGCACCAATCATGTTTACACAAACATCTGTCTGATTATTATTATTTTTATTATACTGTTATTATTATTTGGTACTTGTGGATTATCACGGCTCCCATCGCATGCCATCGCATGCCATATATAGTGGCATGCGATACGATGCGATTTTTACCGATTTTTGCCGTTTTTTGTCAAAATCGTATGCAATCGCATCGTATGCAATCGCATCGCATGCGATCGCATACGATTTTTCACTGAAAAGCATCCAAATGCATTGGAATTAGTATTAAACATGTTCAATGGCCCCCAAATGGCATTTTTGAGGCTGTACCACCCCCACTATCAACGAGCGCAGCGAGCCCGCGAAGGGCGACGGTATGCGTTCTACGACCTTTTCATACCCCCACTATCCAGGTCGGCTTGGAGTTGAGAATGGAAAGTGTGGTGAGCGCAGCGAGCCACCGAGCCCGAATCACGGCGAGCGCAGCGAGCCCCGCGAGGGGACGCGGACACCTGTGAAGCCCGTGAGGGGACGCGTATACCTGTGAAGGTATACGCGGCCGCTCGCCACGCTTCGGGCTCGGTGGCTCGCTGCGCTCGCCACACTTTCTATTCTCAACTCCACACCGACGTGGATAGTGGGGGTATGAAAAGGTCGTAGGATGCATAAAGCGGCAATCATTTACACTGCAAAACCAGTTTGATTTTGCAGTGTAAATGATTGCCGCTTAAAAAAAAAAAAAACCTGGATATTTCTTACCAAATCTCTCACTTTCTGAATCTCTCATCCTATTACATTTCCCCCATGTTGTTTATATTTAGAAGTTCTGTCCTGCATATCGATCTAGAAACCTCCGTATTCCTTCCTACTGTATATCACGATGGCCACCTACTAAGAAATCTTTCCGATTACATTTCTTATTATAAAATAACAGTAAGGTGATCTATCGTGTAAGAAACAGATTGAGGCTAACAAGCCATACGTGTCCTAATCGTCCGAGGAAGAGTTTCTCATAACGTTTGTTCATTTTATGCCTTATGTTACGGCGTGTTATTATCGCATATAATTACAGTGTTGTTCCTTTTTCCTAGGTTTTGATGAGAGCCCTGAGGGACTTCAATCTTCCTAAGATAGTAACCAATGATGTGACGATATTTCTGGGTCTCATCAGTGACTTGTTTCCCCTGCTGGAAGTGCCCAGGAAGAGAGACGTGCAGTTGGAACAGATGGTCCGCCAGTCCATTGCCGAGCTGCGTCTGCAGCCGGAGGAAAACTTTATTCTAAAGGTGGAAATAATGGCTTTCTGCTTAGTGCGTTGTACATTGTAAATGGGGTGATTGAAAGCTATAATGATCACTGTTGTTTGATGCCCATGGTATTCAGCATCTGGCTAATGCTTTTAATCGCCGGAGCAATAAACAAAGTCTTCACGCCTCTTCTTTTTTTTTTTTTTTCAAGAAGATTAAATGTTAATATAATACATTGCACCGGGGAGCAGGCTTTGATTCCAGGTTTCTCTTTGAAATGCAAGGAAGAGCATAAATATAAGCTAATTAGATCCATGACATACATGGTTGTTTTATTCTTCTTTTCCTATAATGGTTATTTAACTTTAGTTTTATTTCCCGCTTCAGATTTCTCAGGCACCACCTTATTTCTTGTACATCACAAATAACGGAGGGTAAAAAAAAAAAAAAGCATCATATTTTCCTGTGATCTATTTTTGGTATTCAGTATTACTGACGTTTTTGCTACAACAGATTGCTGCAAAAAATTTTTTATAAAAAATTCTAGTGTCTGTAGCACAGTGGTGTAATGGTTAGCATTGCTTCCTCAGTCTTAGTGCCATGGGTGTTATTTGTGTGGAGTTTAGATACCGCCCCCACATGTTTGCATGAGTTTTCTCTGGGTTTCTGTCAATAGTGCGAGGATGGGTAATTTAGACTGTAAATTCAAATGGTGCAAGGACTGATGTGAATTATTCAATAATCTGATTATCACCACATACCTCTAAAATGGCCACAAATTCTAGATATGCTCTGTAACATCTCTAAAATAAAGACCAGGAGATGTAAATAGGCTGAATTTAATTAGTGTATATTTATGACGGCTTTGTAAATTTTGAATACTGTTTTGTTTGATTATATATTCACTGGATATAACAAATTCCAATAACAAACATCTACAGTATATGATAGGGAGAACTTATCACTCACCACTGTGCCACATGGTCAAAGAGTCCCTCCACATCCAAAAATCAGATTAATACCCCATTGCAGTTTCTAACCATAATCACCTTATTGATACAACCATGTAAAAGGCCTACAGTATGTGCACATGGTCAAACTTGCAAATATCTGTTCACTATCTCAGCTCAACATCTGCTGTGGCCCCGTCTCCTACTAGACCCAATCATCTGCCCTCATTACCCCTTGAAATCACTACAGCTAATGATACCTGCCAAGCCCCATCACCATCGGGATCCCCAGATCTTCCCCAGCCTATTTGCACTCAATGGCTGACCTCACCACTGGCTTATCTGGCTTTGCAGACTTCTGTACATCCTTAGTGGTGGACACTACTTACCTTCTTGATTGGGAAGGCTTCCGTTTTCCTCACAGGTTCTTTCTACTCACAGAAGTAGGAGTAGAGTAGTATGTTAAACCATGTACTGTAGTTGTTTACTGGTCCACACAGACCAATCGCTAGACTTCCTGGTTACTGCTACTATTTGCACCATCTGTTCAGGTACTACAGTCAAAGGTGAGGAGAATGGGGACAACTACCGGTGTTCTGTACCGAATGCTTATTGGGCACCTGATTTTGCTTTGTTTGGTACATCATTTGAAAAGTGAGATTTCACTTTTGTGGGAGGGGATTGCCAAGATGTACTAGTAGGTGTGGAGGGGAATGTGTGGAGGTTCCTGTATCACTCTTCCTTTTTGCAAATGGATTTTCTATTCTCAAACTGGCCAGCAGTGCCAGAAACCTCATCTTAGTACTAGTGTATAATTTTTAACTTTTTCATTGTTTAAATATAAACTGTCAAACACACAAAGGGACACAATTATAAAGTATGTACTGATGAGGCTGGAATTAGCAGTATTTTAGGGGGAAAAATTTAAAAAAATTGAAATCAATTAGGGCAGAACCTGATTAAAGGTTCCAGGTGCCCTAGGCTAATACACAAATAAGATTATTAACTGAGATTCAGACTCGGACCTATGAGTCCAGACTGGAGTTTTGGGCAGGGGTTAAAGTGAGGGGAACGGGGTGGAACTGAGTTCTACCTCCTCTAATGGTAGGGAGAACTGAGTTCCACCTATAACACAGCCATGAACCGTAATTCCAACAGAAAAGCCTGTCCCAGCGGCTTCTTCTTCTACCTACAGTGTATGTGATGTCATACTGTCACCGCCACTGCATACCTCCCAACTGTCACGATTACAGCGGGACAGTCCCGATTTTCGGGTCCTGTCCCGCTGTCCCACCCGCGTCAGGCATTGTCCCGCTGCGGGGGGTTGCAGTTGGGAGACCCCCCAATCTAATAGAATAGACGCTATTCTTGTATGAAAATGAGGTCGTGGCTAATTAGCATAAGCCGCACCCTCATTTGCATATGCCCAGCCCCCTTTTCGGACATGTCCCTATTTCATCAGCACAGAAGTTGGGAGGTATACCACTGAAGTGAAGAAGAGCCACTAAGAGGAGCAGGCTCTGTGCTTGCTGAAGCCAGAGTGAGAGGGGCCTGGAGGGATTCAGAGGTGGGGAAGCTGCTGAGGGAGCTGCACAGTTAACTGCTTGAGTGACAGCACAACTGTGGTCATTATGTGAATAAGGTGCACTACTGTGTAATTTAATATGAATCAAGGGCACTACATGCGGTGTGATGTGTATATGATTATGCTACTGTGTGTTGTCATTTTAATTGGAGTTATCATTGTGTGGCTGTGGCCACACCCCTTCCTTGTGGGACCATTGTCCCTTTATTGGAAGTAGGGTAGGAATTCCCTGGCACTGGTCTACGCTCTGCCTAATGAGGTGTGTGTGTGTGTGTGTGTGTGTGTGTGTGTGTGGGCTGTGGTTGAATGTAATGTGATTTAGGTAATTACAGCTAGACAATTACTGGACATACTGTAAGAATAGATTGCATTTGAGCATAATCCTGACCTGTGGCTCATTTTCTACTTTTTCTCTATGTCTTGCCTCAGGTGACCCAGTTAGAAGAGCTGCTCGCAGTCCGTCATTCTGTTTTTGTTGTAGGCAATGCCGGGACAGGCAAAAGCATGGTAATTATGTATTGTGTCTGTGCTTTATATTCTTGTTCTCTATTATGTTTTTAGCTAATGAAAGCTATAGAAATATACATATCTTATACATTTCTATGCATACATTGCCCCAGTTCCTCTAACACTGGTTGGATGAAAGAGGACATAGCGAGTAGATCTTGTCCATCACCAAGAACCATTGGGTATAAGGTTTGAAAAAATAATCCCAGATGGTTCTATTAATAAGCTTTAGCAACCAGAAATTGAGGTTCTGATTCTGGTTGACTCGCAAGGCTGCAAATTTTGCAGCCTTGCGAGTCTCCCAGATGACAATCCCCCCGCACGGTCCCCCAAACCCCGCAGGCATGCGAATGGATAATTTGCATAATCATCCATTCACAGTCTTGGGCGCGGGGGAGAAATCCCATGGAATGATTTTTTCAGCACTCTATGGTGTCTCAGACCTGCGGGCGCCCTGTGCGAGGACAGGGCGGGCAGCTGACATCCGCTAATATCAGCTGCCCATCCCCCGAACCTGCGTCATTGGGGAATTACCATGGGAACACCTGTGAAACACTGCGCGTTCCCATAGGCAAATTTCCCAGCTCTCCTCCCCACGCCCCTCCACGTCCCCCACCCGGACTTCTGTGTACGAGAGCGCTGTGAGTGCTCACACACAACGGCTGTGAATCCGGGGGTATCAATTGATTTAGAATAACCCCCTGAATGCATGACCATCCTATGCCATCCACCTCCTCCCCCAGGTTCCCCCTCCCAAATTTCCTAAAAAGTCTTTTTTGGAGCAGCATAGACCAAGACGGACATCAGAAATGGCCAATCTAATTAAAAGATTAACCAGGCAAATTCTTTATTCCGCAAACACCTGAATCCTGCTATGATAACAAATACCTGATTCTTAACACACTCTCTAGATCCTGAAGACTTTACATCGAACATATTTCAATATGATGTTAAAACCCATATGGCACGACATCAACCCGAAAGCTGTGACTACCGATGAACTCTTCGGCTTTCTTCACCCTGCAACAAGGGAGTGGAAGGACGGTAATTATAACACTCCTGGACTGGTTGTCGCATTACTCTGTATCTACACATTTGTAGTAACTCATCTATATTTTTAGGTCTATTTTCTTTCACGATGAGGGAACTTTTTATCAACCCTCATAACGGCCCAAAGTGGATTGTCCTTGATGGAGATATCGATCCAATGTGGATTGAATCGTTAAACACGGTCATGGACGATAACAAGGTTTGTTTTGGTTATCGTTGATAAAATATTTTATTGAATTATTAAGGGAAACTCCCGGTACTTATGAGTTATCTGGGCGCCCGATTTTTTGATTGTATGCCTTAAGTTAAGGCATACAATCAGATGCGATGCGATGCGATATCGCATCGCATCGCATGCGACCATCGGATGCGATGACCCGATTTTTCCATAGGAATCAATGTTAAAATTGACGGAGTCCATTTTAACATGGAATTCAATGGGAAAAAGGGGTCCTCTTCATACCCCTACTATCCAAGTGGGCATGGAGTTGGATATAAACCTGTGGCGAGCGTAGCGAGCCACCGAGCCCGAAGCGTGGCGAGCGAAGCGAGCCCCGCGAGGGGACGGTATTCTATGTCCCCTCGCGGGGCTCGCTACGCTCGCCACGCTTCGGGCTCGGTGGCTCGCTACGCTCGCCACAGGTTTATATCCAACTCCATGCCCACTTGGATAGTAGGGGTATGAAAAGGACCCCTTTTTCCCATTGAATTCCATGTTAAAATGGACTCAGTCCATTTTAACATTGATTCCTATGGAAAAATCGGGTCATCGCATCGCATCGCATCCGATGGTCGCATGCGATGCGATGTGCCCGATCCGACACAGCTGCAGGAACAGATAAGTATCAACTTTCTTATATTTTGATAAAAATTCACTTGTAGTGTGTAATTGCATTGTAATTTAACTCTCTACTGTATACTAGGGGGTTAGTCGCAGGGAGGTAGATAAAATGGGTGGGGCCCTGATTGAGAATCTCACTCAGTGCATGTTGTGCAAGATGTATGTGCACCTGGAGCAAGAGTCCCAGTGCGAATACATCTGCACGAGATGTGAGCGAACGTCCGCCCTGGAAGCCCAGGTCACTGATCTAGAGCGGACCGTTCAGCGACTGAGGGATATTTCCAATCTTGAGCAAAGCCTAAATAGAACGGTGGAGGAGTTGCAGATGGGGTCACTGGTAGAGGAGGAGGATCAGGTAGCCAGCTGGGTCACGGTTAGAAGGGGAAACAAGAGGGACAGGAGGGACAGGAACGACATCTCGGATCTATCACACCCGAACAAATTTGCCCGGTTGGACAAAGTTTCGGGGGAGGATGGAGACGAAATGACGGAGCTGGAGGAGACGGCTCCCTCTAGCAACCAGAGGAGCGGTCCCTCTAGCTCAAACGGGATGACAGTTAGTGAGGTACCAAGGCAGATAGTGGTGGTAGGGGATTCCATCATTAGGAGAACAGACAGGGCAATCTGCTATCGGGACCGCGATCGCCGCACGGTCTGTTGCCTCCCGGGTGCTCAGGTACGGCACATCGCGGACCGAGTCGACAGATTGTTGGGAGGGGCTGGGAGCAACCCGGCGGTCTTGGTGCACATCGGCACCAACGACAAAGTCAATGGTAGGTGGGATGTCCTCAAGAAAGAGTATAGGGAATTAGGTAAGAAATTAAAGGCGAGGACATCTAGGGTAATTTTCTCGGAAATATTACCAGTGCCACGCGCTAGCTCAGGGAGGCAGAGGGAGATCAGGGAGGTAAATGTGTGGCTTAAGGATTGGTGTAGGAAAGAGGGATTCGTGTTCATGGAACACTGGGCGGACTTCTCGGTCAGGCGCCATCTTTTTTGCCGTGATGGATTGCACCTGAACGAGGAGGGGGCTGCGGTGCTGGGGGGAAGGATGGTTAGAGGGTTGGAGGAGATTTTAAACTAGGCGACGGGGGGGTGGGGGCAGCAAGACATTATGGGACCATCAGGGAGAGAAGCCGGACTGGGATCAGGAATCATATGGGGGAAGGAGATGGGGGGGGGGGGACGGAGACATAGACAAAGCCCTGGGACATAACAAGGGTATAATCGGGGGTAACTCTCAGGGTGCATCAGGAATGTCATGTAATAAAATGTTATGTTGTAACAGTCAAGTTACCCCATTACAGTTCTTAGGTACAGATGATCTTAGTATACGGGAAGGAGGGAATGACAGAGGAATAATTCCCGGAACTATGGAGAGGGCAGGCAGTGTGCATGGTGGGGAGGCCTGTAGAGAGTCTATTGAAGGGGAGAGGGGAAAGAGGAAGCTAGTAAAGAATTCAAATGGGTCCTGGGGTGAAACTAATCACAATATTAGAGCCATATCTAAAAATAAACATAAATTAAAATGCTTACTGGCTAATGCAAGAAGCTTAGTGAGTAAAATCGGGGAGCTTGAAACGGTGATCAGTAGGGATGACTACGACATCATTGGTATTACAGAAACATGGTGTAATGAGTCGCATGACTGGGCATTAAACATGGAGGGATATACACTCTACAGGAAAGACAGGGAAAATAGAAGGGGCGGGGGTGTGTGCCTATATGTAAATAATAACTTAACATCCTGTGAGAAAAATATGAGCACAGACCTGGAAGACGACAACTCGGAGACAGTGTGGGCAGAGATAACCGACAATAATAAGAAACCAAAAAACAAATTTATAATAGGGGTATGCTATAGACCACCAAATATAAATGAAAGGGAAGAGTCTCTTCTTTTAAACCAAATCAAACAAGCATCAAATCAGGGTCAGGTATTAATTATGGGGGATTTTAATTTACCCGACATTGATTGGGAAAACGAAACAGGTAAATCAGCAAGAAGCAATGGGTTCTTAAGCTTACTTAAAGACCAGTTTATTACACAAACGGTAGAAACTCCAACTCGTGATGAGGCGCTCTTGGACTTAGTATTAACAAATAACACAGACTTAGTTTCAAACACGAAAGTAATTGAACAATTAGGGAATAGTGATCACAATATGGTTTCACTGGAAATCAACTTCAGTAAATTACATCAAAAAGGATCTGCAAAAATACTAAACTTCAGAAAAGCGAACTTTGAATTATTCAGGGAAGCCCTAACAGGAATTGGGTGGGAAACGGTTATGGAGGGGAAAAATGCAGAGGAAATGTGGGATACTCTAAAAAAGGTGCTTGATTCACTAACTATTGAATACATTCCTAAAGTAACTAAAGGTAAATTCAACAAAAAAAAAACCACCATGGTTGGACAAAGAAGTAAGGTCAGCTATCAACAATAAAACCAGAGCCTTTAAATTCTATAAAAATAACTTGAATGAGGAGGCGTTCGCAAAATACAAAGAATCAAACAAAACTTGTAAAGGGGTAATCAAAGCAGCTAAAATATTATATGAAGAGTGCATAGCCACTGAAAGCAAAACCAACCCAAAGAAGTTTTTTAAATACATAAATAGTAAACGTTTAATTAAGGAAAACATAGGCCCACTAACTGATACTAGTGGAAAAAGTGTTACTGAGGACAAGGGAAAAGCAAAACTGTTAAATGAGTTCTTCTCCATCAGTATTTACTAAGGGAGAGCAGACTGTGGAACGAACATTTACCACAAACGGGACAAATAAGCCAGATCTCATTGTGGATTTCACGCCAAAGGAAATAATACTGAGGCTAAGCAAACTCAAAACAAATAAGTCACAAGGGCCAGATGGGATTCATCCGAGGGTATTAATGGAATTAAAGGATGAACTAGCTACCCCCCTACATTATATCTTTAGCAAGTCACTATCGTCAGGTATAGTACCAAAAGATTGGAGAATAGCAGAGGTAGTGCCAATATTCAAAAAAGGAAAAAAGGAAGATCCCGCTAATTACAGACCCGTTAGTTTAACATCAATTGTGGGTAAACTATTTGAAGGATTTTTAAGGGATGGTATCCAGGAATATTGAGATCATCACCGTCTACTCAGTACTAACCAACATGGGTTCATGAAAAATCGTTCATGCCAAACTAATCTACTAGGGTTCTATGAAGAGGTTAGCAAAAACCTCGATAATGGAAATGCTGTAGATGTGATTTTCCTAGATTTCGCTAAAGCATTTGATACTGTCCCACACAAGAGATTGATTAATAAAATGGAGAACCTAGGATTGGGTGAAAATATCTGCAGATGGGTAGGGAATTGGCTATGTAATAGAGAACAAAGAGTGGTTGTGAATGGTGCCGTATCAGATATGATACCGGTACTAAGTGGAGTGCCCCAGGGTTCGGTTTTGGGGCCCATTTTGTTTAACATTTTTATTAACGATATTGGGATAGGGTTACTCAGCAATGTATCCATCTTTGCGGACGATACAAAACTTAGCAAAGTCATCAAATCACCAGAAGATGTCACCATGCTTCAAAATGATCTTGCAATTCTAGATGAGTGGGCAAAAAAATGGAAGATGAGGTTCAATGTAGATAAATGTAAGGTTATGCACCTTGGGAGACACAACCAGTGTGCAAGTTACAACCTTAGCGGAGAGGAACTGGGTAATTCCATACTTGAAAAGGATCTAGGAGTCCAAATAGACAGCAATCTAGGATGTAGTGCCCATTGTAATGTAGCTACAAAAAAGGCCAACAAAATTCTGGCATGTATTAAGAGGGGAATGGAAACTAGGAACTCAAGGGTAATTATGCCACTATATAAAGCATTGGTGAGACCTCACCTAGAGTACGGAGTACAGTTCTGGGCCCCACACTATAAAAAGGACATCATAGAATTAGAAAAAGTCCAAAGGCGAGCAACAAAGCTTATTAGGGGAATGGAGAATTTAAGCTACGGGGAGAGATTAAGCAATTTGGGACTATTTACATTAGAAAAGAGACGTTTAAGGGGGGACATGCTCAACATGTACAAGTATATCAAGGGCCAATATAAGGAACTGTCACACACCCTATTTTCTACTAGAAAGGAATCTAGGACGCGAGGGCATGAGTATAGATTAGAAGAAAAAAGATTTAATTCAGCTAGTAGAAAGAATTTCTTTACGGTCAGAACAGTCAAACTCTGGAACTCTCTTCCCAGAGAGGTGGTAACGGCTGGCTCATTAAATGCGTTCAAGGCAAAGTTGGACAAACATTTACTGGAGAAAAACATCCATGGGTACAAATAAGAAATATAAT
This sequence comes from Crinia signifera, assembly GCF_055691185.1. NCBI lineage: Eukaryota > Metazoa > Chordata > Amphibia > Anura > Myobatrachidae > Crinia > Crinia signifera. The sequence continues at coordinate 193,797,989 of NC_139223.1, forward strand.
TTGTCTGTAAAATACCAGAACCTACCAAATCAGCAATGGATATCTATACCAGGTTGAACTAGATGGACGCAAGTCTTTTTTCAACCTTACCTACTATGTAACTATGTAAAAACTATTTTATATTATTTGACACAAAGGCGCGTGGTCCTCCCCCAGTACAGTGCTTGAGTGTATTGGGGTCTTTGGTCTGTGGACACCAGCCTTGCAGTCAGCGGATATAAATAATACATTTGCCAAGTCATATGTCATATAGGATAAAGAAAATAAAGTGTTGGTCCCTGACCCTTCTTCTAGGCATTTTCAGCCACTCCCAGCACTTTTTCTGGGGTCAGGGGAGCCAAGAGGGGGAGAAGTGGGTACAAAGTACCTGGGCCTGATTCCCCAGCACATACCTTTTATAAAATGGGCATGATCACAGTCACTTCCAGTGTTGGAGTTTGACCGAGCTCTCAGTGGCTATTCATTTCTAAGGGCACTGGCACTGGCACAATGAGTTGGGCGAGACTTGGTGACTTAGACCTTGTTTTCCTTATATGATACTAAATTTTACATTAGGGAAAAGGCTGAGAAGTTATAGTGAGCCCAATGGCACATACAGTACGTCCAGTTAAAAAAAAAAAAAAAACCTCATTGGGTCAGAATACCAGTATATGGTTCAGGTTTTTTTTAATCAAGGCACCAATATACTTGACTGGCAAGTGGCAGCATGCATTACTGAATTTTGTAAAGAAACCAGCACCATACAGCCCCATGCACTCCTCTGTTTGCCTTAAGATATAGATCAGTTTATGTTGGTGTGTGGTCACAGTCCTACTTCAGTCAGTTGAATCACATCATGACCTATATAATCATGTGGATGAAGGAGGCCCTAAAGCAGGCATGTCCAACGTTGGCCCTCCAGATGTTGTGAAACTTACCTATCTCGCTGGTCCCGGCGGCTCCGTTCTTCTGTTGAGGACCACCACAAAATGGCCGTCCCCATATAGCACACTGTTCTCTGAAACTGTCTGCTGTATGGGGGCGCCATTTTGTGGTGGTCCTCAGCAGAAGAAGAACGGAGCCGCCGGGACCAGCGCGATAGGTAAGGCTGCAGGGGATTGGGGGGGACTGGGGGGGGCTTGGCGGGGCAGCGGCGGGGGGAGCCCCCCCCCCCTTAACGGCGGGGGGGCGCCCAAAACTTAGTTACGCCACTGGGCTACACCCTCTTCCCAAAAAATTTTGAGGATAAAATAAAGCAGAAGTAACATAACGATAATAATAAGCAGTATGATACTATAGTACTATGAAGGTTCTGCTCCATGTGACTAGGAGACTGCACTGCTCTGGGCAGAGCTTTGAAGTGTTTCAGTAAATGAAGAGAAATATCTATAGATGTATTGTTCTTTCTAGCGTGGGAAGTGAATGGTTACGTGTGACATGGAGAGTGGCAAGAAAAGGACAATTATCAAAACTGTAATGCTTCAGCAAATGTAAGGAGTATAAAGCTATTCATATTATTACCATTATATATTACTGTATTACAAATGGGATATTCAGTTTAAATTATAAGGGGTATGTGCCAAGTCTTGGAGAGAAATAAAATGGAGAGGGATGAAGTTCTAATTTACCAGCTTTTAGCTGTCATGCCACAGGCTGTGTTGGAAAATGACACAAGGTGATTGGTTGTTTGGTTGGTTGGTCTCTCTCCAGTTTATCGGGCTGCAAGCTTTGATACATCTTGTGCTAAATCACACAGCATTTATAGTCTTCTGCACTCCCATGTTGTATAATAATATGGTATACGGTTACTAGGTTGACAAGAGGAAGGTCGACATGCATGAATGTGGACATGAGCCAAGGCCGACATGGGGTTAGGTCGACAGGGTCATTAGGTCTACACATGCATTAAGAGGACATGGAGAAGTTCGACAGTCAAAAAATCGACATAGGGTCTTCACTTTTTTTAAAGCCGACATGTGCCAACAGGCGGTATTTCATGCCCTACCATCCACTAGGGTGTGATGGGAGAATAAAATGCGAGTGGACGTGGTGAAACGTTACAGTGTCCATGTCGACTGTGTTGACATTCTGGACAAAAAAAAGTGAAAAACCACACGTCGACCTTTTCACTGTCGACCTAATGCATGTCTCGACCTATTGACCCCGTCAACCTTAAGACATGCCGACCTTCATGCATGTCGACCTCCAGTGGTCGACCTAATGCATGTCGACTTCCTCTCTTCGACCCTATGACCCATACCCAATAATATAACACATGTGGATTATAAGGTTTGATTCATTTACTTCCCAAAAAAGGTTTTAATTCCTTCAACTCCGACACTAATCAAATAATCAATGCCTTTTATGTAGACCACCTTGAATCCAGTGGCTTATCTATAATGGGTGCAATGTGTGCGATGCACAAGGGCCCCGGAGTCCCAGGGGGGCCCACACTGAACCCATTCTTTAATACATACCCTCAGGAGTCCCGCGATGAAGGCCGCAGCATAGTAGAGCCTGAGTGGTCTAGTGCTCAGTCTCTACTGCGGTAGATGATGAGTGGGCGCTGCTCCCAGCAGAGAGTAGGGGGCCCGGCCAGTGGATGCTGCACACAGTCCTCCTCCTCTCTTAAAGCGCCCATGCTCCTTAGTCTGGGGCCTCTGGGCGGAGCTCCACACCCTGCAGTCTGTAGGGAGTGCACCCCTTTTAAGTGAAAGATGTCCATATTCCACCATGATGACATAATGGAGCAGCACATGCGCAGTAATAGGTTCAGTGGCCATCTTGGTTAGGGAATGAAGCCTCCCTGTATAAAGAATGCACTTTTTTATGAATCCAGTATGCTTTTCCATGCATGAATTTTCCTGGCCCAATTCAATTCAATAGGTTTGCGTCTTAACATTTATTTTTGCTATTTTACTGATTGTTTCTTACTGTTGTAAGCAAGCGCGTTTCTTTGAGCATCTGCTCATCTTCAATTGTATAAAGCATAACACAGTTTGAATTAACAAAAGATACTTTCGCCAACGGAGAGGTGCTCCATCTGACTGGGACACACAAGCGTCTCACAGGCACGGGCATCCCAGTCACTCGGCGGCGGGGAGCGGAAACCCCGCCCATCTCCGCTTCAGGGAGACGGGCGGGGTTAGGGGAGGGGGTGTGGGGAGGCGGCGGCAGGCGGAAGAGAGTTCTGTTGGAACAGGCGCACTAGCGTCTTGTGCGTGCGCGCCCCCTTCCAGCGGCTGGCAGGGGGCTGGTGGAGGCTGGCGATTCTATCTTAAACTGTGCCTGTCATTTGCATGGACAATCTTCCTACAAAAATTGTCTTTTAGTGGTCTGCAACTGCTCCGAAATATTACTGACATTACAGAGCTTTAATCTGCCGTACTGTATATAATTATTCCTGGGTCATGACCAGTGTTCCCTCTAAGCTGTGCGCGTGTGCGCGCGCACACAACCTGCCGAGCGTGCGCACAGACATTCCAAATGAGCGCACAAAGCAGCAGTGGTCCACTTTTTGCTGTTGTGGACTCAATTAATGTGTTAACTACATTAACTACATTGTGTGTTGTGTTTTGAATGTTTAATATCATTTTAAAGTAAAGTTAACACAAATGCTGAACGTCATTTTCCAGTTATATATAAGTGACGCACAAAATTTGTAATTTCCTTCCAAAGTTGCACAGCCAAAATCTTTTGCCGCACACAGGCTTCGTAAAATTAGAGGGAACATTGGTCATGACACGGAGCCTTTTTGCAAGTCATAGAATTTGTAGATCTTGGTCATTAGCCACAGTCCTGGCTTTTCTCTTTTTTTTAAAGTTCAGCCAAGAAAAACTTAAAGTGACAACTGTAAGGAATAAAAAATGCAGGAAAACTTTTAATTGTACAGCATGGATTAATTTCTTTCTAGATGTTAATGGTTGTGGTCGTTTTAGCAAAGCGTCAGAGATTTGATTGCCGTCTTATCTTGCTTAGGTTCTAACCTTGGCTAGTAATGAGCGTATCTCGCTGATGCCTTCCATGCGGCTGTTGTTTGAAATTAGTCACCTTCGAGCAGCGACCCCAGCGACTGTATCAAGAGCTGGGATCCTCTATGTCAATAAACAGGACCTAGGATGGAGTCCGTGAGTAAAGCCTTCTGTCTTTTTATTTTCATGTGTATGCATCAGTTATTACTAGAATATCGTCTTTCCAAATACCGTGGATATCTTGTACTTAAATATAAGAAAATAATAGGGTGAACTTACCAACTACCCCATCACTCAGTTTTTGCTGTATAACACCTACCTGACTGAGGTAGAGGACTGCAAAGAGGAAGAGACAGTCAGCCCCTGAACTGGCAAGTGCTGGGACCAGTGCACAAGCGGTCTGAGCTGCACATTCACAAAGCACCTGCTTCTATGGACTGCATTGGCTGCAGCCCATAGAAGCTGGCTAGGGCTGTAGAAAAAGGGAGGGAGTGGCTTGCTACCGGAAGCCGCTCTCAGCTAGTCACAGTCCAGCTTGGCAGTCGCAGAGGGTGAAAAAACTTTCCTATGGGGCTGTGTTGTGTGCCTGTGACTGACAGGTATTACATCCAATTGCTATAGCATCTGTCAATAAATCAGGCCATACCGTAATCTCCTTTACAGAAAGTGAAAGTAAATTTTGCAGGGACATTGGTCACTTCTAAACTTTTTGGATATGGAGAAAGGGAGATGTGAAGAAAGATGTTGGAGGTAGGAGCAGATAGGGACTCCGGTGGGGTGGAGCATTTGTGGGCTAAAAACTGTCACATTTCAAAGTGAAAGTTAAAATGGTCACAGTTTAAAGTAAAAGTACATTGCAGATGCCGACATTTGAACGGGCTTTTAACTAGTAACCCTATAAAATCTCCACATGTTTTCATAAATTTTAAAAGAAATCAAGATTCCCTTGAGGATCTGTGGACATCTCTGATAAAATGGGACCCAAACATGTGGTTTACCAGGGCTGTAGGAATTAGAATCCAATAGAATACCAATAGTGAAGTGTTTGTCCTATTGTTTATAGGTGATTTTATGTCCTATATTGAAATGAACGTTCTAAACCGGACATAAATCACCAGTGAGAAGCGAACAACATTAAATTAGATGTTGAAATCTATTTTAGAATCAAATCTTAGGAAATGTGTGATTTGATCAGTGAAAAAGAATGCTGATTTGCTTCGATGTCAGACAAATTAAATCAAATACAAAATCGAACATTATTAAATATACAAAATACAACCCACCCTGAAAGGGAAGGAACTCGAACTTATACTCCCAAGTATCTCTATTTTTGCGCCTTTTTTATCTATATCCCAATTTTCTCCAAATTATTAAATATACCCCCTAATATGTTCTGTGGGGTCCTTCACAAGCCAAAATAGCCTTAATCTACCAGGTGGGCTTTATATCAGATGCAAGAAATCTGCAGACAAGGAGAGCCGATAGATTAGCAGTAATACACCATTTATCCAGCATTGTATTTCGGTTAGCAGGCTAGTTTGCCCAGTAATCAGCGCCACAAAAACCGCAGAGTAACAATGTAAGACATTAGTCGTCGCCTAATATTATATCTTCATGATCATTCCCTTTTAAGCAGTTGCCTGTAGAAATATTCATGCAGAGCAACGTGTTCTCCAAAATTTTAAATCCAGATCTTATAATGCTAATAGTCCTCCTTTAATATTGCCAGCGTGCAACCGCCAGCATTAAAAGGGTTATTGAAACGTGTGCCGGGCTGTTTTTGTATTGCAATTGTGTTTCTTATTTACCTTCACAATAGCGAGGACATCTAAATGAAATGCAAATCCCGCTGCACATTATTGCTTTGCGCTGTGTCTGATTTCAGTTACGTGACCAGCTGGATCGAGACTCGTCAGGCTCAGTCAGAAAAGGCAAATCTGACCATATTGTTTGATAAGTACGTTCCGTACTGCTTGGAGCAAGTGCGATGTAATTTAAAAACTATAACTCCAATCCCCGAAAACAGCATGGTACAGGTAAAGGCAATGCATTTTATTGTCAGTCTTTTCACATGCGATGCATGATCCTGTGAATTCTACATTTTTACCCAACAAAAAATATTAGTGTTATTGAAGAAAGATCCCATTAGAATACATTAAAATGCGCATAAAGTTAACCCTTGCTCAGGTAGATAGGCATCATAGGATGGGATACGGTCTTAGGTGGAACCTATAAAGGTTGACATGCGTTGAGTCGAGCACTGAAGGTCGACAGGCCTTAGGTCAATACCTGAAATAGGTCGTCATGGCTAATATTGACAGGGTTTGTAGGACGACACAATCCTTAGGTCGACAATGGCAAGGTTGACAGTCAAAAGGTCCACATGAGTTTTTCACGTTTTTTTGGAGCCGACATGTGCCATCAGGCGGTATTTCATGCCCTACTATCCACGGGGAGGGAGAATATAATAGAGTGGCACCATGCCCAAAGCATGGCAAGCGGTACAATTTGATGGTGTCCATGTTGACTATGTCAACACTCGGGACCAAAAAAAACTGTAAAAAACTCATGTCAAACATTTTGACTGGTGACTTTGCCATTGTCAATCTAATAAAGGGCGTAACTACCATAGGTGCAAGGAGTGCAGCTGCTATGGGGCCCAGAGCTGAAGGGGGCCCATCTTTACTGTCTAATGTATTTTACGTACATTAATCACCACCAGTCACTAAATAGGGGGCCCTTACAAACTTTTGCTTTGGGGCCTATGAATATCTAGTTAAGCCCCTGGATCTAATGCTTGTGTCAACCTTCCAACCCTGTCGACCATACCCATGGGAATCTAGTTCAGGCGTCGACCTTCAGTGGTGGACCCAATGCATGTTGATATATAGTTGGTTGACCCAATGGCCCATACCCCATAGGATAGACAGGGGTGAATTTACTAAAGCTTCTAAAAATGAGAAGAGGTGATGTTGCCCATATCAACCAATCAGATTCTGTCTAGGATGCAATCGAGAAATGACAGACAGAATCTGATTGGTGGATATGGGCAACATCACCTCTTCTCATTTTTAGAAGCTTTATCAAAATTTACCTCACAGTGTCTTGGTCAACATCAAAAGGTCGACGTGCACATACAGATGGGGCTGGCCTCATCCTTGCAGGGCTGGCATTTCTTATGCCAGCCCGGCCATCGTGCCAGCCCCGCCAGGGGGTGCACGCGCACGAGACGCCCACGCGCCCCCTGGACAACGGAGCCTGTCTCCGGTCCCCGCCGCCGCCCTCGCTGCCCCGAGCGCCCACTAACCCTGCCCTTCTCCCTGAAGTGGAGATGGGCAGGGACACGCAGCGTCCCCGTGAGACGCACACGCGTCCCAGTTCAGTGAAGCCCCTGCCACTGGCGCTCGCCAGCGATGGCAGGTGCTCCATCTGTAGCTGGCATTGGCAAAAAGTCAACATGCACATGGTCAGCTGTGACAAAAGGTCAACACACGAAAAGTCGACATGCGTTTTTCACGTTTTTTGTGTCAATGTCAGACACTTGAACATGCGGACCCCAAACAGTGTAGTGTGTAGCTTGGCCATGGTTCAGGACACTTCACCATTCCTAAACGAAGTCCACGTACTGTAGATGTTAAACTACAGTATGAAAATCCCATTCGGGAAAAACTCATGTCAACCATTTCATGTTGACATTTTGGTGTTGCCCTATTCACCATGTTGTATCCAACATGATGAATAAATAAAAAAAATTGCTGCTTTCTAATTTCTATGACATCACCTATTTGCATGATGTCATAGTCCTGCGACTTGTGTTATGTACAAATAAATCACTGCCATGTCAGAAAGAGAATCGGTGAATGCATTCACCTACTATTATTTTCTACTACGTTGGGGAATATACAGATATAAAGTATATGAATATTAGGGGCCATATGTAATAGGGTACAGGTTCTCTAACTCAGTCCTCATGACCCCACACAGTGCATGTTTTGCAGGTCTCCTCACAGAATCACATGTGAAATAATTAGCTACACCTGTGGACCTTTAAAATTTGTCAATGAGTAATGAATGCACCTGTGCACTTGCCGGGTGACCTGGAAAACGTGAACTGTGTGGGATCCCGAGGACCAAGTTTGAGAACCACTTGTAATAGGGTGTGAGATTCAGAAAATGAAAAATATTGGGAGAGTTTTCCCATTTTTTTTAAAGCATTAAATCATTTACACTGAAAAATCAGGTTGATTTTGCCATGTAAATTATTGCTGTTATAAAAAAAATGGGAACACTCTCCCAAAAGCTCTAACTTTTTCTGATTCTCACACCCTATTACTTTTGCCCCTAGGAGTCAAAGAGAAGTTCTGTGAGCTTATCGAGCAGTTTGTCTATTACAAGTATTGCTTACTCACATAATAGTCCACTATTACAAGCAACTGCCCTATACAGGATGCCAGTGATAAGCCTCCATAAACAGATCAAGCTAGCCCTCAATTAATAAAATTAATAGTTTTAATCAGTGGCAGCTCCTGTGAGTAGGAGGAGGGTTGCTGCTTGCTGCACCGCCGGGTCTGCGCCATTCCCCACCACCGGATCTATACTGGTCCCCGCAGCCAGGTCTCTTCCGATCCCCGCTTTCAGGGTCCAGGCGCCTGTACAATACAGCTGTCAGACACCAGGCCCAGCACATGTGCAGTACCAGCGCAGGTATTGAGCATACACAAAAGTCTGGCTTCTATAGGCTGCTTTGGCTACAGCCCATAGAAGCTGGCTAGGGCTGCACAGTAAGGCAGGGAGTGGCTTCCGACCAGAAGTCAGCTCTCTGCCTATTACAGCCTGGACTGGCAGTCCCAGAGGGAGGGAACATCTCCCAATGGTACTGCCTGTCATGCAAGTGACTGACAGGTAGGACTTCAAATAGGAAGTCACTGCCAGTCACAGTGAGGCCACTGGTGATGTTGAGGCGGAGGATTTTACCTGGTGGGGGCTGCAGTCCTGCAGCCCATAGAGGAAAACCGTCACTGGTTGTAATACTTAGGTGATGAACCACATACTTAGTCACATGTGTGAGCTAGGCAGAATGTCCAGTATAAAGGTAAACAATAATATTTATAGACACAATTCACTGATATGAGGGATTTTAAAACCCTCAAAAAAAAAAATTAACAACAATTGTCATAAAGAATATTTCTCAGTTTCCAGAAAGTAGCAAATGCAATCAATGTATTGACCTTCACATTATTACATAAGTAATAAAAGAAAGTCTTTAAAAGACCAAAAAAAGGCATAAAATGTTAAAAATGTAATAAAAAAAATAAAGCATAAAATAAATTTCCATGCTATTTGGTTTCGAGGGCAGATGCACTCAGGACCTATTTGCATACACCCATTTTTGTGTAGTTGTAGTGCAAATATTTGCAAGCTGCTATTACATATTAATGGTTATTAAATGAGTATTCACCACTTCTAAGCAATGACATTCATACTCACTATTGCAATAAAGTATAATAATTAGATCATGGATTAAGATTAAGTATTACAAAAAAATTATATACAGTATATCAAAATAAAAATAAAATACTTTTAAGATATTTTAATATATATATATATATATATATATATATATATATATATATATATATATATATATATATATATATACTTTTTTTGTACCAATAACATTTAATTGATTGAGTAAACCCTGAAATGTATATTTCATGGATTTCTGAAATTAAAGGTTAGCATCTAAAACAGATGGCATTTTATATATTTTGTGTATTAATGTATTTTGTGTTACTGAATTGTAATTTACAGTACAATTGTTGTTTAATATTTTCCCCAGACATTGTGCGCCTTACTGGATTGTCTTTTGACTGTTGACAATACCCCGCCAGATTCCCCCCGGGAGCTTTATGAAATGTATTTTGTTTTTGCTTGCGTCTGGTCTTTTGGGGGCGCGCTCTTTCAGGATCAGGTAGGTGATGCCTGATTCAGATGGAATGAAATACTCACCAGCAGTTTGTTTATTGACTTACTTTTAAAATGTTGTTCCAGCTAATCGATTACCGTTTGCTATTCAGCCGATGGTGGAACAAGGAAATGAGAACCATTAAATTCCCGTCAAATGGTACAGTGTTCGATTACTTTATTGACCCTAACACAAAGAAATTTACTCCGTGGACAGAAAGGATTCCAGAATTTGATATGACCCCAGATCTTCCTTTACAGGTAAGTCTACATTTTTTGGCATAATAAATGCATAAATATATACCAACCCAATAAGGACCTCAATACCTGTCATGTCGAGTGAACTGAGTGATGCAAATCAAGTATGTACTAAGTACAGACATATATATATTTATCCAAATAGGACAGCACTCTCCTCCACATCAATCACTTGCTGGGGTGCCACGAACCCGAAAGTTTCCAATATAGGCTCTTCCAAATTTTTGGGTCCTCTCTTGCTTGCAGATAACTTTTAATACATACCATGACAGTGGGTTAGCGGTCAACGTTTCGGTCTATGCTTTGACCTTTGTCAAGACCCCCTCTCAGATGTAACGGAATCCAATATAGATATAGAGTAATTTAGGGTTGCACTCACCAGTCTTGCTGATGAGTTTAAAACTTGAACATTTTAATCATACAGAATAAAAAGTCATACCGACGTTCCGGTCCTATCCAGACAAAGCGTACAGCATAGGTTGTCATGTCCTGACGGAGAGGCTGATGCCCTGAAACTTTGCTTTTTTTTTTAATATAAGTTTTATTCACACTTTTTGTCCCTCTGGAGTGCTGGTTATTCCTTGGAACTGTACATGTGTATTTATAGACAAAGCTGGGAGTGCTGGCAGTTTTGGAGATATTTTGGTCGGTCGGCACTCTGGTTGTCAGCTGCGATGGACCGTGTTGCCTTCCCAATGGTTTGTATTACAAAAGCAGAGAAAAGACGGGCGGCACTCACGGGTTTGAATCACAAAAATCTTTAGTGCAGGTGTCACCATCACAAAAATCTTTAGTGCAGGTGGTTTTTTGTGACACCTGCACTAAAGTCTTTTCTCTGCTTTTATATATATATATATATATATATATATATATATATATATATACACAGCAGGGTTGATTCTAGGGGGGAACCCCCAAAGAAACAGGCGGCACTCAGTCAGCTAGATGTAATAAATCCAATTTTTATGTGCAGATGTCAAAAAAAATACAAGCATTATGCCGACGTTTCAAAGCCAGTGCGGCTTTATCTTCAGGGCTTGTGCAAAGGAAAGTGCATGTAGTGCTGCACTCCTGATTGAATTGTCTCGTCGGTTTTTCCTGCCACCAGCACAGAAGAGCAACTATAGGTGAGAGTAGGGGAGGTTTCCCTTCCAGTTGGAAATTTTTAGTGAAAATACAGGTTTTTTTTTATGGGGGGGTCACACCAGCAAAAATTGTATCAATCCTATGGTAGCTGCATATTGCCCATCAGAGTGTGGCCTCCAATGTGAGCGATTATGCATCTGATTTTGCAGCCACTTCAGCTAAACTTCATTATGGCCTCAGCATAGCTACTGTATCTCCCTGGCACCTCCCACTTACTGCCCAGTAGCACCCAATACAATTTTGAATTTTTTTTTGAGACCGTGCATCTCAATCACACTGTATCCACATAGACACTGGATTCATGCATAATGTGACTAAAATTTGTGCGTAGTTTAAGATAACTTGTTCAACTGCACCCAACATCATCATCATTGTGCACATCTGTCTGCATTTAATTCAGATGCTTCTGTAATCTGTGAACCCTAGAAACGCAAACATTAACGGGAGTATTCAATGGCTGTGGGGCCCTATTCAATGCTGTCTACCAGTGGCGTAACTAGAAATTTAGCTCCCCCCTGCCAAAAAAGTTTCTGGCGCCCCCCCCCCCCCCCGCCCCCTCATATTTTAGAAATTATATATACACTGAAAGTGAGCCCCACTATATATATATATATTTATATATATATATATATATATATATATACATACGTATTTTACGCTGAAAGTGAGCCCCACATCTCCCTGCTTACCACCTTCCAAGGGGAGCAGGGAGCTTGTCACCCTGGCTGCAGCACATGAAGAGAGGAAAAAGCACTTATGTGCTGCTGCCCGCTGGCTAGTGGAGGCTTGGCCGGGCAGCACGCCACTTACATCCGTGGCTTCTGGAACAGCCAGGCATCCGTTTCACCTCCCGCTGCAGGCTTGGCTGCCCTTTAAAAACAAAGCAGCCGGGGAGTAGCTGCAGCCCCCACATTCATCATGTCACTCACTCCCAGTGTCAGTGCGCCAGGCGGGTGCCGGTGTGTGCCCAGGGCCATATTAACAGCAGTGTGGGCCCCATGGCAAAGCAGTGCATTGGGGCCCTAACTACACACATATATATATGTGTGTGTGTGGTCCGGTGGAGGCTCCAGTTAGTGGTGGTGGCTCTGGCTGTGAGATTCCCCACACCCAGTGTGGCTCTCCCATACCCCCATCACCAAGTGTGGCTCTCCCATACCCCCATCACCAAGTGTGGCTCTCCCATACCCCCATCACCAAGTGTGGCTCTCCCATACCCCCATCACCAATTGTGGCTCTCCCATACCCCCATCACCAAGTGTGGCTTTCTCACATCATTGGCCAACCCCCCCCCCACACACACACACACACACACACACATACATACATACATATACACACACATACATACACACATAGTCCATTACAACTTGACTGTGCGCCTCAGCCCCCCTTCCTCAGCCCTCATGCATTGTCTACACTAGGGTTGCTGCTTCTGATCTGTCTCCTATTTGTGTTCCTTACCCCCTCCGGCATCTGCGCTGCGGGTGGGCTGTCTCCTGCAGTGTTCCCCATCAGAGCGCCTGTCTCCGGCTCCGTCCTAATCCGCACGCCATTCTCCTGCTCCCCATACGATTTGCGCTCCTGCAGGTAATTCGGAGGCGGGTGTGCGCGGGGGAATATGTGGGTGGCCCCGCACATGACACGTGGGGACTGGAGGGGGACTGGAGGTGGCTCTGGATGATGACGGTCCGGAGGGCAGCACTAGGCACAGCAGCCTGTTATATGCACAGTGACAGCCAGGAGTGAAGCAGCGCTGCCGCTGCTCAGGAGGGGCAGGTTTGGTGGAGTTTCAGACACTGCTGCCTGTACTGCTGTTATTAGGAGGGGTAGATGAAGAGTCAGGCAGCGCTGCCGCTGCTCAGGAGGGGGAGGGGGGGTTCAGACACTGCTGCTTTTGCTGCTGCTATTGGGAGGGGTAGACGAGGAGTCGGGGGGGGGCAGCCCTGCCGGCGCCCACACAGACCCTGCTGCCGCACGCTCCCCCAAGCGGCAGCGGGGGCTGCCTTATGCTAGCTACGCCACTGCTGTCTACCCCGACAGTATTGAACAGGGGTTCTCGGCAGAACGAGCCCGACTTCAGAAGCTTTCGGGCTCGTTCTGCCGAGAAAAGCCGGAAATACTCGAGCTCCCGGCCGGAGCTCGAGTATTTTCGGCCTCAGCTCGCGGCCACGCCCCCTTCTCGCCGCTTGGCGGCCGGGACATTGAATCCCGACTGCCGAGCTCCAGTCAAGCAAAGTGAGAACGGGACAGGGGCACGGCTGTCGCGCTAGCTTGAATACCCCCCTATATGAGCCATTTTAACTTTTTTTCCCCAACATTTCAATTAATATAAAATAATATTATTTGATCTCATTTACTGTGATGCAAATATTGGATATTGTCATTACAAAACTCTATATATATGCTCTCTCTATATATATACTCTATGTATACTTGTGCTTTTTTTTTTTTTTTTTACATATGATATCACTTGATAAAGCTTCAATAAAATAAATAATAAAAAAAATCAATTGCCTTGACATCTTTTGCTAAGAAAAGAAAATGAGCAAATAAACTTTCAGTTGGTAGAGAAAATGATAATAAATTATATCAATAAAATATTAAATACTAGATATTTATAACTAATTTTACTTGGCATGATTTTTGAACTATAGAATCATTTTTAAATGTAATAAATTATAATAATGTAAATTTTGAGGCCCAAAACTTACTTCTTTTTTATCTTAAAAGGAAATATTTTATTATTTGTTTTGGTTTTTCATATTTACTTTTAAGTACGTAGGATGCTTTTTGTAGGTAGTTTACATATCATTTGTGTTTATTGCTTTGTTTCTTTTATACGCCAAAGTAAATGGCAGAAAATGCCGTGAAGGTTGATGGGGACTGTAGCTGACAGAACTATGGCTCTTTCAGGTCCCTGTTGTCCATTTAAATTTTAATGTTTCTCTCATTTGTTCCTCAGTGTGAATTAACAACCTTACTACTATGTTGGGTTCCCGATTTGAAGTCAAGACTTAAAATTAATTCAATAGCCCAGATTTACAGCGATTCTATATTTCACAAGGCAGAATCAATAATGTGACTGAAGTGAAAAAGATAAAAATTTATGGTATCTTGCAATTTAATGGTTGAAAAGATGCAATTGAAGAGATCATAAATTGTGAAGGAGTTTATGCTTCGTTGCTCCTGATTCAGTGCTTGCTGTTAGGGCCTGATTTGTGACTATTCACGAGGTGTGATTAATGATGTGATCGATTCTTGCCTCAGTGCAGTAAAGCAGTTGTAATGCTCCTCATTAGAATAAATAAAATAAATTGACTGAAGCTTTATAAAAACTGTGTAACATTTAAAGTCTAAAATGTCAATTTTTTTTTCTTGTTACAATTGAGCTTTCTTCAGGCAGCTTCCACCTACGTGCTATCATTCATTGTCATTCTGTAAGGGTATTATAGAAACCCATGTGGGTTTGGGTTAGTTTTATGCAAAGCTTACTGAAGAGGAAATACAGAGAGTTAAATGGGTACTGACTGAATCACACTAATATGACATATGACTGGAAGACATTTCTTCTGCTTATTAACCCTTTGGCTGAACTGTGTCATTGCTTAGCAATACAACCAAGGGCCGGCTGGCAGCATTTTAATAGGAGCAAATGACTTTTACTGGCCACTGTATAGCTTCATTAGAGTGTACCAACACACAGTCTAGACAGCCAGGGTTGGAGCTGCCGCTTGGTGACACTGTGATGTCACCTAGGGTACCAGGGTCCAGGGAGTGCCTAAAAACTGGCATATAGTCACTCATTTATTCTTAGCTATCACCCCAGTGCCCAATGTTGAGTGCCAGATGCTATCTTGGAGAGGCACAAACTGGCTTCTTCTTATCTGCAAAGTGGACAGCTGTTACCCCTATTATTAGTAATAGGTTGGTAGGTTGCAGGGCCAGTGCTAGGGTGTTCGGCGAGCTCCCGCAAACTATAAATTTGCACCCTCCAATACTATACAAAGAGAAAGAAAGTGCCGAAGGTGGACGCTAAAAAAGGTGTTTAATGCCCGTAGTGGTAGTGCCACATCATGTGCCCAGTAGCAGCAGTGTAGTAACTATACATTTGGTGCCCCCCTGTGACAGAAAAAGGAATTGGGTCCCTCCCCCTCTCACCATACAAACATACACGGACACTCTGAAAATAGGGACAGTGCATACCGGAGGCGTGCAGCAAAAATTTAGGACGTGGCTTTGTGGGGAAGGAGCATGGACACATAATAGTACCAATTCACCTTTCAAGGTTCCTGTGGCAAAGGTGCTGGCAAACACACTCCCTCTTATCCACCAATGCGTTTCACCCAAAAAAGTGGCTTATACCTTGATAAAGCCACTTTTTTGGGCGAAACGCGTTGGTGGATAAGAGGGAGTGTATGTTTGCCAGCACCTTTGCCACAGGAACCTTGAAAGACCGGACCAGGCTTTTCCACACTCATTGCTAACATGTTTGCCACTGCTCCCCCCTTCCTCTACAGGGGTCACCAGCAGTCCATTTGAGTGGATCCTCCTCTTAAACCTGCTAGAGAGTACAATCTCATATGGGAAATTTCCACCAGATAAGGATTAAAACAAACAAAGCATTCCATGGTTAGTGGACCCATCAGGATAAAAAGGCACTACAGGAATGGATCTTACCAGGGACTGATACGGTACCGTATGGACTGGCCCACCATTACAAATCCCCTCTTAGGCATTCCTATCTAGCAGCATGCATTTTTAAATTCCAACTTATTGTTGTTATTTTATATTAAGAATTTATTATTAAATTGTGTTTTATTATTGAACGTTATTGGCACTTTATATTTACCCATTATGGGAATTTAATTAGGTAGCGCGGTGTACACCCATTCCTTGTTTTTCTGTATATGCACGGGTGTGACAACCCTTTTTTCAGTACACTGCATCTCGGCCAGACCACCCATTCTTTGCGCCTCAGTTGATAACCTTGTTATCATCCATTTTACCTCTTTTACCCTGACAGAGGTGCAGGAGGCCCTCAAGCATCTCTGTGATGGCAGAGATGCTGCCATGTATTAAGCGATTAGCAGCTGCGTAAATAGATACATGTGGGCCCCATAGCAAAATGTTGCAAGGGCCCCTATTTATCACCTAATGCTGAAAACTTTATGCAGCACATGATACTTTGACAGGCAAAGTGGGCCCCTTTCAGCTCTGGGCCCCATAGCAGCTGCACCCCCTGCACCTATGGTAGTTACGCCCTTGGCGATTAGTATGCAGTGGCATTTTCTCCTGAGAAGGGAGCTTCAGCTCCTAAACACAGAGCTGCCGGCTGGGGCCAAACTCCCCATAAAAGGTATCTTCAGCCTGGAGATCACGGTAAGGTAGAGCTGCCGCTGATACATCCTCTCAGGCTTAAGAGTGAGCCCAACCCTGAGGACCCCGGATGCAGCAGGGAGAAGCCGGAGGAGTCAGAACGGAGAAAGCCGAAGAGACCTGAAGACTCAGGGGAGTGGGGAGGAGGGGAAGAGAGAGGACAGAGAGACCTGACACAGGGGAGCCTCGCTTCACATGCCCGTGTTAGCACCGCTGGCTGTCTAATAGCTTGTCAGCGTCAGCCGGCACCAGCAGGATAGCCTCTCAAGCCTGGGGCCTCCCTGTTTTGCATCCTCTGCTGAGCAGGTAGCTCCGGCCCTGGCAGGGTGGGATCTTTGTTTTCATGTCGCCATCGGTGTGTTAGTGCAATCTAGTATGCATAAAACATGGCGCCAGCGTTGCAGCTCAGGGCTTCAGTGATGCTATTTCAATTGAGTATGCAATGGCTTTGGTCAGTTGGCTTCTATGCGGTTTCCAGACTTGTGATGCCTTGCAGTTCCACCACTAAAAATATCACTGCTGCTTCAGTGCTGTGACTGCATCTGAATCAGCCCCGCTGGGCATTCCTAGGCTGTGACCGGGAGGTGACTAAGCAGACACGCAGGGATAGGCCACCTTATGGGCGTGTTATGGATAAGCCATGGGTGTGCCGATGAACTGACTGCATACAGATGATTATGTTGGAAATAATAATGAGATCGAAAATGTGCAGCTGCTGTTGGGCTGGTGCACGGTATGATGGTGCAACCTATGGCATCAACTGAAGATGCACCAGCTAATTTATTAGCATCTACAGAAGCTCACAGTGGGCATCTCAGTCCTTGCACATTCATTCACACTGATGTGTTCCAGGGACGGGCTTTGTAGTGGCATTTTCATAAAGTTGCAGATGGGCATCCCAAAGATGCAGCCATGTCTCTGGGGTAATTGTGACCTGATCGCACAGCAACATTCAGTTAGATGCAGCCCCGCCAGAGTAAAATCCCGTCTAGCGAATTAATGTGTTCAAAATCCATCGTAACAAGGTCACCATCGAATGTCATCGCAGGATCAGAGTAGTCAGAGACTTAGGGTGGGATGTTCTAACATCCGCAGCCCAGCTCCGCCCCCCTTCGCCGCCCATCGCTGACATAATTATCGCATATGCTCTAACATATGCGATAATTATGGCAAAGGACAGCTCTTGCGTTAATAGCTGTCCTTTGCGGTGAGTCAGTGGTGGCTCCCTCCCTTACCTGGTGCTGCTGCTGCGGCGGGGGAGGGGGGGGGGCTGGCTCTCCTCCCTGCACCCGGAAGAGGATTACAGTGCAGGGAGGAGGAGGTCACAGGTCCTGGCAGCACAGCTGCACAGGTGAGGGGGGTTGGTGCGGGGCAGTGGTGGGTCGCGGTAGAAGCCCATAGGCTTCTATGGGGCATCGCCAGGTTATGCTGGCGATGCCCCCCGTTGCGGTAACCCAGCGGGGGATGTCTAGAGCATCCCAAAATGCGGTAAAAACCCAGATACCGGGTTTTTATTGCAATTTTAGTTTAGAGAATCTCCCCCTTACTCTGCGGCAGGTACAGTATATCCGGCCTGGAGCTGATGTCACACACCCTCCCCTAAAATGCTTGGGCACGTCTGCTGTTTCCCTGTCACTCCCAGCTTTTTATCTGGCACTCCAGAAAACCAGTTACCACCCCCAGGCGCCTAATTCCTGTCAGATTGCGTACTGCCAGCAATAAAAAAAGTAGCAGGATTTAAGTGCAGGAAGGCCTAGTGCATGCATGCTCCGGGGTGTACACATGCGCAGTCTATTGATAATCAGTCATCATGCAGGTCTTAAATACCATGTCCACCAGTACATCAGGCTCCAAGACTCATTTATAAACCATGAAAGTGTGATTTTCAAAATCTCTTTTTTTGGCAACCAAAAAATGACAGAGACTCAATCAGTCTGCTACAGAGACACAGGCGTTCAGCTCTTATGTCATGTGATGGGAGAGGAGGAGAAGGAAGAGAGTGTCCATGTGACTGTGGTTGCCATGGTATTCCAGACTAATAAATAAGAATAGCTGCCTGAAGAGAAAAAAAAGAAACAAGAGAAAATTATAAAGACCAACTTTCTTCCTATATCATTCCTGATTAGTGCATTAGATTGAATTCTCATATATTTCTGCTATTGCGCCATATTTTACAGTTAAGTATGTGGACCAGCAGGCCATGATGGTGGCATCTGCAATGATGCAAAGATTCACACTTACCATTGGAAGGAGGCGGATGTTTCTTGCTAAACTGTATTGCCAATCAGTCATAGATGTGCCTAGATTTGCATAATACATGTGCACCATTTTCCTATGGAAATCAGAGATTATTTATAAAATGTTTTAAAAGGTAGAAGCGCAAACTTGAGCCTACAATCTACATGCAAATAGTTTTTTGACTAGAAGAAATGGAAGCTATTCTCCATGAGTTATCCATCCTCCTGTTCATACACCCATCACCAAAAAACCTAACAATTACTGCAAAGCTTTGTCTAATAGCATAAAATATAAATCCATCCTGTAATAGGCCTTGAATGTTCCTACTGATATGTTCTCTTCTATTTCCATAGTTTTACAATCACTACCGCCTTAAACTTCAGAATTCATGAACTCTTCTCGCGCCACGTGCAATTAAGTGTCTGAACAAGCACACCCTTCTGTCTGCTCCTATCCTTATCAGCCACATTTTGTCTATCTCCTGTACATCTTTCATCTGATATTTCTTGTCCAAATCACTCAACACACATTAGCTCGTTGCTCAGTTTATTAGGAATTGATCATGCGTTCATGCCTTCTTCCACTTCAAGAGTGCTTTTAAGTATTAGGCTCTGTCGTAATCAAGTTGAACGTGGTAATGAGAACGTGTTCACGTTGTTAAAGTAAATGATCCAGTGCACTTAAAGTGAAGACACATTTGAACTACAATTTGTGGTCTTCACGGCAGTATTCAATAGTCTGGGAGGAATGTTTATGGCATAAAAACCCTTTAAGTTCCAGGTTTCAGCCTTAGGCATGGTTGGGTTCACTGCTTAGATTTAGTTTGTGGCGCCCACCACAATTATCCCCCTTTTACAGTTGAGAGCTCTGGTATTTGGTTATAGGCTCATTTGTCTTGATACAATGATCAAAATCTTCAGGATAAAATGGCTCTTGTTTAGTACGGATGTAAACACCACTTGGGATGTTCTCCTGGTGTAAACAAGTGGTCACTTAAATCAAAGCTCGGGTGATTACTGCCACTATACATTTGGTAGGTTCCAGTGAATATATTATTTGTTCAGATGGTTTTTTTATTGTAGCTTTAGCTGCTACATTATACTTACCTACTATCCCAAAATGTCAGGGAGATTCCTCAAATTTTGGGAAGGTTCCTGGAACCTCAGAAGAGTAGGCGGCTCTCCCACATCTTGCCCTTTCCTAGGGAGGACAATGCTGGGAATTGCGGGTCCTTGGGGAGATGGCTAGGCCAATATGACATCTTTCTATGAGGAACATGTTAATTTGGTACTGCCCTCACTTGTTCGACTTGCTATTTGTAAAATTGTATCGCAAGGTGGTGGGGCCTAAAGATACAAAGTTACATTGCGCAGTCCACTTGCTCTGCTTGCTTTGCTCCCGTCTCAGAATCAGCTCTTTTATTGTCCTCTCCTGAAGTGATGTTTGGACATACTGTATAGAAACTTTTATGTGTGAATAGCTGGTCTAATAATTCACTAAATGTTTATTGTTCTGATGGACCGCACAAGTCATAGTAGCCAGCTTATCTATTGCTTCTGTCTTTATTCATCCAGACAGTCCTAGTGCATACCGCAGAAACAGTTTGCTTGAGATACTTCCTGGATCTGTTGCTAGAAAAGGGGAAGCCGATAATGCTGGTTGGCAATGCCGGTGTTGGTAAAACTGTCCTGGTGTCTGATAAGTTATCCAAATTGCCAGAAGAATACATGGTGGCCAAGGTGCCCTTTAACTACTACACCACGTCTGCAATGCTCCAACGTAAGTGACATCGCTGGCATTGGTTTCGAGCCAAACTTTGGAATCTGTTTCGTTGTCAGTTAATCTTTATGTTGCCGATGATCTGCTAACGACTTGCAATTAGCAGAAGGCAGCTTTTTAAATTCAAATGTGAAGAACACTATAAGAAAAAGATTAGTGTACTGTATACATTATAGTATCTTACAAGGATAGTAGTTTTAAACACATTTCAAGAATTAATAACAAAAATGTATTTTGGTGCAAAATTATAAATATGTGTTATTTTAAATTGTTGTAATTATAGCAAGTAATAGTAGAATACACATGTGATTATGTGGTTGCCTTCATTGAATGAGCTTGACAAATCCTTTCCACCAGATCAGTTCAGACACCTAAAGACAATTTGTGCATTAGGTCAACCACTGAAGGTCCACATGGGCTTAGGTCGACACCTCAGAAGGTGTCATACCCCCACTATCCACGTCGGCGTGGAGTTGAGAATAGAAAGTGTGGCGAGCCCTAAGCATGGCGAGTGCAGCGAGCCCCGCGAGGGGACGCGGATACCTTCACAGGTATCCGCGCCACACTTTCTATTCTCAACTCCACGCCGACGTGGATAGTGGGGGTATGAAAAGGTTGTAGGACGCGTACCGCCGCCCCTCGCGGGGTCACTGGGCTCGCCACGCTTCGGGTTGGCGTTGATAGTGGGGGTGGTACAGTGTGAAAAATTACATTTGGGGTGAATTTTACATGATGTTAACACATG
Organism: Crinia signifera; assembly: GCF_055691185.1. Classification (NCBI taxonomy): domain Eukaryota; kingdom Metazoa; phylum Chordata; class Amphibia; order Anura; family Myobatrachidae; genus Crinia; species Crinia signifera. The sequence continues at coordinate 193,819,448 of NC_139223.1, forward strand.
TCCATGATATTTGTGAAAAATGGCATTGCATCACATCGCATGCGATTTTTCCCTGTACGATGCCCATCGTGGGAGCCATGATACTACACAAGTACCCTATAATTTCCTACATACTTCGTGATTTTGTGCCACAGAGCTCCATTGGAAGAGCAGTGGTCCATTGGAAGAGCAGTGGTCACACTTGAAGCATGGATCCCAGATGCAGGCATCTCCATTACTTCTGGGAGTTCTGACCCTTGTGCCAAGTCCAGGATCTCTGTCTTCTGGCTGAGATTTCTTGGCCTCTTGGGGCTGTTGTTGCCGAGCTGCATGACATCATTAGCCTATGTTGTCACAGGTGATTCTTGGACCCAGCACCGGATAACAGTTGCATGCAGGATGTGTCTACTTATACCATACGCCTCTTGCCGCAATAACATATCTGTGTATCACTGCTGTTTTCATGTAAGCAGCAATGGTGCACTCTCCAACCGCATTTGAGTCAGACCCTTTATACAATGTATTAGTTACAGTGCAGTGGAAAGACAGGTTTTCATTTTCCCGGATAATGTATTTAAATTAACGCCGCAGGCTCATATTTGGAGACCTTCTCAATGCAGCAGAGTCTCTAGAGTCTTTTCAACGATGTCCCCCCCCCCCAAAAAAAATATTTATATACAATATATATATACAGGTTTGTATACTATCTCAATGCTAGTTATTATCCTTGGCGGGGTGATTTTTGTTACACCCAGAAGGAAATGGATCAGTAACTGTACATAAAACAGTGAAAGACCGCAGTCAATATTTAAATCCATCTGTTCCATTTTCCATAGTAGGGGGAGCAGCTTACACAGAAATGATTGACCTGTAAAGTAGATTTCATTGAAGTGCACAGAGGATAATTAGAGTTAATTGTGCATTTCTATCATGAAAAAGTTGCATAAAGTGTCTTCCAAATCATCTATAAATGGTTTATGAGATTAGTAAATTATGTTTTATTTTAGGCTTTTAATACACACCATGATAAATAATCTTTCTTTTTCTTGACCCATCAGTGTCTGAAATAAAAAAACAAAAAATCCTCATAAAAACATTGTGCCCACTCACACAAACAAATGACTAGAATCATTGGTAGTTAGTTGGGAGTCCACTTCACCGACAGCCTATTACAAGCTGACAGTTTGGGAAAAGTACTTGTGATTGGCTGACAATTCCAGCTTTGATCTTACAGCACTGGTCTTGCAGTGCAAAGGCTAAAATAAATGATGATTTTCCGAATAATTTTTTGGAGTAAAGTGTTTTGTTAATAGTTTGTAAACGTTTGATACACTGGACAGTGCTATTGAGTTAATAGCTGAGGGGGAAAGTGCGGGTGCTTTGTTTTTGTGCCCTCAAACAAAAGCACCAATCTTTCACTGACCAACTTTATAGCAGGGTGATACCACACTTCTTATTATGGTTGAAATCGGACCATGTGTCTTATGCTGTGGCTTGTTGAGGATTTGAAGAAGGGAAAAGTTGACCAATTGAATATTGGTCAACTCTGGGTACACACTAGAAGATGTGTACCCATATTACTCTGGGTACGCACTAGAAGATGTGTTCCCAGCATGACCTTGTTAGCGACAGGGACCTGGTCACCACCAGGCATGGGAAAGTGCATAGCAGGGGCAAGGGCTGATGCCGGGTGCAGGGGCTGTGCTGCGAACAATAATCTGAAGATTTCATAGTACTGTTTTTAAACTTTTTCTCATTTATACTTTACCTATTTGTGAATTTCATTAAATGATTGTCTTCAGTTGTAATTCATGTCTTCTGGATTATAACTATTCACTGTAATATTAGAAATAATAAGTATTATTTACTGTATTTTAAACAGGCATACTAGAGAAGCCCCTGGAAAAGAGAGCTGGACGGAACTACTCCCCTCCAGGCACCAAAAAACTGATTTATTTTATAGATGACCTGAACATGCCAGAAGTTGATGCATATAGTACAGTGCAACCTCATACCTTAATTAGGCAACACCTAGATTACAGCCATTGGTGAGTGTATGCTTCCTCCCTACATTCATTTCTTATGTGACCCCACTGATGAGATATATATATATATATATATATATATATATATATATATATATTGCTGCATGGTTTAACAATGTGTAGTTTTCTGTAGGGATCGTTGATCCGTACTTCACACAATGCACATGCTGATAAACACAGATCTGACCCTGGACAAGAGCAGGGTCGGAGCGCTGGGATTTAAGACCCGTGTTGACCCTTTCACACCAAAGAAAAACCCAGGTTTTTCAGCAAATTCCTGGGTTGAAAAGCTTTAATCCGGTAATTTGCTTCTGGTGTGAAAGGGGTATAAGATCTCTGAATTATCCACTACACGTTGAGTATCCCTTATCTGAAATGCTTGGGACCAGAAGCATTTCGGATAGGGGATTATTCTGGATTTTGGAATATCTTTTGTTTTCTCACTCGCCTGTCCTCAGGTGTCCCACCGCATCCCCCTTTTGGCTTATGCCTGGTCTCAATGATGCATTGCACGGGTGGATCATTGCTACCTGGAATGCCTATGAAGACAGACTCCGGGGAACATATTTCTTTTGGCAGATATGTATTGTGTGACATCATTGCACAATAATCTTATCACTATTTAACTAACAACTAGAAATAACCACACGGACAACTGAAATGCCTTTAAAAATTGGTCAACCAGACTTTATTCTAAACTAATTGAATCAACCTAATTGGTCAACCAAACTCTTTAAACTAAATATGGTGGCAATAAGAAGGAACGGCCAGAACCACAGTGACATCACGACTAAACGCCAACACTCATGTCCACGTAATGGTATTCTTTAATTTATTGGCAATGCCAACAAATGCCGGGTCTCCAACTATCTCTCCAATTCACCTTAATAGAACCGGCCAGACAGCCCCAACGACCCCCGGTAGGAAAGAAATTGTATACACTGTATTGGGCAAAGAGCGCACCCTCAAAACAGCAGCGCAATAGCCACTGTAACTGCCGTTCTTTCCCGCCACAAAAATAGGTTGACAAACCCCAACTGGCAAATAAAAAGTAAAAACGGGTGGGGACAAAAAGGTGACCTGGGGAGAGAGGGACGGGAAAGTTCCTAAGAAAGAGATGGAAGAATCTAGTGCATCATCCAAAATGTCTACTAGCCCCTCCCTAACACTCCCCTTATTTAAATGACCTACATGTCTAGCCTGTTAACTGTTTCCCTACCTGAACAAAACTATGCAAAGCTCACACAATCCCTCAGCCGAGAAGTTTATCATCGCTTGAGCTATTTGCACTTGCTTTTCACTGTGGATGCCGTAGGACACCTGAGAACCAGTTGAGTGTGAAATAACAGATATTACAAAATCTGGAACAATTCCCTATCCGAAATGCTCATGGTCCTTAGCATTTAGGATAAAGAGGGACCAGACGAGTATGAAAAACAAAACCATTTAGGTTCGGGGATAAAAAAAACAAAAACAAAAAACCCCGGGATACTGTGAAGACCTACTGTTTTTTGGAATATTTAGCTTTTTGGATATCCAGATAAGGGATTCCCGGCCTGTACCATTTGGTTTTTCAAATCTTATTTCAAAGGCCCCTAGGTGTGCTGGGGGAACGTGTTTTGTGTGTCTTTCAAGTACTAATAGTTCTAAAGAATTTAAGAGCCTATAAATCTGAATTGCCTCATTGACACTTGCAACTTAAACGAGGACTAAAATGAATTAATAACTCAATATATGTTCGTTTATTTTGCTCTTACAGTTCACCTTCGGATATCATAGGCTGCCTGTTTCTAGATAATAACAGAGTTGTTAGTTGGATGCGATCATTGAACCTGGCACTGCATGAGTTAGTATTTGTGTTTATGTGATTACTACAGGTATGACAGACAGAAATTGCTGGCTAAAGAAATACACAAGTGCCAATACATAACGTGCATGAATCCCACCGCTGGAAGTTTTTCCATTAATCCTCGGCTCCAGGTAATGTATCATTCAGCATGTCACTTGTCTTTACTGTACGAGGCATTGCATTTGATGCATGAGCTGACCTGTCAGATATATGATCTGTAGTAACCATAGCGACTGAGAGAAAGGTCAGTACATCTTTGTATAATAAATTGTATTTTTATAGCACCAGTAGTTTTCTCAGCACTTTACAACAGACACGGTATAAGAAGATTAGTTTTGTACCAGGAACTGACAACCTGCGGGATAAACTAAATGTTCTATTAATAGGTGTACCAGGACAGCCGTGTAAATTCTGAACATACATGACATACACATGCGGAATGCAGCACTGTAAATAGTTGGCATTCATGCAAGGTGTTTGCACCTTGGGCCTCATTCAGGACTTATCGCATGGATGCAAATTCTCACAGCCAGTTTATCCTCCGCCCCACTCCAGTGAAAATTCCGCCTTGCAGCTGAATGTGTACCATATTTATTTATTATTTATTATTATTATTATTATATAGCGCACACATATTCCGCAGCGCTTTACAGAGAATATTTGAACATTAACATCAGTCCCTGCCCCAGTGGAGCTTACAATCTATATTCCCTACCACATACACCACACACAGACATTCTAGGGTTAAATTTTTGGGAGCCAATTAACCTACCAGTATATTTTTGGATTGTGGGAGGAAACTGGAGTACCCAGAGGAAACCCACCCAAGCACAGGGAGAATATACACACTCCGCACAGTTAGGACCATGGTAAGAATTGAACCCATGACCTCAGTGCTGTGAGGCAGTAATGTAACCATTACACCATCCGTACTGCCCCGTATATATAACACATGGTGGGGATAGAACCCATGACCTCAGTGCTGTGAGGCAGTAATATAACCATTACACCATCCGTACTGCCCCGTATATATAACACATGGTGAGGATAGAACCCATGACCTCAGTGCTGTGAGGCAGTAATGCTAACCATTACACCATCCGTACTGCCCCGTATATATAACACATGGTGGGGATAGAACCCATGACCTCAGTGCTGTGAGGCAGTAATGTAACCATTACACCATCCGTACTGCCCCATATATATAACACATGGTGGGGATAAAACCCATGACCTCAGCACTGTGAGTCAGTAATGTAACCATTACACCATCCGTACTGCCCCGTATATATAACACATGGTGGGGATAGAACCCATGACCTCAGCGCTGTGAGGCAGTAATGCTAACCATTACACCATCCGTACTGCCCCGTATATATAACACATGGTGGGGATAGAACCCATGACCTCAGTGCTGTGAGGCAGTAATATAACCATTACACCATCCGTACTGCCCCGTATATATAACACATGGTGGGAATAGAACCCATGACCTCAGCACTGTGAGGCAGTAATGTAACCATTACACCATCCGTACTGCCCCGTATATATAACACATGGTGGGGATAGAACCCATGACTTCAGTGCTGTGAGGCAGTAATGCTATAACCATTACACCATCCGTACTGCCCCGTATATATAACACATGGTGGGGATAGAACCCATGACCTCAGTGCTGTGAGGCAGTAATATAACCATTACACCATCCGTACTGCCCCGTATATATAACACATGGTGAGGATAGAACCCATGACCTCAGCGCTGTGAGGCAGTAATGTAACCATTACACCATCCGTACTGCCCCGTATATATAACACATGGTGGGGATAGAACCCATGACCTCAGTGCTGTGAGGCAGTAATGCTAACCATTACACCATCCGTACTGCCCCGTATATATAACACATGGTGGGGATAGAACCCATGACCTCAGTGCTGTGAGGCAGTAATGCTAACCATTACACCATCCGTACTGCCCCATATATATAACACATGGTGGGGATAAAACCCATGACCTCAGCACTGTGAGTCAGTAATGTAACCATTACACCATCCGTACTGCCCCGTATATATAACACATGGTGGGGATAGAACCCATGACCTCAGCGCTGTGAGGCAGTAATGCTAACCATTACACCATCCGTACTGCCCCGTATATATAACACATGGTGGGGATAGAACCCATGACCTCAGTGCTGTGAGGCAGTAATATAACCATTACACCATCCGTACTGCCCCGTATATATAACACATGGTGGGAATAGAACCCATGACCTCAGCACTGTGAGGCAGTAATGTAACCATTACACCATCCGTACTGCCCCGTATATATAACACATGGTGGGGATAGAACCCATGACTTCAGTGCTGTGAGGCAGTAATGCTAACCATTACACCGTCCGTACTGCCCCGTATATATAACACATGGTGGGAATAGAACCCATGACCTCAGTGCTGTGAGGCAGTAATGCTATAACCATTACACCATCTGTACTGCCCCGTATATATAACACATGGTGGGGATAGAACCCATGACCTCGGTGCTGTGAGGCAGTAATGCTATAACCATTACACCGTCCGTACTGCCCCGTATATATAACACATGGTGGGAATAGAACCCATGACTTCAGTGCTGTGAGGCAGTAATGCTAACCATTACACCATCCGTACTGCCCCGTATATATAACACATGGTGGGGATAGAACCCATGACCTCGGTGCTGTGAGGCAGTAATGCTATAACCATTACACCGTCCGTACTGCCCCGTATATATAACACATGGTGGGAATAGAACCCATGACTTCAGTGCTGTGAGGCAGTAATGTAACCATTACACCATCCGTACTGCCCCGTATATATAACACATGGTGGGAATAGAACCCATGACTTCAGTGCTGTGAGGCAGTAATGTAACCATTACACCATCCGTACTGCCCCGTATATATAACACATGGTGGGGATAGAACCTATGACCTCGGTGCTGTGAGGCAGTAATGCTATAACCATTACACCATCCGTACTGCCCGTATATATAACACATGGTGGGGATAGAACCCATGACCTCAGTGCTGTGAGGCAGTAATGTAACCATTACACCATCCGTACTGCCCCGTATATATAACACATGGTGGGGATAGAACCCATGACCTCAGTGCTGTGAGGCAGTAATGTAACCATTACACCGTCCGTACTGCCCCGTATATATAACACATGGTGGGGATAGAACCCATGACCTCAGCGCTGTGAGGCAGTAATGTAACCATTACACCATCCATACTGCCCTGTATATATAACACATGGTGGGGATAGAACCCATGACCTCAGCGCTGTGAGGCAGTAATGTAACCATTACACCGTCCGTACTGCCCCGTATATATAACACATGGTGGGGATAGAACCCATGACCTCAGTGCTGTGAGGCAGTAATGTAACCATTACACTGTCTGTACTGCCCCGTATATATAACACATGGTGGGGATAGAACCCATGACCTCGGTGCTGTGAGGCAGTAATGCTATAACCATTACACCATCTGTACTGCCCCATGCGAATGGATGTGTACGGCTGGACATCTCTTCGCACCCGAGTGAAAAAATTCAAAACCCATCGTAACAGTCTCACCATCGATTGATTTTTACATTGGCCACAACTCATCACTGCCACTGCGTAGCCCAGGGCTTACTGCGATGAGTATAGGCATATCCAATCTGTAACTGATGTCACACACCCTCCCCTAACTTTGGCATGCCTGAATATCCTCAGAAATAGTTGCAGGAGTTCATCACAGCACGGTCTCGCGCATGCATACTGCGAACCATAAACACGCTCAGTGTATCGATAAACAGCCACTGTGCGAATTTGCAGCTGTGAGATCAGGTGTGAATCAGGCCGTATATTTCTATGCGTGATGCAGATTTTTTGTTAATAACGGAAGCTGAGCTGAATACCCTGTGTGTCTTCATCTGGCTAAGGTTTTTGGATGATAATCCTGATTCTGAGACGTACGCAACGTCACGCGCACATTCGGCCTGATTTAGCAGGCTACGCAGATTCGATAATTGCCATTATTACAATTATTACCATCCCTAATTGGTGATGGTAATAACTAATTGGCGATTTTGCTAATCTGCGCATGCCTTGAATTGCAGAAACTGCTACTGCAGTCTAATGGATGATGGTGGGCTGCGACAGGGTGGTGACTCAGCGTTGCTGGGGCAAAGCCCACACAACGTAGGCATGTCCGGACCATTTGGGTCACACGCAGCCTCTGCCACCCAAAAGATGGCGGCCCTGTGCCTGGTTTTGTAACGGCTGCACAACCAGGGGGGTGCCGGTATTATACGAGCGAGTCACTGTATAGCTAAGCGCTCGCAAAGTAGCAATGCAATTGCCAAATTTTACAATTGGTTTGTGGGGCGGGATCCGGCATGTGGGGTGACCTTGCCCTGTGCTGGACGACCTCCCAAAGTGCTGCTGCCAACAGTTGCCGTTTTGTGTGTAATGCACTGCGTACAATTCAGGATCTGACCAATGTGTGAGGTTTTTTTAACTGAAGAGCGCCCTCTCTCTCTCTCTCCCTCCCCCCCCCTCTCATTAACACATGAAAACGTGTTAATTATTATTGACTTCTTAAAGGGTCGTTCACGCTATTGGTATAACACACGGCACGGTTCATATCTGGAAATGACAGTGTTGGGACTTAGTGGTCCTATAGTAACAACTATGTAATAACAAGTTTTCAGGTTTATTATCATGTTGTGTGTTTAATTTTCTAGAGACACTTTTCGGTATTCGCTGTGCACTTTCCTGGCTCAGAAGCAATAACTACTATCTACAGCAAGATAATAGGTGCTTACTTCCAACATGGCGGCTTCAGTTACAGTGTGGTCCGGACTCTGCCGACACTGATACAAGCGGCCATTTGTCTGCACCACAAAATGACCCAGAACTTTCTGCCCACTGCGATAAGATTCCATTATATCTTTAACCTGAGAGATCTGACGCATATATTTCAGGTATTGTTCATATGTTATATTCATCTTGTTTCATGTGAATCAGATAATCCATACAGCGGCCAACAGCACATAACCATTACTTATAAACAAACATGTTTCTGTTGTGTAGTACAAAAAAAAAGCAAGTACAGGTTGAGTATCCCTTATCCAAAATGCTCGGGACCAGGAGAATTTTGGATAACGGATTATTCCGTATTTCGGAATATTTTAATATTTCAGTGATGTTTTTTGAAGTATCTAGCATTTATGCTGTATAAGCACATAAAATACACACATATATATTTTATTACCACATAAAATACACACATAAAACAAGGTTTCAAAACATGAAACAAAATTTGTGTACTATCTCAGATACTGAATTTGAATGGCAAGCAATCATTGTCTTGTACATATATAGTGCCAGTTACATGTCATGTCCTCAGTAGTGCTGTTACAAATGTCCCCAGTGAGTTTTTATGAAAAAAAAAAAAATTTCTTCACTTTCTGGAATGTACTCGACCTGTATCACAATGTATATGTAAAGTAATATCACCGGCAGGGGGTTGTGGTATGGGGTGCCGGATGACTGCCCGACAGGGGGGATCCCGACGGTCAGTATCCTGATGTCGGAATCCCGACTGCCAGTGCTCCGACAGGGGGGATCCCGACTCACAGGGGGTATTCTCCGTTGTGGGGGTCACCAATCCCAATAAAGGGAGAATAGAACCTGTGGCATGCGAAGCGAGCCACCGAGCCTGCAGCGTGGCAAGCACAGCAAGCCCGCAAGGGGCTTCTTTGCGCTCGCCCACCTGTCCTGTGGTATTCCGACGTCTGGATACTGACTGTCGGGATCCCCCCTGTCGGACCGCCATATCACACCCGTGGAATGTGGAATCCTGCCTTAGGAGTGGAACTGTGCACACCTTTCTCACTGGACCACTATATTATTGCTGATTGCCGAGAAACCTTTTAGCGCCCAGCTTCACCAATCTGAACGATATAATCCCCTTAACACTTTGAAGATTTACTGAAGGTGGATAGCTCTCAAACTGTTACCAGTCCCACTTTCCAATATCATCCAAAGGACTATTGTGTGTAGGACCACCATATTCTTCTGAGGAATCCCATTCCATATAAGAATATTGTATGGTCATTCTATACAACTGATGTACCCTTTTGCCCCTGATGAAGTCAACAACATGACGAAACGCATCGGGCCAAATACATTGTTTCTTTGATCATTTTGTTCATTCGATAAGAGGATCTTTTATTATGTTTATCAGAATCATTGATCCATACTAAAAAATCTATGTTCACATTGTTAAGCCCTGACTGCTTTTTTTATTAAATACTATTTTGAACGTATTTTGTTTCTGCTTTTAAGGTTTGGCGCACTCAACCCATTCTTGATCTCTACTTTTGGTTCCGTCTAAAAGGGGACCCTTTCAGAGTTGCTGATTACTTTTTATCCTAGTGCAGTGTGCCCCCCCCCCCCATATATATATATATATATATATATATATATATAATATAGCAGGAAACAACTTTTGGATCCAACAGGCGGGTGCTCAATCACATAAGGAAATGTAATCTGAGGTGCTTTATAAATTGGCACACCAACAAAAGTTTAAGTCCAAGAAAAGTTTATATGAAAAAAGTCATATAAAGACAAGAAGGCTCTTTCAAAAATTATTCAAAATCCATACAGTGGGAGCGCCAAAATCAGCCATAATGTATCATACTTAACAAGAAATGAAAGCAGCATCCACCGAAAGCCCGCCATGCTCAACAGCTGTTTCGGTCAGTTGCCATCGTCAGGCGCATAGTAAACTGTCAGCTTGAACTGGTTTAAATAACAGCCTAGACAGAGCTTAAATTGGATAAATGCATTCACCTGTGTGTGAACAGAGATGGCAAGAAAATTAATAGTAAAAGCTGCTGTGACAGCATGGAGACTGGGCTGCCGGACGTGACATCACCCGGAAATCCGTCACCGAGTGCGTCACTAAGGCAACCCATGGTAGCGTGGTCTGGAAAAAAAGGAGGAGCGGCATCCGGACTAGTTGGGCGCCCCCCTCCCCTTGACAACGCGAGACAACATAAGATACAGCACCATAGAACGGCACTAAGCCGCACATACAGTAGCGCTGACCGCTCAGACAAATGTATGTCTACTGTCTCCTAACTCACAGTAATAAAGGGACACCTCTACACTGAATATATATCATTATTGAGAATAAGGGGGAAATTTACTAAAGGAAATTTGTAAAAAATAGGTGTATTTGTATCCAGAAATACACTTATTTTTGACATTTACTATCCCGAAAATACGGCAATTTGTATTGATAGCACATCAATACGAATACGAATTGCCGTATTTTCGGGATAGTAAATGTCAAAAATAAGTGTATTTCTGGATACAAATACACCTATTTTTTTACAAATTTCCTTTAGTGAATTTCCCCCTAAATGTCACACAGAGGGTGAATCCAAATAGCGATCATGGCTCCAATCTCATCCAGTTTAACAACATCTTATGTATATCATGGTCTCACAATGTACATACAAATACACCATAACAAAAGTGCAAAAGAATATCAAAATAATGAAAAAATTATTTTAGAAAAAAGCAAAACACACAACAATATGTCATGTTATAAGAAGCAGTTAAATGAATGTTCTTCATTGAGTCCACAAGGTGAAATAGAGCCAAGTTGGTTGATCCAATAACATTCCCTCTGAAGTATCAGTTACCACGGTCACCACCCCTCCGTAAGGGTGGAATACGATCAATTGGTTGAAATGGAAAATCCTTTAGTGAATGCTTATGCATAACATACAGTAATGTTTGGCCACTTGTGGAGTATTGGAATCCATAAGAGAAAAGGCCTTATTAATAGAGGAGCGATGAAGTGCAATCCTTTCTTTGAGGGTCCTTATTGTCTTTCCAATATACCCTTTCTGACACGGACAAATTATTGCATAGATAACAAATCGAATATCACAATCCAGATGAAATTTGATATCATAATTGTATCCAGTTTTGGTATCTGTAAAAAAAGGATTGGTGATAGCAAACCGACAGTTTACACATTTGGAGCACTTGAAACTCCCTTTCTTAGGTGTAAGCCAAGTACACTTTCTAACTGGTACAAGACCTGATTTAGCAATAATGGGGCAGATGTATTAAGCTTTACAAAGAGATAAATGCAAGGGTGATAAGGAGAGATAAACATCCAGCCAATCACCTGCCAACTGCCATGTTACAGGCTGTGTTTGAAAAAAGTCAGTAAGGAGCTGATTGGCCGGACGTTTATCTCTCCTTATCACCCTTGCATTTATCTCTTGTTAAGGCTTAATACATCTGCCCCAATGTCCCTTATACTTTTGCTCTTTTTGTAACTAAAAATAAAGGCGTAACCAGACTTAAATTGCCAATGGTGGCGTCAGCTTGTAGGATATGCCAATGCTTCAATATGGTTTCACATATCTCTTTGAGGCAATAGAATAGGTGGAGACAAAGGTTATTCTATTTGCAATGCTCTTTTTAGAGGCAGATTGTAACAACTGATCTTGTGTCATATCAACACATTATTTAATAGTCTCATCCATTTCATGTTCAGGGTAACCTCTATCAACAAATTTCCTACCCATTTCTTGCAAAGAGTCCTGTTGTTGTAACAGGTCAGATGTCACTTGTACAACCCTCATTAATTGAGACAGGGGTAGCCCTATTTTTAAAGGTTGTGGATGGAAACCATCCGCAAATAGTAGAGTGTTTTTATCTGTAGGTTTCCTATATACAGTTGTGTGGTAATTATGCCATTATCAATCTGAATGTTGACATCCAAAAAGCATAATGTAGATTCACTATAGGCTGAGGTAAATCGAATAGAAGTAGCTAATGAGTTAAGATGGTCAATGAAGTTGGTCAGGAGCTTAGTTCCGCCAGTCCAAATAAGAAATAAATCCTCTATATAACGAACATGAAAATGTGTATGGAATGAAAATAAATAATTTGCCATAATATACTGTAATTCATATAAATGCATGTATAAATTTGCATAAGCTGGGGCCATATTAGTGCCCATAGTGGTCCCTTGTAACTGTAAATAAAAAGTGTTTTCAAATTAAAAAAAAAATGTTTTTGTCAAAACAACTTCCATAAGCAATAATAAAAAAATTATATTAGGACCCTTGTAATGTGGACTGTTGGTAACCAAGCTCCTGACCGCATACAGACCATCTACATGTTTATGTTTGTATATAAACTTGAAACATCAAATGACACAAGTAGAGAGGAGGAGGAGGGCAGTGGTCCTAATGCTTTTAATTTATTAATGAAATCAGTAGTGTCTTTTAAATAATACGGGGTACTCTGTACTGTCGATTGTAACCAAACATCTATAAGTTGAGATAAAGGCTAACAGACTCTGTCAGCCTTTATCTCAATTTATATATTAAAAGAGCAATAGTATCAGGGACATTATTGCTAAATCAGATATTGTACAAGTTAGAAAGAGTACTTGGCTCACACCTAAGAAAGGGAGTTTTAAGTGCTCCAAATGTGTAAACTGTCGGTTTGCTATTTGCTATTTTTCCTGCACACATAATCTACGAATAGTCTTTAAAATTTCACTGTTGTAATCATTTTTAATTATAAGCTAATAAAAGGTACATTTTAACAATTAATGTCTAGAGTGTGCCACAAACAGACTCTTTCTTTCTCTCTTCTCCTATCTCCAGTCTACTAGTCTGAGGTTGCACCCCCTGTGAAATAAAATCTAAACAATTTTGGAAGAATTTAATAACAAGGGGATTTTTTGGAAACAATGGGGGAAATTTACTAAAGAAAATTGTAAAAAAATAGGTGTATTTGTATCCAGAAATACACTTATTTTTGACATTTACTATCCCGAAAATACTGCAATTCGTATTCGTATTGATGTGCTACCAATACGAATATGAATTGCCGTATTTTCGTGATAGTAAATGTAAAAAATAAGTGTATTTCTGGATACAAATACACCTATTTTTTACAAATTTCCTTTAGTAAATTTCCCCCAATATAACAAATTAGTCCTTGTGCGGTTTTTCTCTTTGTGATACTCATAGCAGCTACAAAAGGTCGACAGGGTGAAAATGTAGACACACTTTTTTTTTTTTAGGAAACATACTGTTTATTCCATGTTATGCAACCGCCCTCAGTACAAATGAGGACTCATTATATGCTATTGAACTGTCAATCTTTTATACCTGTTGATCTTAAACCGGTAAACCTTTCATCTGTTGACCTTTAATCTGTCTACCAAATGGTGCCGACCTATGACTGCCAATGCACTGTTGCTCTATCATTCCTGATACCCCTAGATATGCTTGTTCTTCTTCTAGTCCCCGGCATTTCTATAACTGTGCTTTCTATGTTGTGCTTTCCAGGGAATACTTTTTGCATCTCCGGAGTGTGTCCGCTTCTCTAGCGACTTAGTCCACTTGTGGTTACATGAATCGTGCCGAGTGTACTCGGATAAGCTCATGGAAGAGAAGGATATAGAACACTTTAAGAAGGTGGTCATCGATACAGCAAAGAGATTTTTTGAGGTAGAACATCTGATTGACCTCATTAGGTTCTGCAGGAAGAGTTGTACACTATGCCAATGTTTTCGCTATTGAGTGATTATAGGCAGGCAGCGATTGCGCTGCACATGTGTGGGTGGAATAACTAGTACCTTATATTCAGTATTAACTATAGTATTATAGTGTGGGTGGGATGGCTAGTACGTTATATTCAGTATTATCTATAGTATTATAGTGTGAGTGGGATAACTAGTACATTATATTCAGTATTATCTATAGTCAGAGGCGTAACTATCACCTTCGGGGCCCCATAGCAAAATGTTGAAAAGGGCCCCCTCACCCCAGTCAAAGAGGGTGTTGGGGAAAAAAAGAGGGGAGACAGAGGGTGGTTAGGGAGAGAGAGAAGTGACAGAGAAAAAGGGTGCCAGAGAGGTGGGAGTTGGAGAAAGGAGGGGTGTGAGCAAGAGTTGGAGAGAATGTCAGGGAGGGAGAGAAAAAAGGGAAGCAATAGTGTGAGGGTTTTTCAAGAAGAAACGGGGAGAGAGAAAGCACCTCCCCACACTCTGAAGCATAAGTGCTGCGGTATACCTCCAGCAGGGTCCCCCTTGTCGGCACTGGGCTTCAGCTGCTGCAGACTGTGCCAGCTCTGAGGGCAGTATTCAATGTGATTATTCTCCGTGCATGGCTAGCGTTTTTTTTCGCTCGCCATGCACTCGCCGTGTTTTTGCGGAGACTCTCCATGTTTGGAGATTCTCCGTCACGGCACTGTATACACTATTCAATGTGACTGATACTCGCCGCCCCTCGCGGTATCAGCCAATCCGGCGTATGAGGTGACGCCGCAGGGAGCCTGAGGACGGTGGCAGGCAGGGAGATGGAAGTCTCCCTGCCTGCCCCAGATCGTATGTGGGGGGGAGGTGGGTTCCCCGGGAGCCAGGCAGCACAGGCTGCCCGCCGAGAGAGCCAACAGGCGGCCGGGTATTCACTGCACCCGATCGTGCATATGTAATGATCGGGTGCAGTAAATATATGAATATCTAATGAGCGGCTCGGCTCCCGGCCCCCTGCTGGCTGCTCTGTGTAAAAAAAAAAATATATATATATATATATATATTTTTTTTTTTTAATTAAATATATATTCACGTGCACATGAATAAAAATAGCATGCCCTTTCACAGATTAAAATTCCTGATTTTTTTACACCAAAATTAAAACAAAAAACCTTTTATTGTAAAAGTTCACATTCCACTTCTCCATGAAAAGATGGAGAATTGCTACACGGAGAGACACAGCGAAAATCACTTAGAAAGAAGGCGAGAAGTGCACGTTGAATTGGGTTGCTCGCTTTTTGAGAGCAAAAGTCTCCGTCCAACGCGAGAAAAGCACAAACTCGCCATAAAAGACGGAGAATTTTTCTAATTGAATACTGCCCTTAGTCTGCCAATCATCCTCTCTCTTCAGCATCTGCAGGCAGCTCCCATACTTCCGAACAGGGCGGGTTCTGCGTGATTCACGCCGGGGCTCGTCACTATATAGTGACGTCCAGCCCTGCCGCAATAGAGAGGGGTGGGGGACAGGGAGGAAGGCTGGAACAGCCGGACGGTGCACGAGCCCCGGCAGCGATAGAGAGGGGAGGGGGACCGGGAGGAACAACCGGACGGTGCAGACAGCATCAAAAGTGCTGCGTGATTCACGCTGGGGCTGGTCACTAGATAGTGACGTTGAGCCCCGGCAGCGATAGAGATGGGAGGGGGATAGGGAGGGAGAAGCCATGTACACTGCCAATGACAGGGAAGGGAAGAGGGTACAGGAAAGAGCCTCCGACACTGCCTATGCACGCAGCATTACTTAAATACAATAAAAAGGTGCAGTGGATTGCATGCAGGGCCACGGCCCCCCCCCCCCCCAAGGCCCGGGCCCCATAGCAGTTGCATCCCCTGCACCCTCCATAGTTACTCCACTGTCTATAGTATTATAGTGTGAGTGGGATAACTAGTACCTTATATTCAGTACTAGGTGATTTATCGTGCCCTACGGTGATAGGGGTGTGTGGCCATAAGGGGGACTAAAGAGGAGGGTGGGAGACACAGTGCAGCTTCTACCAGTGGGTGAGGGTCCAGCATGGCAGTACAGGAGTACAGGACGGTGGCCCTGAGTCCGTGTCTAATCCTACTGGGTGGGAGTTAGGGTGCATGAGAGCAGGAGGCTGGGCTATGAGGCATGATAGGGGTATGTGGGCAACACAGCGTCAGCGACTCCCCAGTGGTGGAAGTTATGGTTCAGGAGAGCAGGAAGCTGGGTAGTGATAGGGGTGTGTGGGCATACGTGGGACTAAAGAGGGGAACAGGGGTGCCGTGAATTGTGGGAGGGGCGCGGGGGGTGCCGTGAATCGAGGGAGGGGACAGAATTGCGGGTGGGGGGGTCACAGGGTGGGGTGGTGCCGCGAATCACGGGAGGGGGTGGTCGCAGGCGGGGTGCCGTGAATCGCGGGAGGGGTCGCGGGGGGGGGGTGCCGTGAATCGGCACAAGAAAAAATCAACACATGTAAATGTTGACATAAGTGTGGCATTTCATTGGTGACCGTGTCGACACATGAGAATGAATATGAGAACATTCAAAAAATGAAAAATAAATCTCAAAATGTCAACCTTTTTCATTGTCGACCATAGCCATGGGGAGGGGGGGTGGGTTTGCCGCGAATCGCGGGGGGGGGTGTGCCGCGAATCTTGCGGGGGGGTTTTGCCGCGAATCGCGGGGAGGGGGGTTTGTCGCGAACCGCGGGAGGGGGGGGGCGGGGGTGTGTGCCGCGAATCGCAGGAGGGGGGGTCGCGGGGGGGTGTGTTTTGCCGCGAATCGCGGGAGGGGGGGTTGCGGGGGGTGCCGCGAATCGCGGGAGGGGGGTCACAGGGGGAGGGCGCGAATCGTGGGTGGGGGTGGGGCGGCGGGGGGCGCTCACCTGGTGCAGTGTCTTTGCTGGGCAACATGGAGAGGCAGAGGGTGTCTGGCACTGTGGGCTCACTGGGCTGGTTCTCTGTCATGTGAGTCAGTCACATACCTCCCAACATGACCCTCTCCAGGAGGGACACATTGCTCTGTTTCTGGACTTCCCTCATAATGTAGGATTGCCATCACCTGTTTCACACATTAATTGATTAGAAAGGTGCTTCAACACCGGTGCTGGCAATCATTAATTAAGGGAGAAGTCCAGAAACAGAGCATTGTGTCCCTCCTGTTATACACACACTCACACACTTTGAGTGACAGATGTAGCCAAATATATAAGAGATTAGCTATAGTAATATAGTATGGGTGGGATAACTAGTACCTTATATTCAGTATTAGCTGTAGTATTATTGTGTGGGTGCGATGACTAGTACCTTACAGTATATTCAGTATTAACTGTAGTATTATAGTGTGGGTTGGATAACTATACCTTATATTCAGTATAGCCTATAGTATTACAGTGTGGGTGGGATGACTAGTACATTACAGTATAATCAGTATTAGCTGTAGTATTATAGTGTGGGTTGGATAACTATACCTTATATTCAGTATCGCCTATAGTATTATAGTGTGGGTGGGATAACTAGTACCTTATATTCAGCACTAACTATAGCATTATAGTGTGGGTATCACCTTATAATCAGTATTTAGTATCATTTTGCTTTTCTGTACCATATTTTGTACCATATTCTTTTTAAATAAAACAATGTGGAATGGAATAGCCAATTGTAATGCCTGAATATGAAAAATTAATCCAAATGTTATTTCTAGTATATAAGTATCTAATAAGTGCATTTCTGTCCTGTTATCTCTCTTGCAGGGTGTAGATGAGCACATATTAATCAATAAGCCTTTAATCTATTGCCACTATGCCCATGGGGTTGGAGAGCCGCGCTACTTCCCGGTATCTGACTGGGAAAAGCTGACGAGAATCCTATCAGATGCTCTAGAACACTACAATGAGATTCACGCTGCGATGAATCTGGTTCTGTTTGAGGAAGCTATTCAGCACATGTGAGTTATATGGAATGGCAAACTATTATGGATATTGGTAAAGCTATGCATGTAACAGTTTTATGTGCATTATCCCTGTCTCATCCAGAGTTGTCCAAGTATTTACATTTAGGGTTACACAAAGAAGCATATAGAAGAATATACTAGCTGGTTAGATGCAGTCCAATTTTTTTTATTTGCAATTCAAACAGTCTGGTTAAATGTTAAAATTAATTGTAATTTTTTTTATTTTTTTTATTAAAAAATGGCCTACATTGAATGTTGAACAATGTTAATATTCTTATTTTAAAGTGGCTCACCATTGGATGTTTGGCCAAGTTTGGGACTAAATGTAAGGTGCAGCTTGTTTTTTCATAGTTTTCCCTGGCGATTCCTCCTGAATTACTACAGCAGTGTGTGCATGCATGCAAAACCCCAAGAGGATGAACAGGGGCATAACCAGAACTTTGTGGGCCCCATAGTAATATATTTATTATTATTATTTATTAACAGTCTCTTATATAGCGCATACATATTCCGCAGCGCTTTACAGAGTATAGTTATTAGCAAAAACACATAACAAATTACAGCACAAGACCGTTTAGAACAAGTACATGGTTAATACGGATAGTTGCACCAGGGGACAGGACACTGAAGCAATTATCAGGGTGGCAGAGGTTTATATATTCTAAGAAAGGCACATAAGGAGAGAGGGCCCTGCTTGTGAGAGCTTACATTCTAAAGGGGAGGGTTAGACAGACTGGGGTGACACAGAAGGCGAAGAAGTGAGCTTAAACAGGTTAGGTTGAGAGATTGTCAGGTTTTATGCAGGAGGGTGGGAAGAGGCCTGTGTCCCGGTGATTCTCGAGACCCCTCTTCTCAGCAGTTAATTGATTAAACCCCATAAGTTTGTTTATCTGAGCTATAGAAGTTCCCTAGTTCACATGATGTCACATTATGCCACACAGTATCAGCAATTCAAAGTGTCCCCAGGTCATATTATTCCATATTCATACTGTGCTACATTAGAGTGCCCTCCAGTTCAAATTATGCCATGTTACAGTGCCTCCGTTTTTTTCTTTGACTGACTGTCCCATGGGCCAATCAGATCATGGGGATGTGGCTTCACTGGTGTCAGGGGCGGAACTATGCTCTGTGTCCCTGCAACTTCGTGAGAATAAAAAAAAAATTTAGTTTATGCTGTGCCATTGATGGAGGAAAACTATTTGGTTCTCCCACATCAATGGCAAAACTATTCTACATCGACCATAAACCATCAATGATTATGATTCATCGATGGTCGATGGCTATCCCTCCCCCAGCCTAGTAGCATAGCAGTGATGCCATGAAAGGCCAACCTTCTCCCCCAAAAAATGCAACCTCGATGTTTGGTAACTATTGTAGAACAATTCAGTTTATTTATTAATTTTGATCACACACTGGTGTCATAACTGTATCAAAGTTTATTGGTTCACTCCTTCTGGAAAATTCCTTCTTAGATGGACAAAACCATGTGCACTGCAGGGGGGCAGATGTAAAATGTGCAGAGAATTAGATTTGGGTGAGTTATTTTGTTTCTGTGCAGGAAAAATACTGACTGCTTTATTTTTACACTGCAATATAGACATACTTACCTACATTTAAACTCTCCTCTCTGGGAGAAGCCCGGAGAGGAGACTGGCAGCATCACTTCTGGGGGCGGGGTCTAAATAAGACATCATCAAGCCCCGCCCCCAGCACTGGAAATCCCCTCGATTTGCAGGACCTCAAGGAGGGACGGGGCTAAATGATACTATTTGCATATTTATCCCCGCCCCCTCCTTGCAAAAAATAAAATAAAAAATCTTGCGAATCGCAGTAATTGAAGGAGGCGACCGGCAGCTGCACGGGAGAAGCTGGGGGGTGAGGCAGAATCCGAGAGGATTGCCCACCTTTCCGCGGGGCCGGGAGGGTGACACAATTTATGGTAGGCAACCCTGAATATAGAACCAGAATAACCCCCCAAGTGAGAGTACAGCATAATATCTAAATAGATAAATGTAACTGTCCCTATAAGTCAGGTGACCTAAACATATTGTGTTCTGTATGCATGCAGCAAATAGGTAAGTGATACGACTCTATAATTGTGTTACAGCTCAAGCACAGATAATTGATTATGAACGCCCTGGTTACAATCCGCTATTTATGACTAAAGTCACTAAACCGACATAAGAACCATGAGAAAATAGATTTGTTGTTGAATTAGGATCATTTGTGTGACAATATTAGTTCCGTACAGCTTTGTGCAGTAAGCCTTTCATGGTTTGTACAGTTCCCAGCGTCTGCCTGTAATCTATGGTGACAAAATGTTAAGCAAAACGCCGAATGAAACCTGTGTGAAAAGCAACAGGGCAAACAGAAATGCATTGAACAAAATAAGGGACAATTGCCTTACAGTGTTTAACCTCATCGTCGTGCCGTGTTGTTCTTGTAGCAGAGAAAAAAGGCTGTGAAACCTAAGAGCTTGTACCGTTCATGTTCTAACCAGTCCCAAAACATACAAATGTGTCAGACTGACGGACGGTTCAATAATACCGCTTTCACACTGCCAAAACGTTTCAAAATCCGGTATTTTTAAACGGTATTTAAAATGGGTCTGAGCCTTCACATTGCAGTAGATCACCATTTTAAATACCGTTTAAGTACCATTCACATCAGTCAACCTGTTTAATCACCTGAACATGTTTCAAGGCAGAATGCAGGGACAGCCTATCACAGGTCTGTAATCTGTTGTTTTTACTAAGAACCGTTTCAGAGCCATTCTCACTGCAAAAAACACGGCTCTGAAACGTGTAGGACTCTGCTTTTTAAACGTTTTGAAATACCGGTTATCTTTAACCGGTAAATCAACTATGGCGCTTTCCCACTGCAGCCGTAAACGTTTTGAAATGGGAAAAAAATGGCAATATACCGTTTAACAAGTGCGGTGTGAAAGGGGTAATAGTTTGCACTGTCTGCATGGAATGGATAAGAGTCAGTGGACCAGTTTTCACCTTTGCATTACAGTATAAACTGTTATGGTTGCGCTTAAAAAGCATAGAAGGGGGGGAAATGGACCAAATTTCAGAACAAAATCAGCCGCCTCTTTAATACATCTCAACTCTACACAGTAAGGGTTGGGTGGAATCCAATATTTCAGGTGCGGTATATTTTGTTGGTGTTCCCAACAACAATATTCATTATCTATAAATGATTATGCTGACGTGGTTGTAATGTCAACCATGAACATGTCAACATGTTCAGAATATCGTCCGGAACCATGTTGACATTCATCAAGCAAGTTGAGTAGTTACAATCAAGTCAGTGTTACATGTCGACACTGATGCAATGTCGACTGTTGAAATATCGACACTTTGCACTTGGTCTCATTTTCTATCTATCCCTAACACCAACAATAGTGTAAATGTGAACATTATGACAATGTTGACATTTTACAGTTGTTAACATTAATTATGCATTTTAACTACATCATCATCATCAACCACATCGTCAGTGTTGACCTGCTGTTGACATTGGAAATGTCAACATTATTACAGGAGGCGTTTTGACTTTTTGACGTATGGTGGCAATGTGGGGTTGGGGTTTGGAAAGGGGGGCGGGGTGGCAGTAGGTTGAAGTTATTTCTTGGTTGCTGAGTAGTCTTACATAGCCCTGTCTGTTAGTAAATTTGTGTTTTGGCTCCTGAAAAACAGTATTGATTCGGGTTGATTGTCTTCGATTTAAAATCGATTTAAAAAAATGTACCTTTAGTAAATAAACCTCCAGTGTGTAACTGTAATACATAGGACATCGGAAAGTGAATCTGACTCTTGTTTAATTATGTTTAATCATTTGAAAGGCTCCTCTCTGTCTCCTTTCTCATTTTTCCAGCTGCCGCATTAGTAGAATCCTGGAGTTCCCGTATGGAAATGCGCTGCTGATTGGAGTTGGAGGTAGCGGCAAACAAAGCTTATGTCGTCTGGCAGCTTTTCTCAGTTCACTTGAAGTTTTCCAAATAACTCTCCGTAAAGGGTACAGCATTAACGATTTCCGGGTAAGATGTGTTATTTCTAGAAGAGGTTTCATGCGTATTATGGGGCTGATTCGCATGCTGCTGTGATTGTGTTAGCGTGTTTTGCCGTAGTCGTGTCACCGACTGTACAGTAATGCTTGTGTGTCTGAATGTGCAAGGACTGGGGCACCCACTTTCAGTGCCTTCAGATGCTGGAATACTGATTGGTGCATCTCTAAACGCCATCATTGGGCACACCATTGAAACTTGTATTAGTAGAAATTCCATTTAAGTATGAACACCTAGGAGAGTGATTATGAATCTGTGTATGCACCAGCACTTTGCACTCCCATAACACGCCCAATGGTACACACTGAGCGATCCAACAACCAAAGGCCGATGTATCATGAGCCCGATGGCGGGTATGTACTCCCGATATGGATGTGAAAGACATATAGCACTGGCCCAGCAAACCAGATCTGGCGACAGATATATCGATGCATCTGGCTGTGTGTGTGTGTGGGCAGTCATACACTTGTTGCAGGGACCACCGTGTGACCACCCACTGACATCTCCAGTGGGTGGGCACTTTTAAATGCCTACCCAGTTAGGACATCAGCCACAACACATCGGGCTGATGATTGGTAAATGTATATGCACCATAGGTGCAGGGGCTGCTAAAGACTGTAGTGCCTTACTCCCAGTGTCAGCCCGCAGGGAGGAGCAAGGCTACAAAGGTGCTCTCCCTGCTCCGCTGCTGCATCTGTCAAACTATATGATAGGCAGCATCAGAGCAGAACCACAGCGCCAATCAGCCAGGCAGTGCTGCTGCTATAGACGGGGAAAGTTTTTTTTCCTGCTACAGCAGCCATTAAGTGGCTGAAGCCCCACCCCTACCACAGGCCTCGCCCCTCCTGAGGGTCACAACCCCTTCTTCTCCTGAGTCGAGCTAGAGAATAATAGCGCTGGATCTGTGTCAAGACTAGGCAGGCACTGCTGTGGATGGCAAAGAGAAAAAAAAGGGTGTATAGCAGCGCTTTAAATGGAATATTTAAAATACCATAAAAATGATAATTAGTAAAGGATTGGACTGATTGTACAATTAAAAGCAATAATACATTTTATTCATAAAGTGACCAAATTGTGCTGGTACGATAAAGAGTTTGGGGGGAGGGGTGGGGGAAGAAATTGGGATCACAATGCAAGGCTGTCCATTCCTATTATGCCTGGGACCATATAAAGTGCAGATGCAAAGACAGTTGGGTAGGGATTACCGTCCACCTGTAGACACGCTGGGGTGTAAGTTTCTCTCCCTGGGACTCAAGGCCCAAGTTGGTATTAGGGCCGAGTCACCGTCCAGAGTTGGGGAAACACCCGGAGTTGGCACTCCCAAAGATGGTGCTGGGGTCCTTAGAGATGGACATTATAACATCTCTAAGGACCCCAGCACCATCTTTGGGAGTGCCAACTCCGGGTGTCTCCCCAACTCTGGACGGTGACTCGTCCCTAATACCAACTTGGGCCTTGAGTCCCAGGGAGAGAAACTTACACCCCAGCGTGTCTACAGGTGGACGGTAATCCCTACCCAACTGTCTTTGCATCTGCACTTTATATGGTCCCAGGCATAATAGGAATGGACAGCCTTGCATTGTGATCCCAATTTCTCACCCCCCCTCCCCCCCAAACTCTTTATCGTACCAGCACAATTTGGTCACTTTATGAATAAAATGTATTATTGCTTTTAATTGTACAATCAGTCCAATCCTTTACTAATTATAATTTTTATGGTATTTTAAATATTCCATTTAAAGCGCTGCTATACCCCCTTTTTTTTTCTCTTTGCCTAGTTCGGGCCTAACTAACCCGATTTAAACCAGCAGCTGCTAGTGACTCAACCCAGGTCACAGCGCCACCTCTACCACCTTCCTACCCTGTGGAGGAATACCTTCTCTTTGACTGCTGTGGATGGCGCAGCAAGAATGTACAATACTGGGGGTCCCAGGAAACATCCTGTACCATTGGGAAATTGCTGGGGGGGGGAGGTCTCATTGGAGAACTTGCTGCATAGGTCATTCTGACTTGGGAGGATAGGGATAGTACACTGGCTGGGGAGGATGGGGGTAGTACTGGGGCTGGGGAGGATGAGGATACTATTTTGGCTTAAAGGTTTGGAGAACTGAGTGTAAGAGGTGGAGAGAATGGGGAGTAATTTTCTCTGGTTTGGGTGAATGGGGGTAGTAGCTTAGAGCTGGAGAAGGTGGGTGATAGCTGAGGAGGATAGGTGTAGTAGTCTCTGGGTGAGTGCTGGGAAGAATAGGTTAGGTCAGGGGTTCCCAATCTTTTTTGAATCACGGCACCCTAGAGTATAAGAATTTTTTCACGGCACCCCATGGCCAAATTTTTTTGAATTAGATTGGGTTTATATGTGATTCTTAAGGTCAGTTATGTGGTAAAGGGCAGGATCTGCTTCCGTTTGCACACATTTTATGATTGCCAGCCACCAGCACTGGTTTTGCTTATAAATAATTAACCATTAATAATTTTAATTGCTCCTGGACCACCAACCCAGGGCACCCCTGCATGTGTCCCGAGGCACCCCAGGGAGCCACGGCGCACAGTTTGGGAACCACTGGGTTAGGTACTATGTATGTGGGTTATACTGTTGGTGGGCTGCATGGGAGGTAGTATTTTTGGGTGAGAGCTGGACCACACTATGTTAATACTCTCTCTGTGTGAGCTTCGTCATATGGGGTTAGTACTCTCTGGTGGGGTTAGTACTATGTCTATGTGGAGTGGAGGATGGAGTAAAGGGCCCCATACATCAGCAATTAATTGTGACAATCCTCAGATCTGGAGATGATTGCCACAATAAATTTTAGATGTGTGGGCTCCCCCTTTTGGCAATCCCAATCAAAAATTAATAGGGATCGCCAATCGATTGCTTAATCAGATTTCCAAACATGCTTAATAATCTGGTATTATCTGCAGATCTTTTTTATATGTGTGGGCATTCCCAATTCGTCTTCTTCATCTATTTACATTATGAACAGCTGAAATGACAATCGATTGGGCAAGTTCCAGATATGAAGATGCAATCTTTAGATGGAAAAATCTGCCGATCACTGAAATAAATCTGTAATGTGTGGGCAAAGTCAGATAGATTGTAGAATCCATTTATCTGGCCCAAAAATCCCTGGATCTGGAAATCCATTAATTGTGATTGCTGATGTATGGGGCCCATTAGAGATTAGTGAGGAGGATGGGGGTGTTCATACACTCTGGATGTAAGCTGGGGAGAATGGGGGTTCATACACTTTGGATGAGAGCCAGAGATGAAGGGGGTAGTACTCTCTGGAGGAGTTGCTTACTGTGTATGTGGCATGGATGTAGTGTTCTGACCCCATCACCTCAAAACCAAACCCCCCCCCCCCACACACACACACACACACAGACACACACACTCTCCCGATCACTCACGCAGAGCACAGGAGTACCCTTTTAAAGTCTTGCTCTTGGGCCCACAAAGGTCTACTTACACCCCTGGCAGAAGGATAGAAGTAAATAGGAACAAATAAGTATATCATTGTAATCTATGTTATTAAAGTAAATCTAGAATGGAAATCTACTGTCTTTAATAATACATTTAGTTGATGAATGCAGCGGTTAGGTCATATATTGAAGATAGTATATATCTAGTAGTACATGGGAGATATTAGACACCTTCACATTGGTTGCCGTGGTAATATAATAATGAGTGAGGAGCATCAAGGGTAGGGAGGCCAATCCCGGGGCATTTTTTCAATCCCGGGATTCGGGATTGAAAAATGCTCAATCCTGGGATCCCGGGAATCCCGGGATTGGCCTCCCTAATAAAAAAAAAATGACCCGCCCCCCCCAAATAGCAATATAAATGCCCTCTTATTCACCCCACCTGCCCGCCCGCCACTCTACCCCATCCCCCTGCCTCTGTCACTTACAGAGGTATGGTGACAGGCAGCAGCAGGAGCGATGTCCGTCCGTCCATCCATGCAGCGGCCGGGCGGGCGGCTGAGCGACAGTGCTTGTGCTGAAGTGCACTGACAGGCATGGCGGCGGACGGGCTTCGCAGCGTGGCGTGATGTCAGGGGTCACGCTGCGCAGCCTGGGCGCCGTCATGACACTGACAGCGGAGCGGACCAATCAGCCAACGGGGGTATGCAGCAGACAGCCGGGCAGCATCTGAGCCATTCTAAAGTGCTCAGCGCTGCCCGGCTTTGGAAAAAAAAGTACATTTAGCACTGGGATACTAATCCCGAAATCCCAGGATTGAAAGCTTCAATCCCGGGATTCAAATCCCGCCGATTTTAGGCCTAAATCTCGTGATCCCGCCGATCCCGATCCCGGGATTGGCCTCCCTAATCAAGGGTAAAGGGAGGAGCATGTGACAGAAAAGATTTGCATTAGCCTTTGGACTTGCTAAATAATGTTTTGTAGGCCTCCCCAGCAACAAACAGGTGACCACGCTTTTATTGTTATGATCTACTACAAAAACAATGCCATTTCCAACACTTCACCACAATTAAAATAGCACTGAGTCTTCTCCTGTGTAAATAATGTCTCAAAGTAATTGTTTGCCTAATTATCCATTTGGAAAGATTGCTTTTCAAACCGGCTTGCAGGTCAATGCGGAATAAGCAGCGCCACAATTATACAAAACAAATAAACAAATTTCTTAACTCATCTTTAATTGCCGCAAAAGTCTCCTTTAGCTGATGGAAGGGATGCAGCCGTTGCCATGGTTCCCAACTTAACGTTTTGGAACGGTAACTTTGACTAATTCGCAAATTGTGGTTGACGACGATTTTCTCTTTTGCAAAATGACAAACTATTGTCACCCGTTTGTTAAAATGGAAATCAGTGGTTTTCCCACAATATATACTTAATGTATGTTTTGATTTATAGACAGATGTTTTGATTTATACTCAAGTGTTCTGGTGTGTGTTATGTAATGCCTGAGGCTACGCATTTTCCTGTTATGTTCTCGCTGCCAGGTAACAGGATACATTCCGTTGACGCCATTTTGAATACACACAGGAGGGGGAAGCATGGGGGACTTTTATGAACTGTTCCAAGGGTAAATGTGGTGTTGGCTCTAACGGCCAAACAGAAGGAACAACGATTTAGAGTTGAGCTAAAACATCCCCCCTTTCATCTGTAAATGTGACCATACATAAACTTGCAACAAGGTTTTGCCATGTTAAAAATGTGCACCTTCTACCTGAATATGGTCCAACATTAATAAGTCATTAACGTTATTAAGAAATGTGGCTAATTAAACAAAAATATATTCATGCTCCAAAGATAATTGTGCTCCATGAAATTCCTCAGAAAAATAACATTTAGAAGTTCAATACAATGCCATGTTTGATACTGTAGATTGTTGTTTCATTTTTTATTTATGTATGGGATTAAGTTGATACCTTGTCGCCAAAAAGGTGTGTGGCTACAGGGACATGTTGCAAGTCACATGACTATGGCCTATTGGCACGCCACCTCAGCAGTGCACCAGAAGGCAGAGATGTTTGGCCACGCACTTTACTTTTCAAACACATATCTGTTGCTTTGAGCGCCATTGTCAGGTGCATTTGTGGAAACACAAAGTTGCATGGGGCCAGGTCTGGACTGTACCGCAGATAACCAAGCTCCTGAATGCATTCATCAGCCAAAAGTTCTTGGACAGTGCCTGGAAATGACTTCCAGCATTTGCAGTAGACATAGGTTGGTGTATCCAGTGATGGTGCTCTGATGTATTAGGGGTACAGTAGCAGGGGCCTGCTGGCTGAGGGGGGCTGCTAAGGGCTGGAAAAAACCCTGCTCCCCCTGTATAATAATGCTACTACTACTAATAATAATAATAATGATAATAACAACAGGACACCGCAGGCTGCTCCCCCTGCATAATACCAGGACACCACAGGCTGCTCCCCCTGCATAATACCATGACACCACAGACTACTCCCCCAGCATAACACCAGGACACCACAGGATGCTCCCCCGGCATAATACCAGGACACCACAGGCTGCTTCCCCAGCATAATAACAGGACACCAAAGGCTGCTCCCCCTGCATAATACCAGGACACCTCAGGCTGCCCCCCTGCATAATAACAGGAGGACAACACAGGCTGTAAATGGCAGAAATATATATTTGTTCATTTAGATAATGAGTGTCACCTGTCCTGAGGTGTGGCTGCTTCTCTATCTTTTGCCGGTCTCCGGGTCTGTGCTGCTGCAGATCCCGCCTCTCTGCCTTTTTCTCCGTCTGCTCTTCCCCAATCCCCACTGGTCAGACACATGGGCGGACAGCGTTGGTGTCATCTGCACTGAGGACATGTCCTCAATGCAGGGGGCCAGCAGCCATTTTCATGTAGCCATGGCCATGTTCTGAAAGCTGCGGCCGGTGCAGTTGACAGCAGGAGGGCTGGAGGAGGTGGACAATGCACTGGATCACCAGATGGCCTGCAGCAGTAACTGGTAAAGCGGCCCAGGGGGCACATGGCACCCGGCCCCCTGGCCCAGCCCACCCGTGTACAGTAGCTACATGCCCAGTCTTGGCTACAATAGCATCAATGGAACTTTTGTGGTGACACACCTCCAACCAGAGTCCAATCGCATCGACTGGTGTTTGGTCTTGGGGTCATAACTGTTGATCCAGGATTCATTGCCAGTGATGGTCTTCCAGATGGCACAAAGTCACCTGAACTTACACAAGCCAAGCTTTTCCATGGAGTACCAAGTGGATGGATCCTGATGAGATGCCTTCAGTTCTCCTTTACTAACTGGGTCACAGTCACCCCGGCATCCACCTCAACTATTGTCTTTGATGATGGTGGACACAGGTCAGCTGCATCACTCCCCATGGTCCTCTTGCCTCTTGCCGAAATTCTGCAAACCACTTATACACAACAGCTCTCAGTCAGTAAAATCTCTCCTGTAGTCATAGAAGATCTTGGCTCTCCAGTGGCCTCTGTTCAGCTCCATAACAAATTTGTGAAGGCAGTGAACATGCTGACTTCTTCGACGTGCTGTGCTGCTTATATACGGTTCTGTGCCTTGGCATTTCACAAGGACTGTAGTCAGAGATTACCATTCACAATCGGACAGATTGGGGGGGGGATTTACTAAAAATGGGAGTTCTATTTCACATGGGATGTTGCTATGGGCAACCAATCAGAATGTACTTCCTATTTATTTAGCACCTTCTAGAAGATAATAGATAGTGTCTGATTTGTTCCCCATAGCAACATCCCATATATATGCATACCACCCAGTCATCATGATTTTGTTGATTCCTGCTTTTCGGGGACTGCTCTATCTGTCGGTTGGAGCAAATGTAGGGAGGGAACCCTATCAATGTCCCAGCATGCCAAAAAAATGGGAGTGTGACTTGTAACCACGTCCCCTTTTCAAGTGTCCATGTATCTATGGCCTCTGTTTAAAAAAAAAACTGAAACAAAATTGATTTGTGTTGGTGGCATTTGTTATACTAATGTTTATTTTGGTCTCTTTCTGCAGAGTGACATCGCCACGTTGTACTTTAAAGTTGGTGTGAAGAATATTGCGACAGTGTTCCTGCACACAGACGCTCAGATTCCTGATGAACGATTCCTTGTTCTAGTCAATGACATGCTGGCATCAGGTACAGTAGATGTCTTTATATAAGATTCTATTCAGTTTTATGATGAAAAGACAATGGGCGAGATGCAGCAAACGAACAAACTTGAAAATGCCGTTTGATGAGGAAGATAGGACTCTAGATACAAAACCTGGAAGTTCTATCATTGCAAAGGGCAGCTCTTACCGCAAAAGCTGTCCTTTGCTAAAATCTTTATGCATATAATGCTACTAGATGCTAATATGCGTCCCGGCCTCCAGGAGAGGTGGGGAAAGATGCTAAGTTTTATTGCTGGATTGCCTCACCAGGAAAGGGCAGCCAGCTCAGGCAAGCAAGAGGGGCAGCAGTTGTTATGTGTTAGGGGGATGGACTCACTAGAGGAGGCATCACCACAAACTCCACAGTCACCCGCAACCCGCCATCAGCAGGGGTGGCTGTGGGGACCAGGGGTGGCTGTGGGGACCAGAGGACATGATTCATGATGAATTGCACTATTATGGTCTCACCCCCTGCAGTACAATGCCTGTAATATCGGAATTGTGCAGTGCATGACATGGCCACAATGATGCAAACACAATTGCCAAACCCCGCTCAGCCTCCTTCCCTCTTCCCCCTATCACGTCACAACTTCTGGCCCCCCGCCCCTTCCTGGCAAGGCCATCCAGCAATAAAACTCAGCGTATGTTTTAATTGCTAGCCATACGCAAGTTGATTGAGAGGAAGCGGATACTTTTTACCCAGACCTGCGTTGCAGGGAGTCGGCCAGTTAGTGAGGGAAGACAGGCTGCCACTGCAGCACAGCCTCCCTCCTCAGCTAAGCACATGCTGCTCAGAGATAGGTAGAGAGGTAACTCTAGTGACCTGTCCTCGCTTTCCCTACATGCGGGTGTGCGATCTCGAACCAACCCAACCACTAACCAGCACTCTGCAGCCCTTCCACACAAAAGATTTTTTGTTTCCACAAGGACATGACCACGCCACCTTGGCCACGCCCTCTCAGTCACTGTGCCAACCAATAAGCGCCCCTGGTGGTAGCAGACCATTTACTGGGAGTGTCATGGAAAACGCAGGCCTGTGATGCCAGCTCTGGCCTCTGAGTAAGCACAGACTGAACACAATGGAAAAATTATTTGATGGGGAGTGAGTTGCAAATGGATTTGCAGCTATTCGACGAGCAGAGAAGCAATCAGGCCTGAATAACCCCCATTGTTACCAATAGGCCACACAAGCCTGGTTGCACATTTGTTTTGTTACCTAAAAGTCTTAAATCTTATTAAAAAGTTTTAAATGTTTTGCCTTGGTTGTATGTATGGTTTTACTATATATTTGGAAATAATGGACTACAAATTAAACTAAATTAATGAAAGTATATATATATATATATATATATTTATATATATTGCGATAGAAATGGCGGCACTCAGTCTTCTGTGAAAATCAATAGTTTTCATAAGTCATAAAAATGCGAAAAAGTGAACTGACGTTTCGGGGTAACACCCCCATTTTCAAGGTGCAGAATGGTGACCTTGAAAACGGGGTGTTGTTACCCCGAAACGTCGGTTCTCTTTTTTGCATGTTTATGCCTTATAAAACCTATTGCTTTTCTCAAAATACTCTGAGTGCCGCTATTTCAATCGCAATATCCCAAGCGCATTGGAAGGCACCTGAGCCGCTGTATTTACAAAGGAACCAGTGCCGGTGTTTGGTTAAATATTCAAATGCAAAAAAAAAAATCCTACATCTTATTAATTTTTTTATGTCTTGGGGGAAGAGGGGACATCATTTTGTCAAATTATTCATGAAACTGATTTTTTTTTACAGTTATTAATAGAGGCTAATGATAATCTCCCAGATTATCTGCTTTTTTTTAAATAATGGAGACCAGGAATGAGCAAATAGGAAGAGAAAAAAAAAATCTTATAAATACATAAATGATCAAAACAGTGGAGGAATAACACATCTTAAATGAGTACAGGGCACTGGGGCTTGAATAGGCTTCATCAGCAGGTGTGAAAGGTCATTTGTGCATATTTGTAATAGGGGGCTGGTGAGTCACCTCCGTGACATAAGACAAACAAGCTGCTTAATATAATGAGTTGCAATCAGCAATAATTCGGTTTATTATGAATTTAATTTTTTTTTCTAAATTGGGTTTTATCTTTACTTGTTCCACAAGAAGACACTTTTCTCCGGTATAATTTCAAAAATATACAATTAAAGGCACAGCTAGTAGCATTCATCAACCGAAAAAAGTGAAGGCTAAAAACATTTCTAGAGTTGTCTAGAAGAGCGCGTTGTTATGTTCATAGACACACTGCTTTCAAACTGCTTTTGAGTTGTATATGTTGGTGTGTTGTTTGCTTTGATGTCATGGACGTTCGGACGGCATTTCCTGGGTGTGCATACATTAGTATCTGCATAACTCCCAACTTTTCAAATCTCCAAATCGAGACCTGCCGTTCCGAAGTCTCTCCTAGCGACTGGGCAGCCTCCGGCCCCATCACTGCCCTCCCTCTTCCCTGCACTGAAGATGAGATGCTGTACGCAGGCACATGGCATCTTTTCAGCGACCACCAGAGTAGTGGTGAACTCTGGATCCCCCAACTGCCCCCCAGCCCAAAGACATTGCCACCCGTGGGAGGGACAGCGGGACAATCTCCAAATAGCGGAACTGTCCCGCTGTAAACATAACAGTTGGGAGGTACAGTATGTATCTTTGATCCCTGTGTAGTCAGGAACGGTGCAAGGCGTGGGGAGTGGGGTGTGCCCTGGCACTCACCCACTCCACGGAGGGAAGGGGCTGGCGGGTGATGTGGTGGTGGTCGCCGAGTTGATGTGGTGGTGGTCACCGTGTTGCTCCGGGGGTGGGAGGAGTTGCACCGCTCACCTCGATCCAGGGGGTAGGGGGGACCTGCTTCCTAGTGCTGCCCTCCTGTGGCCGGAAATGCAAATGCCTAAAGCTGCCTAGTGGTGGCGCCGGCCCTGTGTGTAGTGACCCAGTTGTGGTGCCATAGGCATATGTTGCGATCGCAGTGGGCAGTCTTTTGTATGGGCTAACTTCTGCCCATATTAGCATATAATCACAAATGACTAGGCAAATCATTGCAACAGGCGTAGGAAGAACATGAATCCCTGGGGTGCCCACAAGACTCTTGAAGGGTTGTCTTAGGTTGGTGTTTGTTGATCAAATTAAATTATTTATCGTCAAAGTGACTGGCAAATCTAGTGCTTGTGACTTCCAAACAAGAACATGTGGGCAACCCAGTGATCGCGTTCAGGGAAAAAATGTCTGGGTCCTAATCCACCATTTCCGGGGGCCATCACATATTATGCTTTTGAATTAAACCCCCTTCCACTCTCACCACAATGCCTCTTAGGGGGGAAGAAGAAAGAGTGAGTGGAGTGAGGTACAAGGAGGGTGTTGGAGAGAGTGAAAAAGAGAGAGGAGCAAGAAGGAGAAAGGGGTGGTCAGGGAGAGACGGGGCTTCATGGAAAAAGAAGGCAATGAGAGTGAGAGGTGCAAGAGAGGGGGAGTGTCAGATAGAGAAAGGGGAAGGAGCAAGAGAAAATTTACTAAAGTTGCTAAAAATGGAGAGGTGGTGTTGCCCATAACAACCAATCAGAAACCGTTTATCTTTTTCTACGATCCAACAGAGAATGATAGACAGAAGATTTAAATGTAAATGTTCCCCTAATTGGCATCTTGCAATATGCTGAGGCTATAAGACTTTAGTGATATAATGAATTAATAATTGATGCTATTCTTATGGGCAGGGCAGCCGAGAGGAATGCCGGGCCCCAGTAACATTTTGGGGGCATGGCCTAATTGTGGGGGTGTGGCCACCTCCTGTGCTTAGGCCACGCCCCCAAAATGTTTAGATGGGGTGAAAGAAAACTCTAAACTCTGCAGCAGCAGCACACATCTACAGCATTTACTGTGCTGACAGCAGGCTCAGCATGAGTTCTCACGTTGTCAGTGAGACATACATGCTGAGCCTGCTGTCAGCACAGCACATGCTGTATGTTTGCCGCTGCTGATGCCGGGAGGGACAGGGAAGGGGGGCGTAGGACCAGGGCCCCTACCGGGCCCCTCCAGCAAGCCCGGGCTAGTGTAATTAGTACCTGCCCCCCCCCCCCTCTCGGCTGCCCTGCTTATGGGACCCGTACATCAGCAATCAATTGGGGCAATTCTGCATTTTTTTTTATTATTGGGTACAAAAAAAAGTGGAAATGTATGGGCTTCAACAATCACCGATTCCAACCGAGAACGTAATCAGAATTGGTAAATCAGGTTGTCCAACATGCTGTACTTCACTATTCCATCAGGCTGTAGATGGCTTCTGTATGGTAATCATCAGGGGGGAAAATGGCGCATTGATGATCCGTTATTTGTGATTGTTGATGTTTGGCCCTAATACTTGTCGCTTGTCATGTTAACAATGATATTAAAAGTTAAAGGGGGTGCATAATACCTTCTTTATATACATTGGCGGATCCAGGGGTGAGTCTGCAGCACAGTTCAAAATTCAAATAGAGGAGCCACACCGACTGACAATCAATCAGTTTGGAATGTCATTTACTGGCAGTGGGTGGAGCTCCCTTATTTGAATTTTGAACTGTGCCACAGCCCCCACCCCTGGAGCCGCCACTGCTTCCCAACCATGCTGTCTGTTTTGGTTGCATGCAGGCGATATCCCCGACCTTTTCAGTGAAGAGGAGATGGACAACATCGTTTCTTCTGCCCGGATGGAGCTCCGAGCTCTTGGCCTCCCAGACTCCAGAGAAAACTGCTGGCAGTTCTTTATTGACAGAATCCGTCGACAGCTAAAGGTGAGCATAAACTAATGAAATCAGAAATGAGAATTCAAGAAGAACACAACCTTTCTGGAAGCAAATTGTCCCCATCAGAATCCACTTCACTCCAATAGCCTAATGATATATTGTATTACTTTTTTTATTTTTTATTATCCTTTAAACATTATCGCAGGATAAAAAAGAATGTCCTATTCTGTGTGCTATTTTTTCGCTTTCTATAGAAAAACACGACACATTGTGCTTGAGAACTGATTGATGCTGCTTCGGTGTGACTGCTGTTATTGAATGATAAGAAAATGCGTATTGTGTGTTGAGAAGTTACAATGTTCCCTACAAAAATATCTGGCCATCCGTCTGTTTGCATATAGGCATCTGCGCTAAAATACTGCCATTATTTATCCATATTTGTCCTACTAGAATGTAACAGGGACGTTCATTATCACTGCAAACATTGTAAGGGTGACGATAGTTTGGTGGGATTTTACACGGCATGATAAAAAAAAAATCCAAAAATTAGTTTTGAAACAAAAGTTGCCTTTAATGTGACATTCAGTGGCGTAGTTACATATGTGGCAGACCCCGCTGCGGCTTGGGGGAGCAGCACAAATGGGGTCTGTGGTGGGCGCCGCTGGCTGAACTGACAGGTGACCCAGGCAGCAGTGAGCGCTGAGCTGGTCCCGCCCTATACATATCTAATGAGTAGGGACCCAGTGCAGTGCATATTAAATGTGGGTCCCCGCTCATTAGATATGCATGAACCAGGAACAATTCAGCGCTCACTGCTGCTTCAGTTGCCTGTCAGATCAGCCAGCAGCACCTGTAGTCCATCGCCTCGCCCCTTCTTGGGGGTGGGGGCGCCGGAATTTTTTTGGCAGGGGGAGAACAATTTCTAGCTACGCCACTGGTGACATTTATATGACTAGGCATCTTCTTGTTAGGGATTTTCTCACACTCAGAGTTTAAGCAGATTTTAGTTTGTGGCGGCTATAGGACATTTTCACCCTTTTTGGTAGTATTTGCACTATTTTGTTAGAAGCTACAGATAGAGTAGCTCTCATTTGAGCTGTTTTTGTCAATTCTATCGACATTCAATACCTGCTGCCAGTCAACAGAAGGGGGCGTGTGCACGAGACGCTCACTTTCTGTATGAGGTTGTAGCCGCCCTCTGACCCGCTCTGCCGCTCCGCCCGCTCTCTCTCCAGCCGCCCGCATCTCCCCCGAATCCCCATCTCCCTGCAGCGGAGACGGGCAGGGAAGCCGCTCCCCACCGCCTTGCTGACGGGCAGGCATGAGCAAGACGCTTGCGCGTCCCCATCAGATGGAGCTGCCGTCCACCAGCCTGCACCGGCACAGAAGATATGGCGACGGGGCAGGCTGGCTGACAGCTGCTCCATCTGTATGAAGCTGTTCAATGGCACAGTAAAATCTATAAATGATTTAATTCATGAATTTAAATTGAGAATCAAAGGGCCTGATTCAGACCTAACTCTCTGCTGTGCGGATTTGCACAGTGACCGATTATTGATAGACTGCACATGCGCAAGGCTCGTAGAACGCATGCGTGAGGCCATAGTGCAATGAAATCCTGCTATTTATTTTTATCGCGGGCCGTTCGCAAGTTGATTGACAGGAAGCCTCCGTTTCTGGGAGTGTCAGGGAATACGCAGGTGTGTGCAGTCGTTTTCAGGAGGCGTCAGCTCCGATCTCGATAATGCTGATTCTGTTGCAGCCGCCAAGTAAGTCTAAGGCTACTCCGAGACTGCACAACGTGGGGAGATCATTAGACTGTGAGTGAGCTGAGAATGGATACACGCAAGGACGTAACTACCATAGGTGCAAGGGATGCAGCTGCTATGGGGCCCAGAGCTGAAGGGGGCCCATCTTTACTGTCTAAGTAATATGTTTTACATACATTTATTACCATCCGTTGCTAAATAGGGGGTCCCCTAACTTTTGCTATGGGGCCTACGAATATCTAGTTACGACCCTGGATACGCAGCTTTTCACTGCAGTGCGACATCTTCCCTACCCATTCACAGGCTGGCAAAGGGCGGGATTACACTGTGACGGGGTGGCGGCTAACTATGCGCACAGTGATCACACGGCGCTGCTAATAGGCTGCCGTGAGACCAGGTCTGAAGCTTTGCCCGACCAATAAAGTTCTGAACGTGTGGAAATTTATGCAAGCGACGCTTCTGGGAACAGATGCAGAGTTTGCTGCCAAGTGGGGTGTGGATGGCAAATTTGCACACAAAAGTAATCACAAAAGTTTTCCCAAATGACAATTTCCCCCAAATGTACTAGAAATCACAGGGCAGGGACAGGGGCTTCGAAAGGAGTCGGCCCATGCATAGGTGGCGATTTATGTTTTTGCTGGTGGGTGCTCAAGCTAAAAATATAGAGGAGTGGCTTCATGGGGAAGGGGTGTGGCTACAAAATAATACCAATTTATATTATGGAGCATAGTTGTCTCCAATATTCAAATTACAGCAACAGTGTTCCACATCCATAAATGCCCCCACAGTGCAGATACATAAATGCCCCCACAGTGCAGGTACATAAATGCTCCCACAGTGCAGATACATAAATGCCCCCACAGTGCAGGTACATAAATGCCCCCACAGTGCAGGTACATAAATGCCCCCACAGTGCAGGTACATAAATGCCCCCACAGTGCAGGTACATAAATGCTCCCACAGTGCAGGTACATAAATGCCCCCACAGTGCAGGTACATAAATGCCCCCACAGTGCAGGTACATAAATGCCCCCACAGTGCAGGTACATAAATGCCCCCACAGTGCAGGTACATAAATGCTCCCACAGTGCAGGTACATAAATGCCCCCACAGTGCAGATACATAAATGCCCCCACAGTGCAGGTACATAAATGCCCCCACAGTGCAGGTACATAAATGCCCCCACAGTGCAGGTACATAAATGCCCCCACAGTGCAGGTACATAAATGCCCCCACAGTGCAGGTACATAAATGCCCCCACAGTGCAGGTACATAAATGCCCCCACAGTGCAGGTACTCCGCGGACAGAATACACTCTTCCCGGCATACTGTTTCCCAGGTGGCGGGTCCAGTTATGTGGGTGCTGCAGCCGCAAATTACCAAGTTAATATGGTGGCCCAGCAGCGGGACTCGGGCCCGTGGGTGCTCATCAATTTCCGTGGGTGCTCGGGCCCTTGAGCACCCACAGAATCGGCACCTATAGGCCCATGCAATGATTGCGAGAGAACACCTCATCTGCAGGGGATGTGGTCATTAGCCCAACAGTGTATTAGTTGACATTCAAAAGGTCATCCACTATTGGTGGACAGTCAAAAGGTTGACACATGAATAAGGTCAACATGCATTAGGTTGACACGGTCAAAAGGTTGACATGGAAAAATGTTCGACATGACTTTTTCATTATTTTTGGTGGTCTCAGAGGAAGAAGAAAATAGGGTGCTGAGCGCAGCGAGGCCCTGTGCCCAAAGTATGGCGAGCACAGCGGTACACTTATATGGTGTCCATGCTGACCTGTGTTGACATAGACAACAAAAAAGTGAAAAACTCATGTCAGCCTTTTTCTATGTTGACCGTTTTTCAAGTCGACGTTTTGCGTGTGTTGACCCTTTGACCATGTCGACCTAACACATGGATTTTTTTATGCGTCGTCCTTTTGACTGACAATAATGGTCGACTTTTGACTGTCAACCTAGACCCTGTCAACCTAGCAACCCATCTGCAGATCACATGTAAATAGAATACAACATGCAAAGATCTAGCGTCATGTCCAAGTGGACCATCATCTCCACTGGGCCTCATACTGTACGTGCCCTGTGAATTCTCGGTACTTATGTAATATCTGGGCTCCCGTTTTTCTTATCAGACCGCGTCGGCTCGCCACGCTTCGGGCACGGTGGCTCGCTGCGCTCACCACACTATATAAAATCAACTCCATGCGTAGTTGGATAGTAGGGGTATGAAAAAATGGGGTGCATTTAACATGGGAGCCCAGATAATACATAAGTACCGAATTCTCTCTTATACTTCACTGTGTTAGGTATCATTACAGTCAGGTGAGGGAAAACTCTGCATCTTCCTTTAAGTATACATATGTATATAGAGCCCTTGTAGAATCAAATCAGAAAAGTCTGAGAAGCAAAACATCTGCAAACTGTTATGCATACTTGCCTACTTTTGAAAACTAGTTTCAGGGAGATTATAGTTGGTAATAGAATTTTGCACAGCGCCCCATTGAGGGGTCATGTCATGCTCCTCCCAAAGGGCGTGTCTAGTTCCATATATAAAGAGATTGTGAAAAGAGATTGTGAACGTGGCGCCTAGAAGTGTGGGTGTGTACTGCTACATCTGAGGGGAATCTTGTAAAATTACTTATATACAAATGTAGATGAGCCCCAAAGCAGTTAGTAAGAGCTACTATACTTGGTAAAGTGCTGGGAAATGGGACGGATGATTCAATGTAAATGTATCTGTCTCTCATTCCTTTTCCCCCCAAAAAATGTAACAGTGTAATGTGGGCTAGGTGACATGAGGGAGATTGCTAGACTAATGAGGGAGAGGGGGAGATTGCTGCTATGTCAGGGAGTCTCCTGCAGAATGCACGAGGGGAGGTAACTATGATGTAACAGTGTAATGTGGGCTAGGTGAAATGAGGGAGATTGCTAGACTAATGATGGAGAGAGGGAGATTGCTGTTATTTCAGGGAGTCTCCTGCAGAATGCAGGAGGGGAGGTAACTATGATGTAACAGTGTAATGTGGGCTAGGTGAAATGAGGGAGATTGCTAGACTAATGAGGGAGAGAGGGAGATTGCTGTTATTTCAGGGAGTCTCCTGCAGAATGCAGGAGGGGAGGTAACTATGGTGTAACAGTGTAATGTGGGCTAGGTGAAATGAGGGAGATTGCTAGACTAATGAGGGAGAGAGGGAGATTGCTGTTATTTCAGGGAGTCTCCTGCAGAATGCCGGAGGGGAGGTAACTATGATGTAACAGTGTAATGTGGGCTAGGTGACATGAGAGAGATTGCTAGACTAATGAGGGAGAGAGGGAGATTGCTGCTATTTCAGGGAGTCTCCTGCAGAATGCCGGAGGGGAGGTAACTATGATGTAACAGTGTAATGTAGGCTAGGTGACAGGAGGGAGATTGCTAGACTAATGAGGGAGAGAGGGAGATTGCTGTTATTTCAGGGAGTCTCCTGCAGAATGCAGGAGGGGAGGTAACTACGATGTAACAGTGTAATGTGGGCTAGGTGACAGGAGGGAGATTACTAGACTAATGAGGGAGAGAGGGAGATTGCTGCTATTTCAGGGAGTCTCCTGCAGAATGCCGGAGGGGAGGTAACTATGATGTAACAGTGTAATGTGGGCTAGGTGACATGAGGGAGATTGCTAGACTAATGAGGGAGAGAGGGAGATTGCTGCTATTTCAGGGAGTCTCCTGCAGAATGCCGGAGGGGAGGTAACTATGATGTAACAGTGTAATGTGGGCTAGGTGACATGAGAGAGATTGCTAGACTGATGAGGGAGAGAGGGAGATTGCTGCTATTTCAGGGAGTCTCCTGCAGAATGCCGGAGGGGAGGTAACTATGATGTAACAGTGTAATGTGGGCTAGGTGACATGAGGGAGATTGCTAGACTAATGAGGGAGAGAGGGAGATTGCTGCTATTTCAGGGAGTCTCCTGCAGAATGCAGGAGGGGAGGTAACTATGGTGTAACAGTGTAATGTGGGCTAGGTGACATGAGGGAGATTGCTAGACTAATGAGGGAGAGAGGGAGATTGCTGCTATGTCAGGGAGTCTCCTGCAGAATGCCGGAGGGGAGGTAACTATGATGTAACAGTGTAATGTGGACTAGGTGACATGAGGGAGATTGCTAGACTAATGAGGGAGATAGGGAGATTGCTGCTATGTCAGGGAGTCTCCTGCAGAATGCAGGAGGGGAGGTAACTATGATGTAACAGTGTAATGTGGGCTAGGTGACATGAGGGAGATTGCTAGACTAATGAGGGAGAGAGGGAGATTGCTGCAATGTCAGGGAGTCTCCTGCAGAATGCAGGAGGGGAGGTAACTATGCTGTTATGTGGTCCGGCCGAGTGTTGGTTATGTGACATCAGGGCTGCCATCAGGAATTTTGGGGCACAGGTCTCATTTTCAGTTCGGGCCCCGAGCCCCCCGCCCCCTCCCCCTCCCCTCCTCACTTGATTACCATAACCCGGCTCCTGCCCCCCCATCTCCTCTTCTGTGCAGCTGCAGCCCAGAGGCAGAACGCAGGCTTCTTCAACTCAGGATGCCTGTAGACAATTAGAAATGCAGCACAGGCTGGTGAGCCAATTAGAGCTTGCGTACCGGCTGCTGCTCTGATTGGCTGCCAGTACGCGAGCTCTGATTGGCTCAAAAGCCGGTGCAGCATTT
This sequence comes from Crinia signifera, assembly GCF_055691185.1. Lineage (NCBI taxonomy): Eukaryota > Metazoa > Chordata > Amphibia > Anura > Myobatrachidae > Crinia > Crinia signifera. Next base: position 193,860,809 of record NC_139223.1, read on the forward strand.
TAATTGGCCCCCGGCATCCTGGGTTGAATTAGCCTGTGCTCCGGGTCCTGCTTTGTTCAGCACACTGAGCACAGCGGAGGCAGTCAGGGGGGTTGCGGTGGGCAAAATGAGCTGCCCTGGCCCTTCCAGAGGCTGGAGCCTGGGACAGCTGTACCCACAGCACCCCCCTATTGGCGGCCCTGTGTGACATACATTAGTTTTATTACAGTATTACACCACACACCAAACAACTTAAATGTGCCCTATTGAATGCACGCTCTGTTTGCAATAAATTAACACCCATCCATGACCTCTTCATCTCTCACAACTTCAACCTGCTGGCCATTACAGAAACCTGGCTCACACAATCAGACACGGCCTCGCCTGCAGCACTGTCACATGGTGGTTTCCACTTCACTCACACCCCCAGGCCTGGTAACTGTAACATGGTCACACAATCAGACACGGCCTCGCCTGCAGCACTGTCACATGGTGGTTTCCACTTCACTCACACCACCAGGCCTGGTAACTGTAAAGGAGGTGGGGTTGGTATATTACTGTCACAAGACTTCACATACTCAGTTCTACCATCTGCTCCTTCACTCACATTTACATCATTTGAAGTTCACTCTTAGGGTTTTCTCCCCTTTCTCTCTGCGTGTTGCTGCTATCTATCGCCCACCTGGGCTTCCCAAAACTCAATTTCTAGAAGATTTCTCTGCCTGGCTCCCCCATTTCTTATCCTCTGACATCTCCACTGTCATCCTAGGTGACTTCAATATTGCTATTGACAGTCCACCATCTTTGCATGCTTCCAAACTCCTCTCTCTAACCTCCTCTCTCGGCCTCTCCCAGTGGTCTGACTCCTCTACTCATGAGGAAGGCCACTGCCTTGACCTTGTTTTCACCAGGCTGTGGCTCAGTCTCTGATTTTACTAACACTCCCGTCCCTCTCTCTAATCACAATCTCATTACCCTCTCGCTCTCCTCCATTACCCCAAGCTCACTGACACTGAAATCATGCAAGCCTACTATAACCCGCAGAAATACTAATGCTATTAATTTTCCACAACTTTCCACCTCCCTGCAACAACAGCTCTCACTAAATTCTACATTTACCTCTCCTGACTCTGCTGTTTCCCACCTCTACCAGACCCTTGAAACAGCCCTTGATGAAGTGGCTCCAGCTACCCATTACACCCCACGTAGGCTTAGATGCCAACCGTGGCACACCAAAACAACAAGACAACTACGAAATCAGTCACGTAAAGTAGAACGCCAATGGCGTAAATCTCATAATATGACTGATTTCCTCACATATAAGACTAGCTACCACTCCTACTGCAATGCTTTGGATGCTACCAAACAAACATACTACCAATCTCTCATCTCTTCTCATGCCACCATCCCTAAGTGACTTTTTAACACATTTAAGTCTCTTCTGTACCTTCCCCCTCCTCCCCCACCGGCTACCATCAGTGCACAAGAACTTGCCTTCTACTTTAAGGACAAGATTGATAACATCCAAGATTAAATGGTATGCTCCACAACCTCTAACCCTCTTTCTTCCCCACCTGAAAACTCTGGCACTTTCTCTTCATTTGAGCCCACAAATGAAAAAGAAGTATCCACACTCTTCTTATCCTCTTACTCTACTACCTCTCCTCTTGATCCTATACCTGCACAAGTCATTAAAAATCTACCTCCTGTGCTTATTCCAACCTTAACTAAAATCTGCAATCTCTCTCTTGCTACTGGTACTTTTCCTTCTCTGCTCAAACATGCAGTGATTACTCCCATTCTGAAAAACACAATTCTGACCCTAACTCTCTCTAACTATCGTCCGATCTCTCAGCTCCCATGCCTCTCCAAGCTACTGGAGAGACTTGTCTACTCTCGCCTCACAAACTTTCTTAACTCTCACACCCTATTAGACCTGATTCAGTCAGGCTTTTGCTCTCAACACTCCACTGAGACAGCACTGACTAAAGTGGTGAATGATCTGGTAACTGATAAGTCTAAAGGCCATTACTCACTACTTATTCTTCTAGATCTTTCTGATGCTTTTGACACTGACGATCACACTCTGCTCTTACAAACACTACACTCCCTAGGTCTTAATGAGACAGCCCTTTCCTGGTTTACATCTTACCTATCTGATCGCTCTTTCAATGTTTGCTTCTCTGACGCTACTTCCTCTTCATTACCTCTGTCAGTCGGAGTTCCACAAGGCTCAGTCTTAGGTCCTCTGCTTTTCTCAATCTATACTTCCTCTCTTGGCAAACTAATCAGCTCTTTCGGATTTTACTATCAATTATATGCGGATGATACTCAAATCTATCTATCAACCCCAGAGTTGTCACCAGTGGTTTTGGGTTGAGTCTCTGAATGTCTCTCTGCCATCTCACTTTGGATGTCTTATCGCCAACTGAAACTCAATATTTCCAAAACGGAATTACTTATATTCCCGCCAACTAAGAACAGTTACCATCCTGATATCTCCATCGCTGTTGACAACTCGACAATCTACCCTACCCCACAAGCTCGTTGCTTAGGGGTTATCCTCGACTCTGAACTGTCCTTTCTTCCCCACATTCAATCTGTCTCCAAATCATGTTAAATGCATCTAAAAAACATATCCAAACTACGACCGTATCTCACACAAGACACTACTAAATCTCTTGTCCATGCACTCATTATATCCCGCATTGATTATAGCAATAGCCTCCTAACTGGTCTTCCCAAGAACAGACTCTCACCACTGCAATCCATTTTAAATGCTGCTGCTAGGCTGATATTCCTTGCAAGACGCTCATTGTCTGCTGATCCGCTCTTCCAGTCCCTCCATTGGTTGCCTGTATCTTACCGTATTCAATATAAAACACTTCTACTCGCATATAAAGCCATACTGCACCAGCATATATCTCTTTACTTATCAAAAAATATCTCCCATCTCGACCACTCTGTTCTGCACAAGATCTGAGTCTCTCTTCTGAACGGATCACTAGCTCCCATTCACTATTACAGGACTTTCATCGGGCTGCTCCCACCATATGGAATGCCCTTCCACGCACAATAAGACTCTCCACAAGCCTCCAAACTTTCAAGTGTTCCCTGAAAACTCACCTCTTCAGGCAAGCCTATCATATTTAAGTTCTACACGCATAACCCTCCGAGGCACTTATGTATTATATAGCTTCCCTTCTGTAACTTGGTGGGACTGCTATGCTATTACTGGTGCCTGTCCTTGTGTTTCCCTCCTATATCCCTATAGATTGTAAGCTTTGAGCAGGGCCCTCTAACCTCCAAGTCTGTCTGTCGTTACCCAGTTTGTTTTATCACTGTCTACCATTGTAAAGCGCAACGGAATCTGCTGCGCTATATAAGAAACTGTAAATAAATAAATTAATAAATGTCCTCACGTGGCTAAAAATAACCGGAGGGAATATCTTATTACACCACTATGGAGCATCCTATATAGTTTAAAAGGCTAACACTGCACATCCCCTCTTTGGGGGAATTCAAGTACACTGGCAGCCACTAGATGGCGCCTGATGGAACAGTTCAAGTGTTGCTCAAGGGTGCGCACAGCCGCTGCTGCTACCATTACTGTTATGGTGTTTCGTCATTTTGCTGGTCTGGTATCTAGTCCAACATAATTCAGATAAGCACTTTTACAAGTGGCACAGTGATCCGCATGCACTTTATTGATTATGAGCGCCGTTACTTTACTTTTGCTGTACTATGCCATGTATTGTTTTCTACATTTCTGGAGAACATCCGGGGCAACCTGCATTGGCATTGGGAAAACAAACATTTGCATTGATGTGCATTCCTCATTGTGACTTCTGGTACATGCATATTGTACTTTATGGATTGCTCTGTTTGGACCATTTTGGGGTTACCACCATTTAACATTCATATCACTCTGTGCTTGTTTTCTATCTATGTACCACTTTCACAGATCTATTTATTTCACTTTTTTGAACACTTGTAACAGTAAGCAGCCATTTTCACCTACCTAAAACTCTGATACTTTATTTTTATACTAACACTCTGATACTTCACTTTATCTTATTTGGTGGTTTGGATGTGGCAGTTCAGCAGAGCAGGGCCGGATTAGGCCTTCGGGGGGGCCTAAGTCACTTTAGACAAGAGGGGGGGGCCCTTCCTCATTACTGTCAAAACACTGAGTAAAGGCAGTATAACCTTGGTCAATGGGTAACTGCAGGGGGGGTGGAGTATATACATATATACATACATACATACATACATACATACATACATACATACCACATGAAATGTCTGTGTTTGTCTCTCTGTACCTTACTCTGTAGGACTGTAGGAGACCTCAAAGCCTCAGCACTGCCTCTGATTTAAAACCCTCCCATGACGAGGCTGCTGTCCTCATTGGGCCTAAGAAGCATGTAATGAGCTCCACCAATCAGAGCTCAGCAAAAGCCTTTCAGCATCTGACCCCTTGTGCAAAGTCTCATGGTGTTTTAGTCAACTCCCAGTAATGCACGGCACACTTGTGCAGTCAGTGTACCTTGGCTCCCGATGCTCAGCACCATTAATCATTGTCACATTGGCAGATAAGTGAAGCTGCAGCACTACCCCCACTCCCATGCACAAAACCTTTAGCTAAAAAAAAATATATATATATATATATTTTTGAAAAATACATGCCGACCACAGGGGGCCCAGGGGTACTGACCCTGTGCCCCCCTTAATACAGCCCTGCCCCAGAGGGGAACCTCTTTAATGATAGGGACCTATAAGACGTGGTTACCTGACAAGCGGAGGGCAGGCTCATATTATTGGCCAACACTATTGCAAAAACCTATTACAGGTTGAGTATCCCATATCCAAAATGCTCGGGACCAGGAGAATTTTGGATAACGGATTATTCCGTATTTTGGAATATTTTAATATTTCAATGATGTATTTTGAAGTATCTTGCATTTATGCTGTATAAACACATAAAATAAACACAAATATATTTTATTACCACATAAAATACACACAAATATATTTTATTTGTTAAAAAAACAAGGTTTCAAAACAAAATTTGTGTACTATCTCAGATATTGAATTTGAATGCCAAGCAATCATTTTCTTGTACATATATAGTGGCAATTACATATCATGTCACCAGTAGTGCTGTTACAGATGTCCCTAGTGAGTTTTTAGCAAAACAATTTTTTTTCCACTTTCTGGAAAGTATGGTTTTCCGAATAATTCGGATAACGGATATTCGGATACGGGATACTCAACCTGTATATATACTGTATATATATATTAATTAAATCATTTTAATGTTGTATGGTGCAATTACTATCCTGTTTCTATGTTACACGCCAGTAATGATCTATTGGTACTTGTGAGTTATCCGGGCTGCCGATTTTGTCCTTAAGTTTGGTTAACTTAAGGACACCCGACCGACGCGATGCCCGCGATTTAGCCCCAAATCGGGGGCATCGCGTCGGTCGTGGCCGTTATAAGGGGCCGCGACGCGATGCCCACGATTTCCCATAGACAGTAATGTTAAAAGACACGATGGACCCGATTTCCCATAGACAGTAATGTTAAAAGACGCGATGGACCCGATTTCCCATAGACAGCAATGTTAAAATAAAATGACAATGTGAAATTGGCCAATATGTTTTTAAAAAAAATGTTTCATGGCCCCCCACCACCGTTAACGCCACCCCACTATTGACGCCAACCCGAAGCGTGGCGAGCGCAGCGAGCCCGCGAGGGGCGGCGGTACGTGTCCTCCGACCTTTTCATGCCCTACTATCCACTAGGGCGTGGAGTGAGAATAGAATAGTGTGGCGAGCGCAGCGCGCCACCGAGCCCGAAGCGTGGCGAGCGCAGCGAGCCCCGCGAGGGGACGCGGACACCTGTGAAGCCCGCAAGGGCACACGGATACCTGTGAAGGTGTCCGCGTCCCCTCGCGGGGCTCGCTGCGCTCGCCACGCTTCGGGCTCGCGGGCTCGCTGCGCTCGCCACACTATTCTATTCTCACTCCACGCCCTAGTGGATAGTAGGGCATGAAAAGGTCGGAGGACGCGTACCGCGGGCTCGCTGCACTCGCCACGCTTCGGGTTGGCGTCAATAGCGGGGTGGCGTTAACGGTGGTGGGGGGCCATGAAACATTTTTTTTAAAAACATATCCAATGTGAAATGGCCATATTGGCCAATTTCACATTGTCATTTTATTTTAACATTGCTGTCTATGGGAAATCGGGTCCATCGCGTCTTTTAACATTACTGTCTATGGGAAATCGGGTCCATCGTGTCTTTTAACATTACTGTCTATGGGAAATCGTGGGCATCGCGTCGCGGCTCCTTATAACGGCCACGACCGACGCGATGCCCACGATTTCGGGCGCGATGAAAAAATCGGCAGCCCGGATAACTCACAAGTACCGATCTATTTCTACATCTCGAGGGATGATATGTGTTGGATAATCCCTGATTCATCTTTTGCTCCAAATAGAAGATAAAGGATTTTCTTCCATATGTGCTTTTTTACCTTAATGTGGTTTGTCCTATTCTGTTGTTCTTATAGTTATTTTACTTTTTTTTTTTTTACTTTTTATCAATCTTTATTAGACATAGTAATCTGTGACATATTTTAGAGAGTGGGACACCAGTGGTCACATGTAACCCCAATTCCTATTTACTATTTGTACGGCTGATATATAGATATATAATAAATTGATAACCTACTACTATTTGTATTGGTATTGTTATATTAAATCGTGCCCGGTTAGTTTCTGATTATGTCCCTATTTCTGTAACAGAGATGCAGGGCACCCTATTTTTGTGGCTTGAGCACCTTATTATAACTTTTTTCCCCACTGATCAGGTTGTGGATTGAAGCTTGAACCCTTCTCAGTGTGCAGAGTTCACATGCAGCCATGAAAGTGTGTGAAATCTGGGGGAGGGGACGCAAGCATAATAGCCTCCCCAAGTCTTGCCTTCAGCGTTTTTATCTTGCGGTTGCTTTTAAGTGCAGCTTACAGAGTCCGCTGATCACATAAGGAAAAGCGAGTGATTGAGGTCTTTTCATAGCATTTTAGAAGTAGGCGCATCCTCTGCTGGGCAGTCTGTGGGTAATCTATTACAGCGATCACGTTGCGAAAGTGACCGGAATATAAAACAGAGGTGCTGTGATAACACTAATAATATTCACTCTACGGAAAACTATACATATTATGCTACTTTTTATGTATTATATCAAACTAACAACCTGGAGAAACAACGACTGGTCTAAAGTCATCCAAACTTAAAGTCATATGTTCTTATTTCATAGTCTGTGCTGCTAATCGCCGAGCTATTTTTTTGCATTTGTAGTTTTGTCTTTTTTAGTATCAATGTTTTGCTTGTAGTTTTAGTTCTGTTCTTCAAAGATGTTCTGAGTCGTGGTAATCACAGCTATAATTATATATGTTCCTGCTATAGAATATTTTTTTTATTTGCTTTGAGAATTAACATCATTATAGTGGATCAAATTTATAGTATAGAATTTTTTTATTTCTACTAAAATGTAGACATTCTTTTGTCCATATATTGTTGTTGTTTTTTCAGTATTAAATATTTATTGAATTATATCTCAGGTTATCAAAAAAATATCAGGACATACAAACAGTAGAATAAAGTAATAAAACACAGAGAAAAAACACACATATAAAAGAATACAAGGCGTTACTGATGGTGTAATGGTTAGTATTACTGCCTCGCAGTGCTGAGGTCATGGGTTCGATTCCCACCATGGCTCTAACTGTGCGGAGTTTGTATATTCTCCCCGTGCTTGCGTGGGTTTTCTCCGGGTACTCCGGTTTCCTCCCACAATCCAAAAATATACTGGTAGGCTAATTGGCTCCCGACAAAAATTAACCTTAGAATGTCTGTGTGTGCGTGTATATGTGGTAGGGAATATAGATTGTAAGCTCCACCGGGGCAGGGACTGATGTGAATGTTCAAATATTCTCTGTAAAGCGCTACGGAATATGTATGCGCTATATAAGAAACTGTTAATAAATAAATAATAAGAATACAAAAGGGGGCTCTAGGTTTTTTTTATGCATATGCATACCTCCCAACTGTCACGATTACAGCGGGACAGTCCCGATTTCCGGGTCCTGTCCCGCTGTCCCACCCGCAGCAGGCATTGTCCCGCTGCGGGGGGTGGCAGTTGGGAGACCCCCCAATCTAATAGAATAGACGCTGTGCGCATGCGCACAGTGTCTATTCTCGTATAAAAATGAGGCTGCGGCTAATTAGCATAAGCTGCGCCCTCATTTGCATACGCCCGCCCCTTTCCGGACGTTTTGCCGCGCGAGTGTCCCTATTTCAACAGCACAGAAGTTGGGAGGTATGCATATGTTTTTAATTTTGAAGATACACCGGAGGTACGTTACAGCACTAAAGGCTCAAAAACAGTTGACTTTCTATTTTTTTACCATTGTTCTTATTATGCTAGAGTGACATAGGAATTGTTGAAGTAAATTGGTGCTGACTGCATTATGGAATTTGCAATTGGGTAGACCTGTTACCCAAGCAGTCATAGGAAGATTGAGAATTTACTAGGGGACTACAGGACATCTGCAATAAAATAGCTATTTATGTGCACAATGTAATGCTATTCACATAATGTTGTTCAATTCATTTCAGTGGGTAAACACTGGACATATTTGAAGCACATTGTCATTCCAAAATAAAGGGGGCTGTAAATGCACCAGCTAGTACTTTGGTGATGTTATTTACAGACATATTGCATTGGTGGTTTAGCACAGCCGATATATCAAAACATATGTTGCATCGTTCTGTGGAGGGCATTCTGGTTGGCTCACAAAGCAGCGGTACTTCGCTGCTTAGCGAGACTTCTAACGCCCCCCACCGCGCTCTGAACATCCCCGCAGCTTTGCGAATGGATTTTTTGAATAAAGTCAGTCTCTGCTCTGAGAACCGGGCTGGCGGTTGACATCTGGTTAAGTCAGCCGCCTGCCCCCGGGACGCAGCTGGCCGCCTGCTTTCACCCAGCATTTTGGTGAGTACACCCAGGAAATGCAGGGTGTTCACATGCAAACGCCCCCTGCCCGCCTCTACCCCACCCTCCCCCTCTGTGCAACCGCCATGGAGACCATGCAAATTTCCAAAGACGCCCGCACAGAAGCCCTGCACATGTGCATATGCCCATGATAAAACATCGGTCCCTGGTGCGAACACGCCGGGGACCGAATGAACTAGAATGAGGTCCTGTGTGTATGGGCGAATCGCCGACCATGTGTACACTCGCTGCACAAGCCAGAGTTGATTGACAGAGCAACTGTCACAACTTATCAGACAGGATGTATGTAGAACACACTGCCCGTTCCAGCAGATATATATATATATATATATATATACACATATATATATATATATATATATATATATCTAAAGGGAGAAACAAGAGCGCACCATAGTGCAATATTTAAAGATAGACAAAGTTTTATTTAAAACAAACTTTCCACGATTAGACAGGTACTGGGTAACGTACCACAATCAGCGATTCAACAACCGCACGATAGCAGCAAATAATGTAAGTGTCCCAGACACGCTTACTGTAGGAGCGGTTACACTCAGGAACACTGGAACATCACGAACAAGCAGGTAGGCAGACAGCAACACCAGGCCACACACCAACGCGTTTCGAAGTCATGTACTTCGTCAGAGGGCTGACGACGTACGTGACTACGAAACGCGTTGGGGCGTGGCCTGGTGTTGCTGTCTGCCCACCTGCTTGTTCGTATGTTACCCAGTACCTGTCTAATCGTGGAAACAGTGGCGTAACTAGAAACATGTGGGCCCCATAGCAAAAGTTTGTAAGGGCCCCTATTTCTCACCTAATGCTAAAAAATGCATAAAGCATATAATACTTTGACAGGCAAAATGGGCCCCTCTCAGCTCTGGGCCCCATAGCAGCTGCACCCCCTGCACCCATGGTAGTTACGCCCTTGCGTGGAAAGTTTGTTTTAAATAAAACTTTGTCTATCTTTAAATATTGCACTATGGAGCGCTCTTGTTTTTTCCTTTAGATTTACTAACACCTGTGGAATCCAGGTGTCTTGGAGCTGCCGGGTGAAAAGTATACCCTAAGTGCATTGAAGTCTTTGGATGGGTTTAACCCTTTTGTCCGTGGATCTGTCTATTTGTTGCAACAGATGTGAGTCTGCATTGCTGATTGATTTTTTCTGATTTTTGTGTAAGTGCGTCTTTTTTTTTTTTAAGAACGTCACATATGTGCATGTACAGATGGCGTTATCTGTGGGGGTCTGACCCTGTGCATTATCGGTAGGGTGGAGTTAGGCGGATCAGTGTGCTCTTTGCCGTAATGCCAGCTGGGTACATCTGTCCTCCTTGATTTACATTTGATTTAATTCACAGGATGGGATTATTTAAATGAGATTCAAATAATGGAGAGCATCACTTACTGTGGCGGTGGTGGTCGCATATTACAATGTCATGGTTTCATTTATAAATAAACCAGTAATATTTTTGGTAACGGCATAAATGAGATAATCAGATCGCCCTGATGCTATAACAGTCAGGATACTTGGTGACATATATGTCTTGGGCCAGAAAAATCTTAAAAATGTCATAAGCATAAGGGCTAATTGCTCAGCCCCATTGGCGGTACTAATCCACGCTAAATAGTAATCTTATACCACCCATAATAATTAGGTTTATCATGTTATATCATGTTCTATTTCAGCACTGGGCAGCAGGTTGCTTGTGATGCAGTATTATGTGCCTCTAACTGGCAGGACATTAGAACAACACCCAGCTACGTGAACATTGGCATTGTATGTGGTTAGAAAAAAAACAACAGAATGGAGAAGCAGCGCTATAAAACCATGTAAAAGATTGGATTATCTTCACGATAATATTTATTAAAAAGCTATACAGTGATTAAAACAGAAATCTTGCACATATACTTGTCTGATATTATAATAAAACAGAATATGGAGACAGTCCGTTCCTATAGGACCTTAGAATATAGTTCCTTATAAGCCAGACTTTAGTGGAAATGGCGTGTTACCGGTACTGTAGAAACGTGGTAATGACCAGCTGTTTGGGATCTCCAAAATTACAGTATGGTGTGGTCTTGTGCTATAAGGCAAAGAGCTTGCTGATGTACAATGGAGAGACAATGTTGTTAGCCACCATATTCCTGGTGATGGAAAACATATTCCAATTCTCTGTTGTTTCCAAAGTGGCAAAAAAGGGGGAGGTCTGAGTCTGGTTCAGACTGGAAGGGATAGACCCAGTAGCGTAACTATAGCACCGCAGCCCCCGCGACCGCGGGGGGGCGCTATGCATGTGCGGGCGCCGGGGGCTGCAGTGCTATAGTTACGTTACACCCCGCCGCCCGCCACACCAACCCCCTCAAACCCCCATCCCTAGTCTTTACCTGTGTTCAGTATGCGCTGGTCCCGGCTCCCTTCTTCTGCTGAGGACCACCACAAAATGGCCGCCCCCATATAGCACACAGTTCTCTGAAACTGTCTGCTGTATGGGGGCAGACATTTTGTGGTGGTCCTCATAGCAGAAGAAGGGAGCCGGGACCAGCGCGTACTGAACCTAGGTAAGACTGCGGGGGTTGGTGCGGCGGGCGGCGGGAGGAGGGGCGGGTGAGTGGCTGGGCGCCCTCCCTTTAACGGCGGGGGGCGCCCAAAATGTAGTTACGCCGCTGGATAGACCCCATTATCCAATACAGTGGATGCGCAATATGTAGGACTTACGCATTTCACTGTTAACCCTGTGATTTCTCAGATACATACATACCAAGCGATGTCACATCAGCTTTACTTATTGCATCATATTTACCTCCTATTGGAACATGATGTAAGTGGGTTCGACTGGAGAGGTATTTTAAGGAAAGCTGAGCTACAGGGGACTGTTGGGTTCGCTCTGAACAATGTATATTAACTTTATACGTTTATGTTTTTTAAGTATTTAAACTCTGATTTAGTGGTGAGAGACAAATGTGATTTAAGATATATCGTTTTACTCATCATAAGAAGCATCTCAGTAAATTTTCTCTGCTCAGAGACCAGAAAAAGTTATATTGGGACAGGTTCCTCTTCAAAATGTCACTATGGGCCCCACAAAGTTCTGGCTGAGTACCTGTGTGTGTGTATCTATCTATCTATCTATCTATCTATCTATCTATCTATCTATCTATCTATCTATGTGTGTGTGTGTATGGGCTTAACTATAGTGGGTACACATGGTGCTATTGCTATGAGGCCCGGAGGCCAATGGGGGCCTGGACCATGGATATAAGGTTGCATATCACTTTTCCAGATTTGCCTGCTAAGCAGTTGGGTCTTTTCCATTGCCCAGCCTGATCTGTGTGACATGACATTGTGTGTAGGAGGTGTTATAATGGTAATTTGGCTACATTTGAACTGGAGGCAATTGTAATGTGGAACAATATGAACAGGAGGGCATTGTAATATGTTATAATCTGATCTGCTCATTGTAATTTGGAGGGCACTATGTTACAAAATAAGAACTGGCTTACTCTAATGTTTCACTACAGTATATGAACTGTGGACACAGTCAGGGCTGGATTAAGGGGGGTGGGGGCTCCCCCCCCTAGTACCCCTGCGCCCCCTCTATCTAGGGCTCCCCTGTGGTCGGCATGCAGTTTTTTTTTCTTTAGCTAAAGGCTTTGTGCATGGGACTGGGGTGGTGCTGCAGCTTCACCTATCTGCCAATGTGACAATGATTAATGGTGCTGAGCATTGGGAGCCAAAGCACAGTGATTGCATGAGTGTGCTGTGCATTACTGGGTACTTGTGGAGTATCACGGCTCCCATCGTATGGCATTGTATGCCATATGTAGTGGCATACGATGATATACGATGCAATGCGATTTTTACCGATTTTTCAGCATTTTTGGTCAAAAATCGTATGCGATCGCATCGGATGTCATACAATGGCATCCGATGCGATGCGATGCGATGGCATACTTTTTGATCTTAAATGCATCCAAATGCATTAAAATTAGTATTAAACATGTTAATTGGCCCCCAACTGTCATTTTTCACTGTGTACCACCCCCAATATCAATGCCAACCCGAAGCGAGGGGCGGCGTTACGCGTCCTACGACCTTTTCATACCCCCACTATCCATGTTGGCGTGGAGTTGAGAATAGAAAGTGTGGCGAGCGCAGCGAGCCACCGTGCCCGAAGCGTGGCGAGCGCAGCGAGCCCCGCGAGGGGACGTGGATACCTGTGAAACCCACGAGGGGACGCGTATAGCTGTGAAGGTATCCGCGTCCCCTCGCTGGGCTCGCTGCGCTCGCCACGCTTCGGGCTCGGTGGCTCGCTACGATCGCCACACTTTATTCTCAACTCCACGCCGACGTGGATAGTGGGGGTATGAAAAGGTTGTAGGATGCGTACCGCCGCCCCTCGCGGGCTCGCTGCGCTCGCCACGCTTCGGGTTGACGTTGATAGTGGGGGTGGTACACTATGAAAAATGGCATTTGGGGGCATTTCACATGTTTACTACACATTTCAATGCATTTTGATGCATTTCAGTGCAAAATCGGGTGCGATCGCATCGCATGCGATTTGATCGTATACGATGCGATGCGATTTTTTATCATACGATCAGCATACGATTAAGGTCGTGGGAGCCGTGATACTCCACAAGTACCCATTACTGGAAGTTGACTAAGTCCCTTGAGACTTTGCACAAGAGGTCAGAGGCTGAGAGGCTTGTGCTGAGCTCTAATTGGTGGAGCTCATCACATTCTTCTCAGGCCCATGGAGGACAGCAGCAGCAGTGGCCTCGTCATGGGAGGGTTTAATCAGAGGCAGCGCTAAGGGTTAGGGTCTTGTAAGGTCTTCTACAGAGTAAGGTAAAGAGGGACAAACACAGGCTTTTCATGTGGTATATATATATATATACATATATATATATATATATATTATAATAATAATAATATATATTATATTAAACCTCCCCCTGCAGTTACCCATTGACTAAGTTTATACTGCCTTTACTCTGTGTTTTGACAGTGTAATATTCTCCCACGCAGTTTGTGGCCAGTAATGACAAGTGGGAAGGGCCCCCCTGTATAAAGTGACCTGGGCCCCCCCAAAGGCTTAGTATGGCCCTGGTGATACTGTATGGCATAATGTGTATTGGCAGCCCTATTATGTGACATCATGTAAACTAAGGAACTACAGTATAATGGTTCAAAAAATAATCAACAGTATGTATCTAAGTCACTACTGTGGTTCAGAAAATGAACTGGGGCATTATTATGGAGCATACATATATGCGTGCCCAGTGTGTGTGTGAAAATACTGTATTTATGTATGCAGAGTGTGTGTGTGTGTGGGGCAGCACAGGTGGCAGCGGTAACTGAAGGGGGGGGGGGGCGGACTAGAAATCTATCCCGGGCCGCGTACTTTCTAGTGGCAGCCCTGTTGGCCACGCCTGCTCTCGAATTAATGTGACAGGGGCCCCTTAAATATGTCACAATGGCCCTTATTCTGATTGACGCGTACTTTACCGCATACTTTCGGATGGCGTCTTTACGCCGTCTGCGCATGCGTGGAGAACGCAACGCGCATGTGCCAGGCCATGACTCCGTACCAGTTCGGCCAAATCCCGTCCCAAACTGTTCCCCGCAATCAGTCGGGAAATATGGGCGTATTATGGGCGTCATGCGGAATGACACATGGGCGTAGTTTCAAAGTGGGCAAAACGGGGCGGAAACATGGGCGGACACGGGGGAGTACACTTATGTTGGGGGGCGTACATTCGGATAGCACTCCGAATGCACGCGATCAAAAAGGGAAGAAATGTGCGGTGTCCACAAGTGTACTATTGCTTTGCGGACACCACTCGTTCATGCGGTAGGCGAACGTACGCCTAATGACTACAAGCATTAACACCTGAACCCAATAGAATCGACTCCTTTACTCATTACTCACTAATAGGACGCTTGTCAGTGCTTTAATTGAAACCATTGCACTTCAATTGCTGTAAGGGTTAATGTGTGCAATGCATGTGTTAGGCATGCTTGTAAGGATATATTGGCATCTAATTGATTCCAATTCAAAATAAGAAGTTTTTTATGAGGATAGGTAATTGAATAAGTGGGTCATGTGATGTATTGCAGAAGATACATAATAGTGGGTTGTTTGGCGTAAATACTCCGCTTACGGGCGGTAGCACCGCTTGGCTCCCGTTCGGATGCGGTATTCCCGAGCATACTCTGTAATACTCTGTAATACCGTGCAGAATCTGAGTGTTTCTCCCGCACACGCATGGTTTGTATGTCGTCCGTAAACACGCCCTGTTCTTAAAGAGTGAGTCCGTCCGAATGCGGAGGACCCGTGGGCGTTTCTACGGACGATGGCCGCACGCGGCAGAACACCGTGGCGTGCGGACCGCTCCGTAAGAATGCGGGAATATCCGCACCGATCAGAATAAGGGCCAATATGCTCTGTTTATGGATCCACATATACACACACACACACATTTCTAAGGCCAAATCGATATAAATCTGTGCGGAATGTATTTATGTTTAAATATATGGAAAGCATCTCTGTTATGATAATAATATATAGCTGAAAGTCTACATTTATGCAGATTAAAATGTGTATTGTTTTAGACAGAAATGCAAAAATACACACTATTTAAGAGCAGCCTCGTACATACCTAAAACAATATTATAGCTCAGAAAATAATCTCCAAAGAGCATAATATATCTAATTTTACATTTACAGAACAGAGGGGTGTAAAACATCAATCTGTTATCATGTGCTTATGCCATATCTGAAACTGTTCATTTAATGAATTCATACTGTGTACAAATATACAGTACTGTAGTACAAATATATTACACTTTTTTCAGCTTCCATTTGGAACGCAGCCTAAAAATGGGCCATTGTTCCCTCCTATCCTGCAATACCTATGACATTATTTAGCAATAGTTTATTTTGCATACATGATTCCTCTTGTGTGCTTCTTGTTTTAGATCCACACATTTTATACTATTAGGTTAATACCCCTTTCACATTGCACTTGTAAGCCGGTATATTGCCGTTTTTTTAGCATTTTGAAACGGTACCAGCTGCAATGTGAAATGTCCCCAGTCAATTTACTGGTTACAGAATACCGGCATTTGAAAACGTTTTAAAGGCAGGATCCTACACGGTTCTGAGACGTTTTTCCTTCAGTCTGAACGGCCCAGAATCGGTTTGAACTACACAAGATAATCTGCACAAGGGTCATTGGTTGTCTCCCTGCATGTTGTCACCGCCCACAAGCAGGAAGTGCACAACAGAGTTTTATTGCAAAGAAGCCGTTATTTTATGGGTGAAACGGGTTGAATGTGAAAGGTACAAAAAATGGTATATAAACAGTAATATACTGGTTACAACTTGCAATGTGAAGGGGTTTATCTGTTTTTTGACCCGTTTTATGAAATGTTTACAAAAATGGGTTGAAAGCAGGGTTGCAATGTGAAAGCAGTATTAGTAACTGTATATTAAAGAACAATAAACCTTTAATCTTTTGTATAATTATGAATTTCAGGTTGTATTATGTTTTTCACCTGTGGGCTTCACATTAAGAACCAGAGCACGAAAATTCCCTGCCTTGGTGAACTGTACCGCAATAGACTGGTTCCATTCATGGCCGCCGATTGCGCTACAGTCAGTCAGCAGCAGCTTCATTCAGAAGCTGGATGGACCTGATGTAAGTAAGACATTACATGATTCTTTGTGCACTGTACCAATTCCTCCTGTAGTCATCTGTATACATGACATATATATGGTTAATCGTCTCATCTGTTATTGTACAGGAGTCAAATGTCTGAGTAAATATTATACACCAAGCTTAAATGTAACATTTCTTGACTCCAGGTGCAGGATTTACAATCTTCTAAAAGTATTTAGTATCTGTATGTGCACAAGATTGTCACTGTGTTTTTGGCGTGCAACAGTGCTGTAGGTCTGACCTGATGGTCTTCAAATGCAGTATTAGAGGTTTCTTGTGATAATACCATATATCCGGCCAGGGAGATCCTCATCGTATAGTGAAACACATAGGGAAATATGTTAAACACAATTAATTAGTCTCTAAGGAGAGTAGGGGATCAACCTCTCTGGAAAAGGTACAAATGTTTCTCTGAAACATGCAGCAACTTGTCCCTATTCCCTAAGCTTGTCAGACTCACTAACAAGATTGATCCTCATACAGGTATAGCCTTTACATTCTAGTTGTCACAGTATAATGGACTGAGGTCTCTTTCAGTTTCCAAAATATATACTTTTGCCAGGGTATCTCAGTTATACTTTCTCTGAAGCCTTCACACCACTTATCCTTGAAGTTCCTACCCTCATACTGTTAATTATAGCCAGCCTCCAAGTAACCGCAGCCTGTAGACTGCCGAAATCCCATCCTGGTTTTGTCAAGATTAATCCCATAAACAATTCTATTTGCAACTACAACTGAAATTTATGGAAAAGTGCAAAAAAGTGTTGAATATTTGCGGATGATAGCAGCATGCGTACGTTAAATACACCTTTTTGTGCCATCAAACTATTTATTTAAGATTTAAACCTGAGATCTTATTTTTGTTGAAGTTCTTGGTGCTTCCGCTTGTTTTAGCGAAGTCTACCAAATTAACGACTCAGGATTCAGTGTCTAAACCGCCGAAGAATAAATAGAGTGTTTATATTTAAATCCAAACCGTTCAGTACAATTTTCAGCTAAAGAACATCTGCTCAAATGAATTCGGAATTGTCTGCGGCGCTGGATATACGGCCGCCACGTTAAAACACTTTTAAAAAATATATTTGTATTGTATTAACATTTCATTGCGTCTTTTCTATTGACTGGCAAATTTAAGACAGCATTTTTTTTTACCAATTACTTTTGAATAATGGCTCCAATTATCTACTACTTTAGCAATAACTTCTGCTGCAGCTGAATGTGTTATTTGTGTTTCGTTCATTCGAGCTTTCATATGGTTATTTAGGAGTCAAATCTGAACAGAATCCTTCTGGGTATTTTTTCCAAGTTGTAGGCTGCCTGTGGTTTAACATACACCATGCTGGTATAATATATGCTCTCCCATTTTTTTTTGTGAACCCCCCTACTGCCAAATATATTTACAGTAATTGCAAACACTTCCTGCACATAAAGTGCACTTATTTCTTGTAAGTTCTTGTACTTTATTTGCCTGGAAAATCTCGCTACAGTTTTATTTTTTAACTTTACATATTTACATTCGAACGTGCTGTATTTTATTGTCTACGAAGCACTGTACGTTACTGTATAAGAACAAGTTACTGTAACAACTTATACCCACAGTTTTAACCTTCTGGCATGGAACATAGCAGCCTGTCACCCAGCTGGTCAATACTGTAGATCAGGGGTGGCCAAACCTGTCCTCAAGATCTACCAACGGTGCATGTTTTCCAGCCAACCTGTGGATCTATAGTAGGAATGAATGCCGCATGTTTTAAAATGTGACAGTTAGTAATGACTACAGCTGTGCACCAGCTAGGTAACCTGGAAATCGTGGACCATTGGTAGATCTCGAGGACCGGTTTGGCCACTCCTGCTGTAGATAGATAAAACTTTTTTTTTGTTTTCAAAGCAATGCAAACAATTAAAATTCTTGATTATCAGACTACCATCTACAGTATTATACAAGTCACTGCATACAAGTCAACTGAAATCGTCAGAATGGAAGTCAAAGAAATATATGATAGGTGGTAAAGAAGGAAACAATCTCCAAACTCAAAAACTTTAGAATTTGCTCGTTGTGCTATGATGAGTGATGCCAAATTTCCATGAAAGTCAGTCACACATATTCATCAGCGATTTTAATCAAGGAATAAGCCGTTCAGCACTAATTTTAAGTGAATTTGTCAAAATAGGTGTGAAAATTACCAAGCAAACATTTGTATTCATCATAATGACCTGTAATGTTTATCTTATATAGGAAATATAATCTTTTTTTTACATAACATTTTTTATTTGAATATATATAACAAATGTGAGCGATGCTGGCATTTTTAGCAGATATATTGAACATCTCTCACAGAGATGTTGTCACTCAAAACGTTAATAAGGAATAAGCCATTTACCATAACATATAAAGAAGCAGACATTCTTGCACATAATTTGGCAGTTTACATAGCAAAAAAATATACATTTTTCTTTACCATGTGCACTGCAGGGGGGGGGGGGGGGGCAGATGTAACATGTGCAGAGAGATTTAGATTTGGGTGAGTTATTTTTTTTCTGTGCAGAGAAAATACTGACTGCTTTATTTTTACTCTGCAATATAGAACTCACTTTGAAGTAATACCCCACCCAAATCTGCACAAGTTACATCTGCCCCACCTGCAGTGCACATGGTTTTGTCCATTTGCCTTTGCGAGTGAACCAGAATAAGGGCCAATGTGCAGCAGCAGCTCTGGGAAAACATTTGAATAAATATCTGATATTCTGGGTTTTAAGTTTCCAGTCAATCAAGGGTTATTAATAGAAATAAAACTATGCGTGGTGTTCCTTTGTAGTGTCTGATTGTTTAACCACGTCTTGGATAAATCATAGACAAATCAATCCATTTGAATCAATTTGTAGATGATGTGATATAACAATATAACTCAGTTCCAGTGCTGAGAATCCTTTTGCTAGCTGCATACTCACACTTCAGAAATCAAGTAAAATATTCACAAATACCGCAAATGTCCATGATCAAGATATTTACACACATCACAACAATATAATGTTTTTTTTAACCATGTTATGAGTGGAGAGTTTTACAGCATCTTCAGATTCCTCTTTTTTGGAATTTCAGTCCAACATATTTTTTTTAAATTCAGCACAGAAAATACTAGATTTCCTTTTAAGGCATCTACTGCCCGAAAATAATTTTTAAATAACATTTTCCCCTGTGCTCTAAAGATTTAAAGGGGGATTATTTAAACAATGTACTTTTAATGCAGTACATACAACTGCAATCATTTACAGACTATTTTTGAGCTTCCGTTTATTTAATTTTCCAATTATCGTCAATTATGTTTTATTTAATCCTTATTTTAACCAGAGGCGCGTCTGATACATTAACCCTATGCGTGCCGAGTGAATTTTTCAACGTAGGTGTGAAAAGTGCCAAGCAAACATTTTTATTCATCATAATTACCTGTAATGATTACCTTGTATAGGAAACATAATATTTTTTTAACGCAACATTTTTTATTTGAATTTATATAACAACTGTAACATTTTTAGTGGATATTTTGAACATCTCTCACAGAGATGTTGGCACTGAAAGGGTTAATGGGATTGCTAACACACAGATTAGGGTTAATTGGAAGTAATCTGATCGCAGTCCAAGTTTGTTCTCAAAATGGGCAAAACCATGTGCACTGCAGGTGGGGCAGATGTAACATGTGCGGATAGAGTTAGATTTGGACGGGGTGTGTTGAAACTGAAATCTAAATTGCAGTGTAAGAATAAAGCAGCCAGTATTTACCCTGCACAGAAACAAAATAACTCAGACAAATCTAACTCTCCCATGTTACATCTGTTACATCTGCCCGACCTGCAGTGCACATGGTTTTGCCCATTTTGAGAACAAATTTGTACTGCGATCAGATCTGATCTGAATAAGGGCCATTATCTAATTTGTCTTGTATATTACTACACTGGGTTCATTGCTGCTTATATAGCTGAATGCAGGAGACAGAAATGCAGTGACAATGACGCTGTCACTAGCGACTGCCAAACTCAGGGACAATGTACCAGCTGGGTGCAGCTGCTTTACAGCACAGCAATAAAAATAAAATAAGCATTGTGACAAGTTACCAGGTGCCGCATATACAGAGAGGGAACCTACATCTGAATCCCGCACTCGCTGCTGCTGTTATTACAGCGTATTACTATTGCCATGAATCGGTTGGAGAAAGGTTATCCGAGCACTGACAGATTTCCCTAATGTTCTGTGTAGATATCAGAGGCCTAGAGCAAAATAACTACAATTTTTTTATCCCCCTATCAAACATTATGCTTTTAACGTATACCAGAAGAACCAAGTTGAGCAGAACCCATTAATGTCACAGTAATCAGTTACCAATGGAAATAAATAATTCATGACAAAAGGAATTAGTCTAATTAGCAGGCTCTTTGAGTCCTTTGATAGAACCCAGCTCTGACTCCCGTGAAGGGCAGGAAGTGTTGTCATCATTCAGCCCTGAGAAGATTAGCATCTATTATGAATGGGGTTAGACACCCCAGTGTAGCCATGCGTGTCCTACAGGCAAACTTAATATGTTCCAGGGTCTCGGATGCTGTTTGCCTCCCCTACAGATCATGGTTTATACTGGGCTATTGTATGTAATGACAAGCAGAGATCACCCTTGTGCTCATTCTCTCCCTGTCCGTCATCCTGACAAGTGTGGAAATACATTTGCCATGCGGAGCAGGGGAGCAGGCATGAATGCCAACGGCAGAATTAAGCCCGCATGCAAGAAATCTGTCATC
The DNA here is from genome assembly GCF_055691185.1 of Crinia signifera. Lineage (NCBI taxonomy): Eukaryota > Metazoa > Chordata > Amphibia > Anura > Myobatrachidae > Crinia > Crinia signifera. The sequence goes on from NC_139223.1 coordinate 193,882,380, forward strand.
TCTCGTGCAAGAAGCAACGGGGAATGCAGGCAAAGAAAATATTTGGTTATAAATATGTAAGAGGAGGTGTCTTACATTAAGGTGGCAGCTAACAGGCATTTCCACTCCTAGCTGTATACCAATGTGAAATATTAATAGGTAAAAATATATAGAACTCTTTTACATACAAATGATACAAGACAATAAGGACAGGCTTGGCTAAATATTTATTAGATATGTGGGGTGTCCTATTAGCCGCGGTACTTCACCGCTGCTAATCGGCTCCACGGGGAGCAGGGCTTAAAGTGGTCATGCAGAGGTGGGGGAACTCAGGGGTAGGTGTATGAAGCAGTGATAAGGGAGGAGAAGTGACAAAGTGCCTGGTACTCTATCACCAGCCAATCAGCTCCTGACTGTTGAGTTACAGGCTGGGTATAAAAAGGGACAATTAGGAGATGATTGGCCGGTGATAAAGTACCAGGGACTCTATAACTTCTACCCCACATTTCTCTATGCCACCTAATTACCCCCCCCCCCCTCTCCCCTATCCCCATTAGGCAGTGACAGGGCCAGTGGTAGGGTTTTTGATATCCCCTGCAAACTAGAATGCTTTTCTGTGAGAATGACTGTTCAGGGCCAATGTTGAAGTTAAGATGTTCCACCTCACCATTAGAGGTGGTGGCACTCAGTTCCACCCTGTTCCCCCTTAACTTTAACCCCTGAAGGGGACTTGGCCCCAATGCCACCGTCCTTTCCCCCCGATGTGAACGATTATTTGCCTAAGTAAATATCAGGGCCGTGTTACCAACAGGATCATGTTAACAAGCCGCTAACTCAAGGGAATAGTCAGGTCCCTGATGGTACAAATACAACAGGCATAACAGAGTAGCACTAAAAATTAATTTCTTGAACATTGGATCGGTTAAAAATTGCCAAGTGGATTTATTAAGCAAACCAATAAAAATATATAAAAAAGAATTAAAAACTTGTGACATACTGTTTGGCATAACGAGGTATGTTATAACCCCATTAAATCCTGACAATGCATATATCCTGCTTGTTCCTACTGTATATAGCTCCGTCTTCCTTGGGGACCAACTGTTGTTAGTGGGACTCCGTGTATTAAAGTCCAAAGAATTAAATGGTTTAATACATCTCCACCTTGAAGCAACCCAAACACTTGGAATGATGATCACCGATGGTAGATTTCCTGGTATGGTGTTGGTATCTTTGAGACGATGTCCGAAGTGTCCCAATAGCAGAATGAGGAGGATTGTTGAGGTGGTTCAAGCAGGTGTCAGGTAAATTTGTTGGGGTCCTCTTGTTCAGCCAAGAGTGTGAACATCATCTCAAAGATACCACCACCATACCATTAAATCCGCCAGCAATTCTCCCATACTTTGGTTCTCCTTTTTCAACTTGCAAAGTTGTTTGCATGCTGCAGCGGCCTAGTCACTAGTCCTTATATTTACTATTAAAATTTATTTGGCAAATTAGCCTCCAGGGCCAAGCGTTAACTCCTCCATAATCCCTGATATGCAGCCACTGGGATCCACGATAACGCATGGGATCAGGGATTTATCCCTGATCCCATTTATATTTGCCTGATCACAGGTCCATTTTTAGATGCTAATAAGATACTGCGGTAATGACCATCAAATCATTTATTGCAATATCTGGCCATTTTGATTGGCCGAAACGGCATTGGGGCTAATAGGATATTCCCGACAGAATTAAGTATTTCAGAAACACAGATTTTGGTACTTATGTATTATCTGGGCGCCCGATTTTATCATTGCATGCCACTACTTAAGGCATGCGATGCGATGCGATTTTTCATTGTAAAGACCAGATTTTTAATTGTATAGTCACCCATGGGTGATTTCATACCCCCACTATCCAAGTATGCATGGAGTTGAATTTATATAGTGTGGCGAGCGCAGCCAGCCACCGAGCCCGAAGCGTGGCGAGCGCAGCCAGCCCCTACGAGGGGACGGGGATTACTTTACATGTATTCTGCGTCCCCTCGTGAGGTTCGCTGCGCTCGCCACACTATATAAAATCAACTCCATGCGTAGTTGGATAATGGGGGTATGAAATCACCCATGGGTGACTATACAATAAAAAATTGTGTCTTTACAATGAAAAATCACATTGCATGAATTGTATGCTACTATATTGCATGCGATGCAATGCAATGCAATGAAAAAAATCGGGCGCCCAGATATTAGACAAGTACCCAGATTTTAACCTTCTTGTTCTCATATTATTACTATATAATCAGTGGCGTTTTTTACCTATGGGCTGCAGGGCTGCACCCCCCCCCAAGTCAAATCCGCCACTCTCTGCCGAAAGTGAAGCCAGATGCAGTCTGTGAGGCTTTACTGGCTTCACTGTGACTGGCAGTGACTTCCTATTGGAAGTCCGAACTGCCAGTCACTCAAGGCATCCCACTGGGAGGTGTTCCCTCCCTCCGGAATGCCTCTTTCTGCGCTAATGCGCAGCAGCCCCCAAAACGGGTTCTGTGCATGTGCAGTACCGCAGACCATACTGCGCATGATCCGGAACCCGGGGACCCTGATCAAGCCTCCGGGGGCTGCTTAAAAGGCAGCCCACGGAGGCTTGGGCCAGCGCATGCGCAGTATGTATGAAGGTACTGCGCATGCGCTGGCCCCGTGTAGGGGAGTCGGGAGCGCGCATGGCCGTGGAGCACGGCGGTGGATGGGAGGAGCCAGGGAGCATGGCTGGATGTGGACGGCAGCGGAGGGGGGGCCTGCATTGCAGCAGCCCCACTCCTCTATAATGGTAAGTGCCGCCACTGTATATAATGTATAAGCAAAATTTTTTTTGCCAATAGATCAATGGTACCTAAATGTGGTCCTCAAGGCACCCCAACATCAAAGTCCACGTTTTAGGTATATGGCGCTTTAAAAATGTTCTCTTAAATATATAATATATAATTGGAATCATTAATAGTTTAAAATGCATTATATTATTATCAGCGATTATTGTAGCTTGGCAGTTGGCATAGTAACGCAGTTAATAACTTTTCTGTTCACATTACAGCCTGATGTAAAAAAATCCATCAGCCAATTCATAACATTTGCGCACACAAGTGTCAATGAAGTCAGCGTAAAATACCAGCAGAACGAGAAGCATTACAACTACGTGACTCCAAAGAGCTTCCTGGAGCTTATTAAATTGTACTGGAATCTCCTGGAGAAGAAAAGAAATGAGCTGGTTCAGAAAATGGAAAGGCTGGAAAATGGATTACAGAAGCTGCAAACAACAGCCTTCCAGGTGAGACGCTAGTCACTGATGGAGCCGACCCTGTGATTATTATCTGCATACTGTTACAGCAGAAATAATGGTTTCATGCATTGTAGGAGACTAGATTGTGCTTGATGCCACTGTGTACATATGGATTACCGTCAGTTACTATACTTACCTACCTGCTGCCCCTCCCTAACCTTAACCATCCCCATACACTAACCCTAACAACCCCCCCCCCCCCCGCATAGCCTCACCCTAACCCTCCCAGCTAGCGTATAACCCTCTATCCCCACACCCAAAATCCAACCCTCCTGCCCAGTAGCCTAACCCTAACATGCCCCCTCCCATTCGCAGTGTAACCTTAAGTCTCCTGCTAGTGCCTAAACCTACTCTCTCCCCCCCCCCCCCCCCCCCCCAACGCCTAATACTAACCCGCCCTGCATACTGTACTTACATTTGTGGTGCCGGTAGTCAGGATTCCGGCATTGGTATCCTCATCAATGTTGAGATGCCAGCACCGTCTTCTGTATGTTGGTATCGGTATTTGATTCCGGCAAGCCATCTGCCAGAATGTTAGCTGCATCCCGCTGCAGGATTATTGGTCAAGGGTCAAATCATGACCGCTTTCTAGACTCTGTGCTCTGTATGTGGCTGAAGAGGGGAGGGATCAGTTAGTATGCACATGGGAGGAATACAGAGCCAGCTTCCTCGTACCTACATGGAGTATGGGTCACTGTGTCGACCAATATCATGTCCACATGCATTAGGTTGACAACTGAAAGCTGACACGGCTTAGGTCGATACATGGCTAAGGTCGACCGGGTTGGAAGGTCAACACAAGCATTAGGCAGTCAATGGCTAGGTTGATGGTCAAAAGGTCAACATGGGTGTCCCCCCCCCTTTATTTCGTTCTGAATGTCGACATGGTCAACATGGACACCGTCAAAGGCTACAGTGTCCCCTCTCATAGCTTGCCATGCTTCAGGTACGGTGCCTCGCATGGCTTGGCACACTATGGTGAGGTGAAAAACCCCATGTTGACCTTTTGACTGTCGACCTAGACAATGTCGAATGAATGACCTGTCAAACTAACGACCTGATGAACTAATGACCTTTCGACCTTTTCCCATGTCGACCTAGACCCATGTTGACCTTTTCCCATGTCGCACTAAGGGTGTCGACCTAATGACTGTCGACCATAATGCTGTAGACCAAATGATCGCATCTAATTAACCTAAGTTAATATTTAGAGCGCTTGTATATGAGTGGTTGTCTTAGTCAGCTGCTGCTTATGGGGGTGGTCAGTTCCCCAAATATAAAGAAAAACAGGAAAAACAAGATTAAGCAGCGCTTTCACACAATAATTGCAAGTATATGCATCAATCTAGTCATAAAAAATTTAATAAAACAATACATAAAATTACAATAATAAAAACAGTAGAATTAATAGGACCACTATTTGTGTATAGTCACCACCGATGTTTAGGTAAACCTGCACTGATCTTGACAGCAGATGTCCAATGAAATATAGAGGGAGTCCGTCCATATGTTTGTATATCACCTGTGGATGCTTGTTTGATGGCCCGTTGGCAAAAGTTGGTATAGCCAGCCCGGGAAACCTTGTTTGTATACGCAATCCGATTACAGGAATGGTTGGTCGGTCTGCAACCTCACTGGTCAGAATTGAGGACAGGAACAGGATCAGATGGTTTAGCAGGAAGTCAAATGACGATTTTGCAAAGGATGGCAAAGTGACTCTTCTCAGGAGGGTGGTCCAAACGCACCAACGCGTTTCGCTGTGCTAACCCAAAATCCTTGATAAAGCTGTGGGTTAGCACAGCGAAACGCGTTGGTGCGTTTGGACCACCCTCCTGAGAAGAGTCACTTTGCCATCCTTTGCAAAATCGTCATTTGACTTCCTGCTAAACCATCTGATCCTGTTCCTGTCCTCAATTCTGACCAGTGAGGTTGCAGACCGACCAACCATTCCTGTAATCGGATTGCGTATACAAACAAGGTTTCCCGGGCTGGCTATACCAACTTTTGCCAACGGGCCATCAAACAAGCATCCACAGGTGATATACAAACATATGGACGGACTCCCTCTATATTTCATTGGACATCTGCTGTCAAGATCAGTGCAGGTTTACCTAAACATCGGTGGTGACTATACTCAAATAGTGGTCCTATTAATTCTACTGTTTTTATTATTGTAATTTTATGTGTATTGTTTTATTAAATTTTTTATGACTAGATTGATGCATATACTTGCAATTATTGTGTGAAAGCGCTGCTTAATCTTGTTTTTCCAAATGACCGCATCCCCTATTATTCCTGAGCTTTGCTATATAGCAAAGTGCTCGTATATTAACCCCTTGAGTGCCAACATCTGTCAGAGATGTTCAACATATTTGCTACAAACGCCGGCGTCGCTCACATTTGTTATATAAATTTGAATAAAATGTGTTGTGTACAAAAAAAAAAAAGTTTATATTTCTTATATAAAGTAATATTACAGGTCGCTGTGATCCGTACAAACATCTCTGGAATTACAATATTATTATTACACCATTTTATGCCCATTTCTATAAAGAACTGTCTTTTATAAACAGACATTGCCTGGAATAATTCCATGTTTCATTCAACGTGCATTACATTTTTTGTGTAAGCAATTATATGTGTTGTATTGATATTGCAGTACAATGTTCGTTAACCGCTGCAGGTATATTTGTAGATTTATTTTCCTTTTAAAGAACTGTCACAATACAAGAATGACACTGCTGAAATCATGACTAAAAATTCTATCATTTGTACTGCCTCCAAGCAAGTAGTTTGCTAAATACAGAAACATAATTACACAACCTCTAGAGGAACAAAGTAATTATACACGTGTATGATGGAGCCCGGGGCCACGTTTATTCCTTAAGCAAATTGGTTTTAATATAATTGAAAATATTGTTTTAAAACTTAATTAACCAAGTCTCTGTTGTAGGTAGAAGATCTAAAGTCTAAACTTGCCACCCAGGAGGTAGAACTTCACCAGCGGAACAGATGCACAGAAGCCCTCATAGATAAAATCAGGCAGGAGACTGATAAACTAAACCTGGAGAAATCCGTGGCAGATGCAGAGGAAAGAAAGGTACAATTTTTGTCCGGGACTGATGGAAGGAACTGGGCCCGCTACCCCCTCCCCTGTTGCAGATAGCTGGGCAGTGAGGGAGAGAGAGGGCAGACTGGTGCAGCAGCCTCTCTCCACAACCCAGCACACACTGCTCAGTGCTATGTGCTGAGCTGGGGAGAGAGGCAGCCTGTCCTCTCTCTCTCCTTGAGCGGGTGTGTGATCCCACCCACACAGTGCCAGATTAAGCCTTCGGGGGGCCCGGGGTACTTTAGACAGGGGGGCCCCCTTGCACTTGTCATTACTGGCCGCAAACTGCATGGGAGAATATTACACTGTCAAGTAAAGGCAGAATAAACTTGGTCAATGGGTAATTGCAGGGGATATTACACACACACACACACACACACACACGTACAGTACACATACATACTTACCACATGAAAAGCCTGTGTTTGTCCCTCTGCACCTTACTCTGTAGGAGACCTCACAGTCCTAGTGCTGCCTCTGATTAAAAACCCTCCCATGACTAAGCTGCTGCTGCTGTTCTCCATGGGCCTGAGAAGCATGTAATGAGCTCCACCAATCAGAGCTCAGCACAAACCTCTCAGCCTCTGCCCTCTGGTGCAAAGTGTCATGGGACTTTGTCAACTCCCAGTAATGCATAGCACACTTGTGCAATCAGTGTGCTTTGGCTCCTGATGCTCAGCACCATTAATCATTGTCACATTGGCAGATAGGTGAAGCTGCAGCACTACCCCACTCCCATGCACAAAACCTTTAGCTAAAAAAAAAAAAAAATATATTTTTTAAAATACATGCCAACACAGGGGGCCCCTAGCTAGAGGGGGGCCCAGGGGCACTGACCCCTTGTGCCTCCATTATAATCCGGCCCTGCACCCACACCCTGCCGCCCCCTGCTAAGTTTTTTGTAAAGGGGTGTGGCCACGTCCCCTCCCGCTGGCCACACCCTCTCATTTTACCAGGGCCCGGCAGAGCTGTTGGCACCCCTGATAATATGAGAACATTGTTCATGTGGTAGAAATATATTGGGCCAGATTCACTAAGCTTCAAAAGTGATAAAATGGAGAGTGATAAACAACCAACCAATCAGCTCCTGCCTGACATTTATCAAACACAGGCTGTGACATGGCAGGTAAGAGCTGATTGGCTGGCTGTTTACCACTCTCCGTTTTATTACTTTTGAAGCTTAGAGAATCTAGCCCATTATCTGGCCCATATGGGTCTATAATATGTTAAGAATATGTACAAATGAAACCCTGGACTGACATGTCATCAGATACCTTAACCCAAATGACCAAGACAAAAATAAATATGTAGTCGAAAGTGCTGAAAGTGCACCTACACCATGTACCTCAGTGATGTCACCGGTTCCATAGGCAGCATTTACAACAGGGCAGCCTCTAATTCGTGGAGATGATAGGGGCACTTTTAGAGAAAACCATTCTCACAGTCAACTGTATATCGTAATGGTATTATGAAGATTCCCTGAAACCCCTATCACCACGTGTGTGGGGCTATCGCTCATATAGGAGATGCGGGCAGAGGCGGATGGACATGAGGACATGTAGTTCCACACCGGAACCGGATCTGTGTATTCTGTATTGTTTAAGCCAAAATTCTCTGCCTGCTTTCCCCTGTGCCAACTATCTCCATTGCTCTAAGTCAGGCATGTCCAAACTATGGCCCTCCAGCTGTTGTGAAACTGTTAGATTGCAGCGCTCAGCGCCTGTCTCCGCATACACTGCTTAGTGTAAGACTTACAGTCTTCTTTTTTCCCCCTTGCAACCAACGTAGTTAAGCGTCACCCTGAGTGACAGGTCGCTTAAGCGAATAGCAGGGCAGAGACCCCTGACCCTGCTGGCAGCGTTACTCTTTCCTGTGAGGAAGTCCCCGCGTTAGAGTGTGCCTCAGATCGTGTGTGACTCCGTCCATGCTGTTTGTAGCTCCACGTGCACCGGAGCGCATAGGAGCAAGCCCCCGCTGTAATCCCGTTACCAGCGTGACTTTTGCACAGGGAGATCAGTCATCATTGGCAGCAGCGAGACTGGGAGAGATACCGCAGCGTAAACCAGCAGACTGTCATTTACCCTGCACGCGCCAAAACGCTACAGCTAAGTAACAACCAGAGACTGTCGTTACCAAATGTACAAGTTGTATTACTGCTTGAAGTTAACTACTAAAGTACTGTTGTAACCTACAAGCCTGCCACTTGAATAAACCCTTCAAACTGGTTATATCTTCTAAGTGTGAGGTCTAACAACCACACTGCACGTACTTATATACACTCTGCCAATAGGTTATGGGCCCAGCACGTCACGTGCGCGAAGATTAACCCCCTGAAGACAAAGTGCTAGCGCAGTACATAAAAGAACACAAAGGAATTATTTCTAAATTGCCATTTGTGGAAGAGTTAACGAGAATGCACAGTACAGGGCATAGCATGAACTTTCCAAAGCTCAAAGGCTCAGAGAATTACACTACATGGAAGTTCGCTATGGAAATGCAGCTTAAGAGGGAGAAGCTATGGAAAGTCACAATAGCCCCAGGAGAAAGTCCAAACCCAGAAGAGGTAGACAAGGCCATTGGCACAATAGGCCTGGCTGTGGAGCAGCATGTTTATTCTACTATCTGTGGGAAGGAGTCCGCTAAGGACATGTGGACAACTCTACAAGGTGCTTATGAAAATAAAGGCTTAATGAGAAGGATAAGTCTGAGACGCACACTGTATGGAACAAAATTGAATGCATGCAAGGACATGAACGACTATATTGATAAAATACTATCGATAGCTCAGCAATTGGCGTGTGTAGGAGCAAAAGTGGATGAGGAAGAAGTAGCAATGGTAATGCTGCAGAATTTGACAGAGGAATTTGACTTTCTGGTTGTCGCACTAGAGTCAAATGAGACCAAGCTTACAACTGAAGTTGTGAGAGCCAAACTACTACAGTTCCAAGAGAGAATCCACAAGGATGCCATAGCTGAAGGTTCTGCCTTAGTAGCAAAGGGTGCGAAACCCAAGAAATGCACATTCAAATGTTATGTGTGCCACAAAGTAGGGCACAAGGCTTCAGAATGCAGGCTGAAGAACACTAGTGGCATGCACAAGCGGCATGATAAAAAGAACGAGTCAGCACTGAATGTAACAGACAAGCCAAGGAGGGATCTCTGGTACATGGACTCGGGAGCCTCTAGACACTTCAGCTGCAACAAGGAGTGGTTCAATTCTTTAACACAGTGTAACCCCACAACAGTTACCGGGATTGGTGAAAAGATCCTTACTGCTTCAAGTGTTGGGACAATCACAGTGAGACTAAGAATTGAGGGACAGACAGTAGTCACAGATATCCAAGACGTCCTGTATGTACCAGAATTGGGAAGTAACCTCATCGCTATCAGCGTACTCGAGGCAAAAGGCTACAGAGTCCAGTTTGCAAAGGGCAAGTGCATGGTGCATAATGAAAGAGGGACTGTAATTGCTTCAGCAACCCGATGCAACCAACTATACGTCCTAGACACAGATGAATGTGTAGCTTTGGCAGCCTCTGCTGAAAATGAGTCCATGGAGCTCTGGCACAGACGTTTGGGACACTTAGGATATGATAATGTCCAGAAATTAGCTGATGGGATGGCAACAGGAATCACAGTGAAAGACACCGGAAGACCTGTGTGCGAGAGTTGCATAAAAGGCAAGCAGACCCGCAACCCATTTCCCAAGTCAGCAAGCAGAGCAGAAACACAACTAGCTCTGGTACACACAGATGTGTGCGGACCAATGGAAGAGGAGTCAACCAGTGGTTACAAATACTTCATGACTCTCATCGATGACGCCACAAGAATGACACACGTATACTTCATAAAGAAGAAAAGTGAGGTGGTCAAGAAAATTGTGGAGTACAAGAACCTAGTGGAAACTCAGACGGGCCTAAAACTAAAGGTCCTGAGATCCGACAATGGGGGAGAGTACGAAAATGAAGTACTAACCGACTTCCTAAAAAGGCATGGCATAAAGCATCAGCTGACGATTGCCTACACGCCTGAACAGAATGGCGTAAGTGAAAGGGCGAACAGAACAATCGTTGAAAGAGCACGAGCGATGGTGAACGATGCTGGCCTGGAGAAGAGTTTTTGGGCAGAAGCTGTATCTACTGCAGTATACCTGAAAAACAGAACACCTACAGTGGCCGTGAAGGGAAAAACCCCCTTAGAGGCCTGGTCTGGGAAGAAGCCAGACATCAGTCACCTCCGTGTCTTTGGGAGCAGAGCTTATGCACATATACCAAAAGAGAGAAGGAAGAAACTTGACCCAAAATCAAGACAGTGCATATTGCTAGGCTATTGTGAGGAGAGCAAAGGGTACAGGCTCTGGGATGCAGAGAACAGACGTCTCCTGAAATCAAGAGATGTGATATTTCAAGAAACAGCATCACCCACAAAAGCAAAAGAGCAAGAAAAGCAAGCACTAGTAGAGGTATGTGAAATAGAAAGCATACCTGCAACAGAAAATACTGAAGGAGGAAGCGAACCAACTAAAAGAGCTTCTGTGAGAAGAAACAAGGGCATACCAGCCAGAAGATATGAGGAAGAATATGCGAATATTGCTTTCAGTGAACCTCAGAGTATTCAAGAAGCGAAAGCGTGCAGTGATTGGGCGAAATGGAAATCTGCAATAGACACAGAGTTATCAGCACTGAGAGAGAACGATACTTGGACCATAGTAAATAGGCCAAGCAACCGCAAGACAGTCAAGAACAAGTGGGTCTTCTGCAAGAAGTTAAATTCAGACGGAGAAGTTGCCCGTTACAAAGCCCGTCTTGTTGCTAAGGGATACACACAGAGATCCGGAATTGACTATGGGGAGATATACTCACCTGTTGCGAGGTATAACACTCTCAGATTAGTAATTGCAGTCGCCACTTTACAAGACTTACCGCTATACCAATTAGACTTCGATTCAGCGTTTCTAAATGGAGAACTACTTGAAGAGATCTATATGGAATCACCAGATCATTATGATGAGAATGAACTTCAGACAGAGAAAGTGTGTCTTCTGAAGAAATCCATATATGGCCTAAAGCAGAGTGGTCGTTGCTGGTACATAAAATTGGACACAGTACTGCTTGAAATGAATTTTATTAGATCAGAGACTGACCACTGCCTTTATCACAAAACTCTGGGAGAAAAGTTGTTCATCATAGCAGTCTATGTGGATGATATACTTATAGCAGGTCACGAAGATCACATCACAAGTGTAAGAGATCAACTGAAACAGAGATTCAAGTTGAAAGACTTAGGTCCAGCCAATCATCTGTTGGGCATGAGGATTGTTCAAAACTTGCAAAAGGGAACAGTCACAGTCGACCAACAAACGTACATCGAGGCAACAATCTTGAAGTATGGGATGGCAGACTCCAAGTCAGTGAATACACCAATTGACAAAAGCATCAAGATTACAAAAAGTATGTCACCAACCACACAAGAAGAAATAGAGGAAATGCAAGATGTTCCTTACAAGAACGTGGTTGGAAGTCTTATGTATGCAAGTATTGGAACTCGTCCAGACATCACTCATGCAGTCAGTCGGGTGAGCCAATTTGCAATAAATCCTGGAAGACAACACTGGATCGCAGTGAAGAGGATTCTGAGATACCTAAAAGGTACAAGTTCCTTGAAATTAAAATTCGCCAAGACAAGCAATTCAAATTTGAAAGTCTTCTGCGATGCCGACTGGGGAGCAGATGAAGATGATCGTCGTTCCCACACCGGTTACCTGTTCACACTGGCCGGAGCAGCAGTTAGTTGGGCGAGTAGAAAACAACCGACCGTTGCTCTCTCAACAACCGAGGCCGAATACATGGCTCTTACAGAGACATCAAAAGAAGCACTCTGGATCAAAGAGACTTTGTGTGAGTTAGGTCTACTTTATGAAGAAGAGACTATCAGTATCGCATGTGATAACAGGGGAGCAATAGATCTTTCCTGTACTACCAAGCACCATGGAAGGTCAAAGCACATCGCGATAAGACATCACTTCATCAGAGAACTAGTGGAGAACAAGTCCATTGATGTTGAATACATTGCAAGTGAACAGAATGTCGCTGACATGCTTACTAAAGGACTGTCGGGAAACTTGCTTATTAAGTTCGTGAAGGACTGTGGACTTGTCTAAGTTCAAAAATGTTGATTTGAAGTTTTGATGTTCTGAATGTCTTTTTTTCTCTCTAACCATATTTTCGGTTACAGGTATTACAAAAGGACAAAGCATTGTATTGAGTTCTTTTATGTAGCCGAAGACAGCCTTAAGCGAGGGGGAGTGTTAGATTGCAGCGCTCAGCGCCTGTCTCCGCATACACTGCTTAGTGTAAGACTTACAGTCTTCTTTTTTCCCCCTTGCAACCAACGTAGTTAAGCGTCACCCTGAGTGACAGGTCGCTTAAGCGAATAGCAGGGCAGAGACCCCTGACCCTGCTGGCAGCGTTACTCTTTCCTGTGAGGAAGTCCCCGCGTTAGAGTGTGCCTCAGATCGTGTGTGACTCCGTCCATGCTGTTTGTAGCTCCACGTGCACCGGAGCGCATAGGAGCAAGCCCCCGCTGTAATCCCGTTACCAGCGTGACTTTTGCACAGGGAGATCAGTCATCATTGGCAGCAGCGAGACTGGGAGAGATACCGCAGCGTAAACCAGCAGACTGTCATTTACCCTGCACGCGCCAAAACGCTACAGCTAAGTAACAACCAGAGACTGTCGTTACCAAATGTACAAGTTGTATTACTGCTTGAAGTTAACTACTAAAGTACTGTTGTAACCTACAAGCCTGCCACTTGAATAAACCCTTCAAACTGGTTATATCTTCTAAGTGTGAGGTCTAACAACCACACTGCACGTACTTATATACACTCTGCCAATAGAAACTACAAGTCCCATCATGTCTTGCCACAGTTTTGCTATTAGGGAATGCTAAAACTATGGCAAGGCATGCTGGGATGTGTAGTTTCACAACAGCTGGAGGGCCACAGTTTGGAAATGCCTGCTCTAGGTGTAGTTTATTATCTATGCTGGTATTATTAACGCAGACCGTTTTGTAGCCTTTTATATAACATCGAACTCTTGAGGGATGTTGAATATTTTGGTGGTTTTGTCTAACAGCTTTTATCCCCGGAGATCATTGTATAATGGAGAAGCTTAGTTAGATATACTTCGAGCGTCCTGTTAAATTGAAGCCTTTAGGGGGTTGTGAATAGTAATCCCCTGAGAGTGTCCTCATTTGTCGTGTGAATTGCCAAGAAATCTATCATGAGAGAATTGTTTTTCCACCTTTAAATGTGAAGCCTGTGGCCTAGAAGCTGTCAGCTGACTGTGCGTCATTATCCCAGCTGAGTGGCACCTTCAGTGAGTATATCCTAACATTGACTTCCAAACCTTTGTATGCGTCAATGGTCCTTTACTGAAAACATACATTTGTGCCTTTTATAATAGTTTTACTGTTTCCCTGGAATATTATATGATCTGACAAGCACACTCCTCTCAGCTCGATGTGCACCTCTGCAGAATATGTTGGCAATATATATAAATAAAGTTTAATGTTTCTTGGGTTGTTGATGTTATTCAAGAAGACAGAACATGTATGGTGAACACTGAGTGGCTTGCAGTTGGTGATATCACAACAACCTATTATCCAATGACAAGGGGCTTCAATGAGCTTGGATCGGTAATTCGCATTTGCAAATGGAGCGATTCTCAAATGACTACACATATGTTCAGTACGCAACACGCGGGTGTGTCATGGTGATTGGCGAAAGAAAATGGGGATGGATCATAAACATAGTGAGGTCGGGCTATGACTGACAGGAAGTTGGAGTTTGGGGGTGGAACCTGCCCTTTTCTGGGTGTGTCATAAACAATGCAGGCGTAGCCAGGCATTTTTGAGGAGGGTCTGTGATCATGTCAGCGATGACCACTTCCACCCTTTTTCAGTCACAAGCTTTCAGAGGTACTCACAACTGTGTGAGAGGGGTGTAGGGGCGGTGCAGTGTGGTGCGGTGTGGTGCCTGCTGCCGTGCAGGTGTCTCCGGACCACTTACCTGGCTCCGCACCCTCTCACCTTCAGGCCGTGTCGAACCACGGCACCCAATGGACCTTCCTCCGGATGGATTCCTCTCCCGGTAATCCTCGCCGTACTGTCAGGAACAAAAGGGTGGTTAAGAAGGCTCCACCGTCATACTCACAGAGGGTTGAATGTGGAGGGGGTTATGGGTGGCCGCGACCTTCACCAGCTGGGTGACTGGTCAACATCGGCCGGAGCCTTAGCCACCAAGCTTCACCTATTGGCACTCACGCGCCTAGGTGTTTAGTTAAGGGAATCACACGTCCGTGGGCAGTCCCCAAGCCTTTATATACCGTAAGGGAAGGGGAGACAGACAAACGTGAAGACTACTCACTCCCAGGCTCTTGTCACCTTGACGGGCGCTCTGCAGCAACTGTAGGGGAAACACAACCTCCCTATCCTATAACTTTCCCTAACACAGGGCTAACTGACCTACGCTCCCTTAACAACGTTACATTAAAGCTGTAGGTATCTAATCGCTCAAACAATGAACTAATATTCAAAACAGCACATGTCAAAAACACACAGACAATAACATTAAGCAACAGAGAATACAATCAGTGGGAATTTACTTATCACCCTCCCCTTACCTAGAACCGGCCCTACTCACGAACAGCAGTTCGTGGTGATGTGAGGGGAACAGCCGTTCCCCTTTTCTTTACTAGGTCCGGGCCCTGGGAAGAGCCGCCGCAGAGCCCACTGTTCCAGGTGCAGGACCTCTCAGAAGAGATTGAAAATCACCCCTTCCCTTCAAGAGGCCTAAAATGACTGACAGGCCTTTAGCGGTTGTGCAGGCCTAGTGCCTGACTAATCAATTACACAAGTGACTCTAGCCTAGTGCCAGAGCCACTTACCACCCTTCTAGCTGCTCCCAGGCCTAATGCCTTTCACTAGCCACAGGCCTAGTGCCTGAATCAATAGCCCACAGGCCTATAGCCTGTCCTACTGGGCCTCGGGCCTTATGCCCAGCTATTGTGTCACGGGCCTAGCGCCAGGCTAATTGGGGGCCCGACTAACAATAAACAGGCCTAGGGCCTAACCAGGGACAATGGGCCAGAAGGGCCCAACAATAACATGCCCCCGGGCCGAGAGGGCCCGACTAATATGACCACAGGCCGGTAGGGCTGGACTGTGCCCACGGGCCTAGTGCCTGATCACCAGTGGTTTAGGGTAGGGGTAGGTAGCCTGATGTTGGGAGAGGCCGCCGGGGGGGGGCCTTCATCAGCTCTAGTGCTTTCCACCCCCGCTGGCCTCTCCAGGACCGGCCGCCATCTTCTTTCTTCTGCCGCTGGCGGTGCCGCTTCTTTTATTCCCGTAGAAGGCACTGGAGATCTTCTTGCTTGATCCCGGTGTCTTCTGGCCTCTTCAGCGGCCGCCAGAACTCTGTTCTCTGGCGCTCCTCCGGCGGGGGATCCTCTTCTTCCACCCCCCTGTGGCGTCTTACGTGGGGTACGGTGTGGCGAGCACTGATTGGCTCGCCGCGGCCGTCTCCTATTGGCCGCCTATTCGGGAGCCGAATGGCGGGAAATTCAAACTGCCGCAAGCGGCACTTTGGATTGGCGGCCGCAGCGGCGACAAATTCAAAGCCCCTCTCCTTCCGTACTGCCGCCCGACGGCGCTTCACTGTCCGCACCATAGGCGCAGGCAGTGGCGGAACTTGTGGGTTGTGGGCTCAGGTGCAAATATATAGTTTAGGGCCCCCCTCCTCCACCCCAACCAAAGTTCACAATACTTCATTGCTGGTTTGAGCAGCAGTGGGCCCCTTAGTTGTCAGGGGCCCCGGTGCAATGCACCTGCTGCACCAATGGTAGTTCCGCCTCTGGGCGCAGGGATCTGACAGCTGATCTCCGTGCTGGGAGAAGCGGTTTCCTGGGGGCCCTCCCAGGGCACCACAGGGGAGCTCGCTCTCCCTGTGCCTGCACTGCTCCGGTGCTGGGAGCAGGGAAGCTATCCCAGCACTGGGGCACATTGTTACAACTGCACAGACTGCACAAACCTCGATGGTTCAGAATTGCATATGGATGCCAGATAGCGATCAACTCTTTCATTTATATGGGGTGGTTTTTTTTATGTCTGGGTAGCGTCATTCTACTTGCAGTCATCTGCAACTTTGTAGATTACAGATCCAAACTCAATTAGCCCCAATGTTCAAACACTCAATGCAGTAGCGGGGCCTAATAAACTTTTAGGCAAAAGGGGCATGGACTCGCACAGAAGGGGCCTAGCCTTACTGAGAGGGGGCCCAGTGATGCCACTGAGCAAATGACACCCAGGTACGGCCCCCGCCTCTCTTATGACACCACTGCTGCTGTGGTCCCTTCTTTTTAAATCTTTGGAATCCTTATTTGTGGGTTCATTCTGAAACCAGGTGTTTTAGGGGAACCCATAGTAATGTATGGGAACTGACAGGTAAGTAGGAGATTTAAGGGAAATCTCCCGTATTACCTGCTTAATTAATGATGCCGGTACTTTTACAAAACTACTTATAAGGCTAATGAATAAGCCCCATAGACACCTGACTCCTATTGGGTATGGATCATTGGATAGACAGCAACTAGGTCGACAAGCATTAGGTTGACACCAGTAGGTCGACATGCATGAAGGTTGATATGACTGAAGGATCTACATGTGTTAGGTCAACAGGGTCATTAGGTTGGCAAGCATTAGGTCGACATGTGGAAGGTTGACATGGGGTTTTTCACTTTTTTTGTCCCAAATTTCGACACTGAAACGTAGCACCGCATCCCCTTGCATGGCTCGCTATGCTCTCCATGTTTATGGCATGATGCCTCCCTACGACACACTAGTGGATTGGTAGGGTATGAAATACCACCTGTTGGCACGTGTCGGCTCAAAAAAACTGTGAAAAACCCCATACCGACCTTTTGTCTGTCGACTTTCCCCATGTCGACCTTGGAGGGAGAAGCTGCTGCAGGATATACACAGCTGCTCAGTTCCCAGGGCCGGTGCTAGGCACCGGAGCGCCCCAGGCGGGAGGGGTGCCCCGGCGCTCAACTGCTGGGGGGGGTGGGGTGCGTGACGTGTCCAGCCGCCGGGGGGGGGGGTTTCGCGCGGTGTGGCTACCCGGCCGCCGGGGGGAGGGAAGGGGTGCACGATGTGGCCGCTGTGCCGCTGGGGGGGGGGAGAGGAAGGGAGGGAGTGTTCACTTACCGAACACCTGCTCCTGCTCCTTCCTCCGGCTCTCTGTCCTGCTCCTCTGCTGATGCGGTGGTAGAGCTTTCCAGCTCACTACCGCCCTCCAGTAGCCGGCGCCCTAGGAAAATGCCTAGACCTGCCTAGTGGTGGCGCCGGCCCTGTCAGTTCCGTTCCTTAGGCTGCATGTTATGGCTGCAGCTGTAGTGAAAGCTTTATTTATTTTTATGTAAATGATACAGGATAAATTGGCATTCTGTATGTATAGGTAGCTGGTCTTCAGGCAGAGATCATCAATCAACAACAAGAATCTACAAATGACCTTGCTAAGGCAGAACCCGCTCTTCAAGCAGCAAATGCAGCTCTAAACACCCTAAACCGGGTAAATACCCACCTTGTAAACTCTTTGTCATCTTCATTCCATTGCAGCAAAGAGGATTTATGTAACTTGTTTTTCAAATGTCCAGTTAAACCTTACAGAGCTAAGAACTTTTCCCAACCCACCAGCCGCTGTAACCAATGTAGCTGCTGCCGTAATTGTTCTTTTATCGCCGAATGGCAAAATACCTAAAGACAGGAGCTGGAAGGCGGCAAAAGTGGTAATGAGCAAGGTAAGAACGCTGTGCCCGTGCCATGGTGGTGCCAACAATGACATTTATGACAACTGCTTCTGACTTTACTTCTTTGTTTTACCTGATCATTTTGTTGTATAGGAGAAGAATCTTGATGAGGGGTCAAGTCCAACCAATTACCATCTAGATATAGTTTTTCAAACACATCCTGTATAATGACAGTTAGGAGCTGATTGGTTAATTTCTCCTCGTACACCTCATAATTTAATTATGCATTGCAAAAGTTCTGTCAGCAACATTAGAAACATGAAACTTATGCTTCCGAAGAAGTTTTGGTCACTTACCAAGTGTCCACATGAAATGCTTTAGGGGACTGGTCTGTTGGAGATGTGAGGTAACTGTTCTGTTGGATATGTGAGAGGACTGATAAAAACGAACAAAGATTTTGGGATAGATCCACTATCAGCGCCACTACTGAGGAAGGGTAATATTAAAAGGAGATATACGTTCCTTATAATTAAATACCGTTCCTCTTCTCCGTATATGTCACTCGAGAATTCAATCGAAATGACAGGCAATTTTCAATATATCTTTCAGGATGTCGTCCTATCCCCGGGGTATTTCGTCCAGTGTATATGCAAGAAAATGTGCAAAGGAGATGCATATAGGGCAATGACCCTTTTTTATTTAAATGTAACACATATTGACATATACATGAACAATACACAAATGAGTAGTGGAGGAAAAGCTGTGAGAGAGAAGGTGGTCTGTAATTACCAGATCAAATTGAGAACTCCTTTTGGGAAAATTCTCAAATGAAGCGTGGATTGAAGGGATAGCGCTCTGTCCTGTCCGGATTCAGTCCAATGCAGTGTCCCCCCTGCTGGTAATCGCGGCCTCCGTTCTCCTCAGTGCCTCCACAGACCCGTACACCAACGCGTTTCAATCGCTGACTGCGATCTTTTTCAAGGTTAAAAGTTTCTGTTTCTGTGCGGGTTTAAATCCCCCTCCCGATTGCATTGCCCGCCCCCACGCCAGCCTCCTGGCGTCCCTGCGGCATGACGTCCTACGTTGACGTCCTCTAAGCGTCCCTGGTTGCCAGGACGCGGCGTGATGTCTTCTGGGTATGTCCGGTTGTTAGGACGCAGCGTAACGTCCTCTAGGCGTCCCTAGTTACCAAGACGCGGCTTCCCGGCTTCTGAGAACGTGGTCACGTGTTCTCCTTACGTGGCCGCGTCATGTGCCGGCAGAGGTTTATGAGTCTCTGGTTGCTAGGCGACCGCGTCCCCGGCGTCTCCTGTTCCATACACATTCTCTGTGCCCGTCCTCCAATACAATATGAAGGAGTGCAGAATATATCTGTTTCTCGGTTCCATGGGGACAACTCTTTATTCAAGTTTTCTTTTGGTCCCGAGTAGTTTTGATCCTTTCTGCCTGGGACTAAGTTCTTTAAGGTAGTGACACTCGTACCCAGAAAATGAGAGTGAAAATAAATACAGATATTAAAAACCAAGTATAAAATCTTGTATTGTATATAAAATCGATAATGTAGTTTTTTTTTAAATATGGTTTTTAGAAAGATGTTAAATAAAAATATATATAAAAATATGTACTTTACTAAATATATAGTTAAAATATATAGTACAAAATATATATAAAAAATATAAAAATAGTTTATAGTATAAAGTGCGTATGACTAATTCTCCCCTAAATAGATATTGCACTTTCCCCACTCAAATAAAAGAAATGTATACGTAGAAGAAGAAGGTGGAACATATAGGTCCCAAAAAAGTGCTGCAGGTAGGGTAGATGATAAGAAAGCAGAGATATAAGTGGTTCTAAAAGGTGGTCTATAAGAACCATTTAAGCTCGAAATCAGAATTTAGCCCCCCTGGCTTAAGAGTATTATGTTCATAGATGTAGCGCATCTCTTCTTTTGCCAGGGTGCTTGTTAGATTTCTTTTTCTTGGGTCTAGAATTACTGATTTGATTCCCATAAACCTTTTAATGTGTGCAGTGGAGCTGTTATGTTTAGTCTTGAAGTGGTGGGACAATGAGTGTGTCTCCAGACCTTTACGGATGTTGTTTAAGTGTTCGCCCATTCTGATTTTAAACGGTCTGGTGGTCCGGCCTATATAGAATAGGTTGCACGAGCATTCTATGGCATACACAATATTCTTGGTGTTACAAGTTATGAAGTTTCTGATTTTACAGATTTTCCCTCCGATATTAACCTCTTCAATTTTCCTAATTCCACCGCTTTTAATCTCTCTACATCCCTTGCAGTCCCCACACCTGTGGAAACCTTTAGTGGTGATGGTGCCTTTCTTAGTTGATGGAAGGGCACTCCGTACTACATTATTGCTGAGATTAGGAGCACGTCTGTATATGAAAGTGGGTTTATCGGGGATGAAGTTCCCTATGGTGGTATCTTTCTTTAGGAGGTTCCAATGTTTTTTAAAAGATTGTTCAACTAGTTTGTGTTGTGAACTAAAACCCGTAATGAAGGCCCATTCTGTTTTCTTTTTATTTGAATTGATGGGATTTGGCTCTGTTTTATCTCGTAGCAAGTTGCTTCTTTCTATATTTTCCACTTCTTCTGCTATTTGTTCTAAAGACTGTGGATCATAACCACTGCTTTTGAATTTTGTGAGAGGACTGTTCTGTTGGAGATGTGAGAGGACTGATCTGTTGGAGATGTGAGAGGACTGTTCTGTTGGAGATGTGAGAGGACTGGTCTGTTGGAGATACGTGAGGACTGTTTTGTTGGAGATGTGAGAGGACTGTTCTGTTGGATATGTGAGAGGACTGTTCTGTTGGAGATGTGAGAGGACTGTTCTGTTGGAGATGTGAGAGGAGTGTTCTGTTGGAGATGTGAGAGGACTGTTCTGTTTGAGATGTGAGAGGACTGTTCTGTTGGAGATGTGAGAGGACTGGTCTGTCGGAGATGTGAGAGGACTGTTCTGTTGGAGATGTGAGAGGACTCTTCTGTTGGAGATGTTAGAGGACTGTTCTGTTGGAGATGTGAGAGGACTGTTCTGTTGGATATGTGAGAGGACTGTTTTGTTGGAGATGTGAGAGGACTGTTCTGTTGGAGATGTGAGAGGATTGTTCTGTTGGAGATGTGAGAGGACTGTTCTGTTGGAGATGTGAGAGGACTGGTCTGTTGGAGATGTGAGAGGACTGATCTGTTGTAAATGCATGAGGACTGTTCTGTTGGAGATGTGAGATGTCTGTTCTGTTGGAGGTGTGAGAGGACTGTTCTATTGGAGATGTTAGAGGACTGTTTTGTTGGAGATGTGAGAGGACTGTTCTGTTGGAGATGTGAGAGGACTGTTCTGTCGGAGATGTGAGAGGACTGGTCTGTTGGAGATGTGAGAGGACTGGTCTGTTGGAAATGTGTGAGGACTGGTCTGTTGGAGATGTGAGAGGACTGTTCTGTTGGAGATGTGAGAGGACTGTTCTGTTGGAGATGTGAGAGGATTGTTCTGTTGGAGATGTGAGAGGACTGTTCTGTTGGATATGTGAGAGGACTGTTCTGTTGGAGATGTGAGAGGATTGTTCTGTTGGAGATGTGAGAGGACTGTTCTGTTGGAGATGTGAGAGGACTGGTCTGTTGGAGATGTGAGAGGACTGATCTGTTGTAAATGCATGAGGACTGTTCTGTTGGAGATGTGAGATGTCTGTTCTGTTGGAGATGTGAGAGGACTGTTCTGTTGGAGATGTGAGAGGACTGTTCTGTTGGAGATGTGAGAGGACTGTTCTGTTGGAGATGTGAGAGGACTGTTCTGTCGGAGATGTGAGAGGACTGGTCTGTTGGAGATGTGAGGACTGGTCTGTTGGAAATGTGTGAGGACTGGTCTGTTGGAGATGTGAGAGGACTGTTCTGTTGGAGATGTGAGAGGACTGTTCTAGTGGAGATGTGAGAGGATTGTTCTGTTGGAGATGTGAGAGGACTGTTCTGTTGGAGATGTGAGAGGACTGTTCTGTTGGAGATGTGAGAGGACTGTTCTGTTGGAGATGTGAGAGGACTGTTCTGTCGGAGATGTGAGAGGACTGGTCTGTTGGAGATGTGAGAGGACTGGTCTGTTGGAAATGTGTGAGGACTGGTCTGTTGGAGATGTGAGAGGACTGTTCTGTTGGAGATGTGAGAGGACTGTTCTGTTGGAGATGTGAGAGGATTGTTCTGTTGGAGATGTGAGAGGACTGTTCTGTTGGATATGTGAGAGGACTGTTCTGTTGGAGATGTGAGAGGATTGTTCTGTTGGAGATGTGAGAGGACTGATCTGTTGGAGATGTGAGAGGACTGGTCTGTTGGAGATGTGAGAGGACTGATCTGTTGTAAATGCATGAGGACTGTTCTGTTGGAGATGTGAGATGTCTGTTCTGTTGGAGATGTGAGAGGACTGTTCTGTTGGAGATGTGAGAGGACTGTTCTGTTGGAGATGTGAGAGGACTGTTCTGTCGGAGATGTGAGAGGACTGGTCTGTTGGAGATGTGAGGACTGGTCTGTTGGAAATGTGTGAGGACTGGTCTGTTGGAGATGTGAGAGGACTGTTCTGTTGGAGATGTGAGAGGACTGTTCTAGTGGAGATGTGAGAGGATTGTTCTGTTGGAGATGTGAGAGGACTGTTCTGTTGGAGATGTGAGAGGACTGGTCTGTTGGAAATGTGTGAGAACTGTTCTGTTGGAGATGTGAGAGGATTGTTCTGTTGGAGATGTGAGAGGACTGTTCTGTTGGTGATGTGAGAGGATTGTTCTGTTGGAGATGTGAGAGGACTGTTCTGTTGGAGATGTGAGAGGACTGGTCTGTTGGAGATGTGAGAGGACAGGTCTGTTGGAGATGTGAGAGGACTGTTCTGTTGGAGATGTGAGAGGACTGTTCTGTTGGAGATGTGAGATGTGAGGACTGTTCTGTTGGAGATGTGAGAGGACTGGTCTGTTGGAGATAAGAGGACTGGTCTGTTGGAAATGTGTGAGGACTGTTCTGTTGGAGATTTGAGAGGACTGTTCTGTTGGAGATGTGAGAGGACTGGTCTGTTGGAGATGTGAGAGGACTGGTCTGTTGGAGATGTGAGAGGACTGTTCTGTTGGAGATGTGAGGACTGTTCTGTTGGAGATGTGAGAGGACTGGTCTGTTGGAGATGTGAGGACTGGTCTGTTGGAAATGTGTGAGAACTGTTCTGTTGGAGATTTGAGAGGACTGTTCTGTTGGAGATGTGAGAGGACTGGTCTGTTGGAGATGTGAGAGGACTGGTCTGTTGGAGATGTGAGAGGACTGGTCTGTTGGAGATGTGAGAGGACTGGTCTGTTGGAGATGTGAGAGGACTGGTCTGTTGGAGATGTGAGAGGACTGGTCTGTTGGAGATGTGAGAGGACTGGTCTGTTGGAGATGTGAGAGGACTGTTCTGTTGGAGCAGTACGGATGGTGTAATGGTTAGCATTACTGCCTCACAGCATTGAGGTC
Organism: Crinia signifera; assembly: GCF_055691185.1. NCBI lineage: Eukaryota > Metazoa > Chordata > Amphibia > Anura > Myobatrachidae > Crinia > Crinia signifera. The sequence goes on from NC_139223.1 coordinate 193,906,066, forward strand.
ATGGGTTTTATTCCCACCATTGCCCTAACTGTGCAGAGTTTGTATATTCTCCCTATGCTTGCGTGGGTTTCCTCCAGATACTCTGGTTTCCTCCCACAATCCAAAAATATACTGGTAGGTTAATTGGCTTCCAACAAAAATGAACCCTAGAATGTCTGTGTGTGCATGTACATGTGGTAGGGAGTATAGATTGTAAGCTCCACTGGGGCAGGGACTGATGTGAATGTTAAGATACTATTAAAAAATAAATATACTTATTTATTAGGTTCTAAAATCCATGAGTCCAGGATGAGATGGGGGCAATCTGATGTGCTGTTGCCAGCGGTTCCACGCCATCGCAACACCAATTTGTTGTGCTTGTTGGTAATTTTAATTGATCCTGTAATGTAGTCAATGGGGTAACATGCGTCATTTGTAGGTATTCAATGAGCTGACAGCTGAACTGGGGTAGATATGGACCTATGGTTTCTCAAGCACCGAGTTAGACCCATTTTGTCTGCTCTATTGGTCGGAGAAAAAGACACATAAAAACAAGTTAGTGTAACATAATAACGTAACATACTAGTTGAGGATGAAAAAAGACATTCGTCCATCAAGTTCAACCTCTATAAACATTGACTGTCAGAATTTATTGGAGAAGGATCCTAGGTTGCTTATTGGATGACGGGAGTAATGGTGCTCAATATTTATACATCATCCTTCCGATATTTATACATCATCTTTCGGTAACATCATCCTTCATCCTTCTGTATCACTTATTGGTCCTGATTTAAGTTCACTTGCAGGTTTGTGAAAAATCGCAAACCTGCAACTGGTTTCTCTAGCATGCTGGGGGCCATTGCAGAAATGTGAGTACATCACAAAGCTAGAACTATGGCAGCCCCCTGCCTGTGCAGCCTAGCTTTGAAGGCAGGCGCAGAGCCACCATGTTTTGGCTCACAGCGGCTGCATGTGATGGCAGGCAGCCACCACGAACCACCCTGAAATTAGTCCAGACATGCCGCCAATGTCCGTACTGCCTTCACCCAATGCCGCCCTGTCACCGCCCCTGCTGAAACTTATACTGCAGTCACATTTTCCAGAAGTTTAAGCTCTCGCGCATGTACGCTACGGCATTCGCGCATGCGTAGAACAGCGAAAAATCGCAGAATAGCTACTAAATCGCCCCCATTGTTTTAAGAGCACTGTCAAATCTTTATGGATATCTTCCAGAAGTAACTACTATTGTTCTTGTATTGTGTTAGCATTGTGTAGTGTATTTTTAAATTGTTTTCAAATAACAATAGCAGTTTACAGTATCTAAACAAGGCTTCATTTTATATTTTCGAAAATGTGAATACAGCTGTTATAAGGGACGGGAATAAAAAAAACGGGGAAATGATTAATATTTGACTGAATGAAGGAGGAATGAGTAGAAGCTGAGCCAGCAGTCTACAGGGGAAGCAGGATGGGGAAGCAAAGGTTATAATAGTAATAGTACAATATCGCCTCTGATATTCTATATATAAATGGACGCACTTCACCTGTTCGCTGTGCCATTTCTTTTGCCCATTGTGCTGGATTTAATTAGAAATATATGATCCCATTATGTATGCCATATGATTTAAAGTGTATTCAATGGGATGATCTGAAATTGTCGAGCATTGTACGTCGGTCACAGCATGTTGGAGGATGCATGTATGTATGTATAATACAATGCACCGCGTCTGTTAGAGGAAGGCGGATGTGCTACGGCGTGTGGTTACAGATGGGGCTACTGTAACGGCTTTGTCTTCCCAATTATAAAGAGTGTGATATCACAGACACCGCAGCCCCGGGTGACGGACAGCGGTCGCAGCGCACGTGCCGCCGGCAGCACAGAACATCTAGGCTGTGAGATGGATCTAGTTACAGTATATAACAAGAGTGATACAGATTAGAATTCTGGGTATGGGTCATAGGGTCGAGACTTTGAAGGTCGACATACATTTAGGTCAACTACGAAAGGTCGACAAGGATTAGAACGACACATGACATAGGTCGACAGGCCTAAGGTGACATGGTTGGAAAGTTTTGACTCAAGCATTAGGCATGATGCATGACAAAACAATGTGCACTGCAGGGGGGCAGATGTAACATGTGCAGAGAGAATTAGATTTGGGTGAGTAATTTTGTTTCTGTGCAGGGTAAATACTGGCTGCTTTATTTTTACACTGCAATATAGATCTCACTTTGAAGTAAAACCCCACCCAAATCTAATTTTCTCTGCACATGTTACATCTGCCCCACCTGCAGTGCATATGGTTTTGTCCATTTGAGAAGGAACTTGCCTTTGCGAGTGAACCAGAATAAGGGTCCTTGTGTATGGGCGACGGCAATGCATGGTACCCCACGTCACTATCACCTGACTAGATTTATATTGCATCGCATGATCGCCTGTGTTCTCTCAAGTGAAAGATCGCTCAGCGCACTGCATCTGTCCAATAGACTTTTACTGTGGCAGTAGACTCTGTACAAATAAATGGGAGTTTGACTTATTAGCAGACAGTGAAGCCGAGGGGCCTGCAAATAACCAATGTATATTAGTTAGAAGTCAGTGACTTATTTAGGATGATATGGCAGGATAGATAAAGTAACTAGTATAGCAGGGTTGCCGACTTTTGTCATCTCCTCTCTGGGAAAAGCCCGGAGAGGAGACTTTCAGTAGGACTTTGGGGAGCGGGGCTTTTGAGTGATGCCATTAAGCCCTGCCCCCAGGTTGGAAAATAACCTGATTTGACTATCTCCGTGGGGCCAAAATGAGCCACAATCAGGGGACAGAGTGGGGGTCCCCCAGGATCCGGGAGGGCTGCCCGCCTTTCCAGGGGGACCGGGAGGGGGACTCGATTTTCGGGACCCTCCCGGCCATTCCGGGAGGGTAGGCAACCCTGTAGTATAGTAATGCAAAATGAATCAACAAATTATAACATGATTTCCTAAATAAACAGAGATGTTATGACAACCAATGAAAAAAGGCCGATCAGTAATTAATAATAATACTGTGTATAATATATATATATATAATAATAATAATAATAATAATATAGCACCTGTCTGAGCTGAAGCTAGATGTACATATGCTTGTTATAATAAAAGAAATTCCAGACATTACTTATTTCTTCCTTAACTACCGGTGTTGCTGATTGTCACGTTGTCAGTGGGGGAGACCTAGATAATACGCAGTGTTCTGTCCCATAAAGCCCTGGCATAAGATGGAAATGCCTATTTCCCTACATTTAATGCCACAATTATCTCCATGCATTAGGTGCACAGTGCGTTATGTGACGGGTGCACCTGCAGTAAAGGTCGGGTAATTACAATTGGTATTTACTTATCTTTTAAGGCCAATTTAATAAGACATATTCTTGTCAGCTTTCATGTGCGCTCTGCACTATATAACAGAGAGACAAGACCGTTGGAACTACATATATATATTGTATGTGTGTATGTATATAAATATTTTTTAGAACATGGGCCAGATGTACTAAGCCTTGAAAAGTGATTAAATGGAGATTGATAAACCACCAACCAATCAGCTCCTACCTGTCATTTTTCAAACCCGGCCTGTGACTGTGGGGGACACAGCCCATGGGAATGTCCAGCATTTTATGGGCGTACCCAGGGAAATCCGGTGATGACGCAGGTGTGGGGGGGCGTGCAGATAAAGTCAGCTGCCCACCTGCTTCCCGCACCGGGCGCTTGCAGATCAGAGACACCATAGAGGTGTCTCTGATCTGCGAGCGCTGGAGAAATCATTCGATGGTCGCTGACTATCAAGTGATTTCTCCCCCCCCACCCAAGGCGGCAAATGGATGATTATGGAAATGTATACCCGCATGTATCATGGTGGGACTGCAGCAGGAATCTCCGATCCCTGCTGTGATCCCTCCTTCCCCGCTGGCCAACGCATCCCCCATAGGTTTCTACGGTGGATGTTGTGTTGCCCGATGTATAAATATCAGACAGCATCGCATCGGGTCCCAGAGCTACCACCATTATGAGATGGCGGTAGCCCATTTTAGCCTATGGGCCACTTACCGGACTACCAGTGGTGCAGTGTGTTCAGCATGGGTCACACATGGATCAGCACTAAACGCGCATGCACAGACACCCGGCGAAGCAGATTGTACCGACGGCTTCTTTTGGGGCTCCTGTCCCTTCAGCAGGGACCTACATTTCGCCGAAAAGGACGACATACTGCAATGCGATACTGAATGATAGATCCCACCCAGATCACATTGTATATGCAATCCTATGATAAATGGGGCCATAATACTTTAAGATCTCACTAGTTTGGTGCTTCGGGGTGATTGTCCTCTGCTTGCTTCAGGGGTGCCATGCTCTTCACCCACCTGATGAAGGTACCTGGTCACATTGGTGGCCCTAAGTTTAGAATTAGTGTGCAATATCCAATGTCCCCCATATATTTTTGATTTGATTGTCTCAAATAGTCAATGAATAGTCAACCTCCCAAGGTCATAAAGGAGATCGGAGTCCAAACCAATCCCATTTAGGGTTTCCTAGAGGAATTGTCTCCTCGTGATTTGAATATCCACTTTAAAGACTAAAAACTGTTTCCCTGATGAAGTCTGTCTAGACGAAACGCGTAGGGATGTTTCTTAACACTGCAGTTTTGGCCTGGTACAACTTGCTGAAGGACAAAAAAAATAAAAGTTTTGAAAGATTACCTCCGGTTGCTTCACTGAATACTGGACTACCATATTTATGGATATTCTTTACGAACTATAGGCGCCATTCCACAACTGGGTGTTTTATATATATATATATATATGATGACATGCTTCCGGAAGTGAGAGAACATCCGGAATTCACGATCAGAACGCGGCCTCTACCACGAAGAAATAAACAAAATAACCACATTTAATTGCACTTATGAGGAGGCCAGATTATAACAGATATGACCCTAGCCACTGGGAACAAAATTTAAACACTTTTTAAGCTATCAATTATCCGGACGGACACTTCCAGTTCCGGCACTAACCACACCCCTATCTGATTAAACATAGTATATAAACCCCTACTGAACACTCCCTTACTATCCTGCTCCCCTTGAAGAAGTCCATAGGTGGACGAAATGCGTTGGGACCATCCCTCCAATCCTTCATGCTAATCAGCTTTGGAACTGATGCTCTGCTCCACAGATCCTAAATCGAAAAAGTACAAATACTATATATCTATCTTATGAGCTAAGTACAGAGAACTGTGGTTTTTAACTTATGCTTTTTACCTAAGAATTTCCACGCCTAAAACATATCCACTTTTACCCACTCACACTATAATCCTCTGTTCCCCCCACCCACCCCCTTTCCATCTACATTAATTGAGTTGTCTTTTTATATTTATATTTATACTGTTTGTTTTATACCAAACTTTTATATATTGTGTTTACCTTGATTATAAATTAAAATGTGATATTGGTGTAAATTGATTATATAAGTATTTACTATATAAGTCTGGTCAGGCACCTGTGTTCTCTCCACATCCTTCCCAAAAAAAAAATCATCCGATCTACCAAGTTGGACTTCAGAGAACTAGGCTGCCAACCTATCAAATACAAACAAAACTTGCTAGATTAAATACTATATGAATGTACATGGGTGATCAAAAGCGCCAGTGTCTTAGAGCTATATTCTAAAACTATATAATATATATATATATATATGTATATATATATATATATATATGCTTGTAGAGATAACAATGCACAGGAAATAGCTGTTCATCACTGTGGAATGGGATGGTGTAATAGGTGCCAAGGAAAAGACCAGCCAATCAGTACAATGATTACAGTCATGTGGTACAGGTGAGTGAATGCCTGATTGCCCCCATCTCAGAGCACATGTACCAATACAGTCAGGGAACCATTTGCTTATACCGGAGAAAGCAGCAATATGAACCTTACATTACATACGCCTCCATTGTCTGCCACTGATAATATGCTGATTTCCCTCTAGGTGGACGAATTTTTACAGAATTTGATTCATTTTGACAAAGAGCATATTCCAGAGGTAACAGTCAAGGCATTAAAAGATGAATATCTGAAGGATCCCGAGTTTAACCCGGAATTTGTGCGTACGAAGTCGTCCGCAGCGGCAGGCCTGTGTGCTTGGGTTATCAATGTCATTAAATTCCATGAGGTAAAATGTTATAATAGACCAGCAAGAATATAATACCATTCAGTCGAGCAATTATGAACGTCGTAGTTGCTGTCATGTTTACTTTGTGCTAATAATTTGCAAGCTAATTATCTACTAACCTCTCTAGAGATCGTCTTAGCATTGTCCCTTCTCACTGACAGATACATATTAATATGTTGAGAATCTCTTGTTATAAAATCAGTAACAAGCTCATATTTGTATTTATCGTGAGTTTTTCTTAAAGGGAAACCTATCCCTTGGTGATTGGAATGGTGAAACACAACAGGTCAGGGGACTTTTGGGCCCTCATTCTGATACTTTTGGAACAGGGTGAATTCGGCCCCGTTCCGATGTTTGTGCTCTGCCCATTAGGTGCAGCACCCCTTTGTCAACAGCTTCGGTGACTTGCATAGTCGCCGAGCCATTTGCAAGGATTGGGGCGGCCAGGGGGGGAACGGGGTCGCCCATGGGAACACCAAGTGTTTTATGGGCGTCCCCATGAAAAAGCTGCACATCCCCATGGGTACATGGGCAGGGCAATGTGTGCTGGGGGCCGGTGGCTGATGTGACAGGACATCAGCCGCCTGCCACATCTTTGTCCCGTCGCTCGCAAATAAAAGTCATTTCCCACTGTTCCAACTATTTGTGAAGCCAGAAGAAATCATTCGATGGTCAGTGATCGAATGATTTTTCTGCAGCGGAGGCATGTAAGGAGCTGTGTTTTCGTTACACATCCCCTCGCATTGTAGCGGGGGGAATCGGTGGCAGGAGGGGGCGTGTATTCAGTGGGTGGCATCTCAGATGCTTTGTAAACTGCAATCCTCGTAGCTTACCGAGAAAACTAGAATCAGGCCCTTGGTAGAACAATTTGTGCTCACATCCACTAATATGGCGCCCTCTTTAGTCAGGTATGTGTATGTACCACAGGTGCTAAACTTTTGGCAATTACAGTTATGAGGGATGTCTCTCGCTATAATGCTGGGCAGTGACAGCTGGCAAGAGTCTAGCGATGGCACAGAAGTACTGTATGCTCCGACCACCTAGATGGCATTAGGCCAACCATTGCGGTGGTGGGCATCCTGCCACCAGTCTAGATTTATTAAGCTTAGAGAAGTGATAAACTGGAGATAAAGCGGAGAAAAGGTAAAAGGAGATAAAGCACCAGCCAATCAGCTCCCAACTGTCTTTTTCAAACACAGCTGATTGGCTGGTGCTTCATCTCCTTTTACCTTTTCTCCACTTTATCTCCAGTTTATCACTTCTCCAAGCTTAATAAATCTGCCCCTCTAGGTGGCCATACACATGCAGATTTATCTGCAGATCTGTCTGGTTGGAATAAAAACATGGTTATGGATGAGAGCAAATGGCAGTGGACCATTTGCTTGCAAATGCTGGAAAACTGACAAACTGTCACTCATCCATATCCATGTTTTTGTTCCAAGCCAGATCTGAAGATAAATCTTACTAGTGTATGGGCACCTTAAGGCAAAGCATGGGCATACTCTTTCTTTTGTATTGCTGCAAGTTATTCCCCTGCTACAAGCTATTCCACTTTCCCTGATTATTTGATGCATGTAGGAAAGCAAGTTCGGGAGCGTTACAATGTGTATGATTAAAGGCTTTCTTCACACTCGTACGTCAATCTATTAACACGCTGTTAATTCAAAGGTTAGCATGATGTATTTCGTCAGTCCTAGAGCATTCATCACAGGTGGATGTAAAACTTAGACAAAGGTGTATGTCCTCATTAATTGTGAGAGGTCCTATTCATCTTACCCGAGCGTAATTAATGCTGCTTGAAATCCTTAATTTTTCACTATTTGTCATGATGAATATTTTGTTTTCCCTGCGTTATTTATCAATCTGCTCTCATACCTCCTGGATACTTCAAAAAGATGTATGTAAGTACTGGAGTTGTGTGCTGGGAATTATTGCATGAAGTGTGAGCGTTTCAGATTTATGTGCGTGTTATACAGTATATATATATTTCTTTACAGAATTTCAACTTGTTTATATCCTTTTTCAGGATGTTTCTTACAGGATGCACTAATGGGTTACAGTGCATACCTCCCAACTGTCCCGTTTTCAGCAGGAACGTCCCAGTTTTTGTGGACGTTCCTGCCTCCCACATGGGGCCAGCAGTGTCCCACAGTGGGAGGGGGGAAGTTGGGAGTCCCTGCTGCCACCCACTTGTCAGAGGTGAATAGACGCTGAGTGCATGCACACAGGGTCTATGCCCGACAAGAAGAGGGGCAGCAGCGGCAAAACAGGGGCATGGCTTTGCACATGTGATGCTATTTGAAGGCCACGCCCCCTCTCCATGAGGTCACGCCTGCAAATGTTCACAAAGGTCCTGCTGAGCCACCAATGACAGTTGGAAGGTATGCAGTGTGATGTGGGGATTTTACCTATGTGCACTCTGGAACCAAGGAACCAAGATGTAGGGGACCTGAATTATAAAACCAGTAGATACTGTATATAGGGGACCTGCATTGTAAAATATCCATTTAGGGGATTGCTTTTTCTAGTAGTTCTCATGGCACAGAAAGCATACCTCCCAGCCAGGGCCGTCTTAACAGTATTGTGGCCCTGGGCAAAGCAATGCAATGTTTTAAGAATATTTTTTTCTTAAAACAAATCATAACACGCTTCCCCTGCAGTCCTGCACCATCTCTCCACTTGCTTCCATACAATGATTGGCTGTCTGCACTTTGTAAATTTCCAGCCATCCACCAATCAGAATGTTGACAACTATAAACTGTCTGGTGGCAAGCTGGGAAGCAGGAAGGGAATGATGCACTCTGATTGGTGGATATCACCAGCCATCTACCACCAATCAGCATGCTGACAGCCATTCACTGTCTGGCTACAGGTTATGAAGCAGAAAGAGAATGTTTCCAGCTGCTCTAATATTCTCTACTGCCTCCCAAGAATCTCAGGGGGCAGATGCTCAAAGCCCAATTTGCCCCTGCTTGAAGGCCCCTAGGATTGGGGCCCCTGGGCATCTGCCCATTAAGCCCATACGTTAAGATGACCCTGCTACCATTTTTCCTGATTTTGACAGGACTGTGCCTTTTTTTCCCATTTGATCATCGATGTTATCAGGGAGGGATGCAGAGGATCCATTCATAGCTCCCATCTTGTCTTAGGATTTGCAAGGACTCTTCCCTCTTACAGGATACATTGTCAGCTGGACCCAGTTGAAAATGGGGTGGTTGGGGCCGTGTGGTGGTTGAGGGGTGCCATGAGTGAAGGGGGGGAGTGTGAATGGGTAGCTGAGGGGGAAGAGGAAAGGAGGGAGCATATGAAGTGAGAGGTGAGTACGACCCAGTGCTGGTCCCACGAGAACAACAAGCCCTGTCATACTAGCCATATACTGTAGAGGTCAGAGTTAGGTGGGAGGGGAAGGAAGGTCCAAGAGGCATGCAGAGAAAGTCTTTCAGGAGGGGGAGTAGCATGAAAGGGGATTATATATACAGACACACTGCCCATGGTAACCCTACATGGCACCTCACAACCCAGTACAATGACTGGCACTTCTCAAATGTTTGGAAGTGAGGGCAAGGAGCTCCATTACTCCCCCGTCCCCTAACTATGCGGGAGCGTGCAGCAGATGAGCAATGGGCTTGAGCGACGGGTGGATGTTTTTTCATAGTGTCCTGCTATGGAAAGTCATCCATCCCCCGGAAAGTCGCTCAGAAGGGCGAAAATCACTCAGTGTGTATGGACCTTTAAAGTTTCTAGTATTTTCATGACAGTGCTAATGCTCTACTTGTTTTATTTCTGTGTATGTCCCTGTAATGTCCTGTTTGATCCCCTTTATGTTCATATTGGGGATACATCCGTCTTGTCATTAAGCAGAAAGTGAGAGATTTGGTAAGAAATCTCCAGGTTTTTTTTAAAGCGGCAATCCTTTACACTGCAAAACCAGTTGGATTTTTGAAGTGTAAATGATTTCCCCTTTAAAAAAAAAATTCACCCAATAACTCCAGCTCATTTCAAAATAGTTCGTAGAATTTTCTATACCGTTGTTGCATAAGTGCACTTTGCTCATTAACTGCGAGAACTTTTAAAGGAAGTGTGAAAGTCATATTTTATTCTAATCAATTAAATTCCTGTGTGAAGTGACCTGAACAGCCGGGAGAGACACGCTCATCCTTCATCGCCTTACCGCTCTCCCTCGTTCTCAGCTGCTGATTTGGAACTCATAAACTCTGTTATACGGAATGTGTAATATTGTCAGACCAGGCGTATCTGTTACTATATATATATATATATGTATATATATATATATATATACATAGTATATAATACAGAGACAAGAAGTAATATTGAGCATTATAAACGGGGCTTCATGTTTATAGTCTATGGTGAATGTGAGCGTTCACTTGCATATGTGATTTCACTTTGTGTCACCCTATTAATTATCTGATGTACAACAACTGCTTTATAAATGATGATCTATCCCTAAAATAGCCAGAGAGGGATTCATTGGGGACAGGAGTCGGGAGCATGTGGAACAGTGGGGTAGAAGTATGAGGCAGTAATAAGAGAGGACAAGTGAGCAACCAATCAGCTGCTTTGGTATAAATGTTACATTATGCAAATTACAGATATTACTTCAGTGCTGATTGGTTGCCATGGGCCACTTCTCCTCTGGTTCACTTCTCCTCCCTTATCACCGCTTCATACATCTACCCCTATATACATTACTTGTTGGCGATACTGTGATAGTGGTAAGCTAAGGTTGCTGTTGTTTGTTAAACCCGGAACCAAAGACATAACCCCTTTAGTGAATGCTAAAGGCCGGCTATGTCTCAGCGTTATGTGTTGATATTGTGAACTTTTAAAATGAAGACTTTCGGTAACTATGCCATTACTTTAGGTTTACTGTGAAGTGGATTACAAGCGCCAGTCACTATCACAAGCTACTACAGACTTGGTCTATGCAGCAGAGAAACTTGAAGTCATTAGGAAGAAGCTTGCGGTATGTGTCCTCAATATCACATGTTCTTAATACATTAAGCTGTTTGTATGTGGAAAGTTTTATTTGGAGCCGTAATCAACTGTTCATTACTTAAGCATTACACTAGAGCACGGGTTCTCAAACTCGGGCATCAGGACCCCACACAGTGCATGTTTTGCAGGTCTCCTCGCAGAATCACAAGTGAAATAATTAGCTCCACCTGTGGATCTTTTAAAAAGTGTCAGTGAGTAATGAATGCAGCTGTGCAGCTGCCTGGTGACCTGGAAATCATGAACCTTGTGAAGGTCCTGCGGACCGAGTTTGAGAACCTTATTTATTGGGTATACAGTATAGTGAAAGTAGACCGTTCTGACCATTGAAAAAGGCTCAACGCATTTTAAAAGCTTCATTTAAAATGCTTCTACAACTATGAAAGAAAATATAACTCAGTATAATTGCACACGCTGTCCGTCTTCTGTTTGGGTAAAAAGGTTCCATATGTTACAGCATTGGGCGGTATTCAATGCCGCCGGCGAGGGGGTTTGTGAGACGAGGATGGGTTGTTTTTGGCAAAGATTGTAGAAAAAAAGCCATCCTCGCCATCTAACCTCCTCACCGTATGCAATGTTCCGGGGAAATCCTCGCCATCAGAGGACGGCAAGAATTCCTCCAAACAGCAAGGTCCACACAAATTCAATAAACCAGCTGCATATAGTGGCAAGCCTTGCCGTTTCGATGGCCGCATTCGCCGTTTCCACCTTGCTGAAAAGAACCAGCAAGGTGGAAACGGCGAGTGAAGGGGGGTCAGTTGAAAACTACGAGCTATGACGGCGAGCTACCGGCACTACTCGTCATCATAGCTTGCCTAAACAGCATTGAATAATACCATAAAATGTTGTAGCCTATTGTGGTGATTCCCAGAGTACAGTACATGCAATACCACAGTGTTAGGCTGGATATATCACAAGAATGTACATGGCAATGGCGTAGGTGAAAAGTTTTTTAAAACAAGCTTGAATTATCAGGGTTAATATTACAGGGTTACAGTTAATATATTGTACATTCAAATAAACCAGTAAGAATTTCCATAGCTACTCTTTTGGGTCGGAGTTGAATGGAAGCTGGACTCATATGGGATATTTACTAAGATCGAATGGGTAAGAATGCACCCATTCATACCTCTTCAATCTTAATTACGTCTGGGACCCAGCAACTCACAACTTTACAATCAGCTGGATTTGGCTGATTTGACCTTTTTATGTACAGCAAGTTCTGCCAAATTCGGGTATACGAATGAGCACACCAGTGGTTCCCAAACCTAGATTGCCTCGGGACCCTTGCAGGGGTACCTCATGTTGGTGGCACAGGACCAATGCAAATTGTTAATGATCATTGTAATACGCAAAACCAGTGCTGGTAGCTGCCAGTGGTGTAACTACTGTAAGGCAGCCCCAGCAACGGCTTGGGGGAGCAAGCTACAGTGGGGTCTGTGTGGGTGCCGGCAACCGCTCGACACTGACACCAACAAACTTTTTGGCAGGGGGAAGCAAAATTTATAGTTATGTCAATGGTAGCTGCCAATCATAAACTATGTTGATGAACAGTGAATACTGTCCCTACCCACATAACTAAACCTGACATACAGTATAAACACAACTTACTTTACTATTTTTTCTAAATTTCCCAATAAGAAACTTTTATCCTATCGGTACTGTGAAAACAATTCTGATACTCCAGGGAGCCCTAATTCAAAAAAGTTTGGGAACCACTGGAGTACACCATTGATAGAACTTGGCCGTATATGGCCATAGAGTTCTATCTGATGGGCAAATTTACTATCATCATACTGCTGAATTAATCTGTGAATTCAGACTTTGGTATGATACATTTGCTGGAATTTGGGGGAAATTTACTAAAGAAAATTTGTAAAAAATAGGTGTATTTGTATCCAGAAATACACTTACTTTTCACATTTACTATCCCGAAAATACGGCAATTCGTATTCGTATTGATGTGCTATCAATACGAATACGAATTGCCGTATTTTCGGGATAGTAAATGTCAAAAATAAGTATATTTCTGGATACAAATACACCTATTTTTTACAAATTTCCTTTAGTAAATTTCCCCCTTTATGTCTACCTCCGGTGGCGGTCCACCAGCAAATATATACAGTCTTCCCGGAGCTAAGTGGAAGATGTCTATCTTGCAATGTGGAATTTCAACACAGTGACAAGATGGCTCCACACATGTGCAGAAATAAAGCGGCCATCTTGGTTAGAAAATGAAGCCTCCTTATAGGAACCGTAAATGTAAATTTAACACATTTTATTGTACCTACGAAGTACCTTTTCAGGTGTGGCTGCTTCTCTGAAAAACTATTGGCAGATTTAATTGCAGGAGTGTCTTTTGATAATTTGAAATTAGCCCTTTTGGTTGGAAACCCCTGACTTTCAGCCTATCATTGCAATTTCATTAAACAAAAAACTGCATTTAAAAAACTTAGGTACAGATATAACGATACATTTTCAAAAAATAATGTCTAACATTTCGAATTTCAGTAGTTATCGAAGAGCTATGAAATCCAAAAACACATTTCCAGGCAAATCCCCCAATTTACCATTTATTTAAATATTGAATTTCAGTTTTACAAGTACAAAATAAGTTTTGAAAGGAAGCTCATGATGAAGAATAAAAAATATGCAGTGGGTATTTAATAACTAGAACAACGGCGAGATAATTAACGGGCATGCATAAAGATTCATGCTTTATACCAAAATTTTAATTTTGCACATAAATGTGCCTGATGTAGGCAGCATTTAATCACCTAGCTGACAGGAGTAACTACTTTCATTTAACCTTGACTGAAGATCATGAATTCTAACAGGTTTAATTGGGTACATCATTTAACAGAATGAACCGAGCTAATTTTTCTCAATTCAGAGCGTGTGATTGACACGCTCAAGCAATGCTACGCCGCACAATTAGCGCTGTTCTGTATTCCAGATATGGACAGCATTTGCCACAGCGATGTGACATTGTTTGATCATAGTTGCTGAAAAAAAAGAGAGTTGCCTTACCCTTGTTTAGAAAAGGGGAAAGTTTAAAATAATAAATTATTATGACAGACATTAGTGCAGTTCCTTTATTGTTTGCTGCAGTTTAATCACATTAATATGCAAAAAGTGTAAGCGAAAGATGTTAAAGATAAATGCGTAATGCTAATTGCAATTTCTATAGCTGCTACTTACTATAAAGGAATACTCTAAGCAATTGTAAAAGTAACTATATATATATATATATATATATATATATATATATATATATATAGTTGTAGGGGCGGCACTCCAAGTAGCTGGTGGCTGTGGTTAAGGATAAATCAAATGAAGCGGTGCCCTCCTTTGTGTCACGGAACTCCCGACACTGTATGCAACGGGTGGGAGGGACGGCGGCACTCGCAAATGAAGAGACTGGAGACAACTTCTTCCACTAACGTTTTGGAGCTCTCTGGCCCCTTTATCAAAGTGTAACAAACCAGTGGTTTGTTACACTTTGATAAAGGGGCCAGAGAGCTCCGAAACCTTAGTGGAAGAAGTTGTCTCCAGTCTCTTCATTTGCGAGTGCCGCCGTCCCCCCCACCCGTTATATATATATATATATATATATATATATATATATATATATATATATATATATATATATATAATGTATGTATGTATATAACATAAATTGGCTGTGATAACTAAAAAGTTAGCACATTTGACCAGCACACCACCATCCAACATTTCAAGAATTTATTTATCTCGTCATCAGGGTTGAGTTATATATACAGATGGAGCCGCCCTCAGCATTGCCAAGCGCTCCCCAGATCCCCCTATCTGGCGAGTGCTGGTGGAGGGCGGCGATGTGCGGGCTGTGGACAGGGACGCGCGAGCGGCTCACTCGCTCCTGCTTCCCCGTCAGTAAGGCGTCAGGGAGCAGGGACAGGGGGCTTCCCTGCCCGTCTCCGCTTCAAGGAGACAGGCAGGGCTTCCGACAGATTGGGGCCCGCACAAGACTTTCTCGTGCATGCCCGCCCCATTCTGTCAGACTCCGGCAGCTGGTGTGGGCCGGCCATGGCGATAGAATCACCAGGAGCCGCTTTAACGAGAGTGGCTCCATCTGTATATATATATATATATATATATATATATATATATATATGTGGCAGGGACAGCATAATTCCACATGAACTGAATCAGTCCAGGGTGAAGAGCAGCAGCAGCAGACGACCGATTGGATCTAATATGGGTTTTTCTAAGATCTATTGTTAATCACTGTCTGCTAATTAACAACACCTGTGATTTCCTGTTATATGTTTGTTCAGAACAGAGAGTCAGTGTTCCCAATGCCTTTTAGCGGTTGGGCAATGCCGCCCTGCTCTCTTTTGCATTTGCATGCCTACCGTGCAAGCTCTTAGCACATTAAGGGTAACCTGGCTGTGCAGCATAGCTCCGAAGCCAGTCACAGGGTAGACATTTTTGGGGTTTGCAGCGGCCATGTGTGATGTCTCGCAGCCATCACGGCGCTCTTCCCAAAATGGTACGGACACATCTGCATTGTCCAACCATGCTCCCGCAGCACTAATTCGCCACCCTATGTTGTCCTTTAGACTGCGCCCACATTTCATTCACTGCAACCACAGTTTAAGGCCTCGTGCACTGGTACATGCCCATAACTACAAAGACTCTCATGCTGATTCGGGCCCTCTGTGCGAAGAACATGAACTGATTGGATAACTTATGGTATATCAGATACTGTACCAATGATTTTAATACTATGCATGAATATCTGAATACTGTTTTCAATATATGATTATAGTGATTATCTTACAATTAAATGTTTCGCAAATCTTTGAGATCTTATGAACCAAGCTTGGTATTCGATCTTACGGGCTTACTTTCTTAGAACCTAGGCTAGTATTCTCAACACTGCAAAACGTTTCTAGTTCTTTTGTCTATAAACTTTCTGAAATCAAAAAATGACTGCTTTCTTATCATTTAAAGGAATTAGACACCAACCTGGCTGCATTGACAGCGTCCTTCGAACAAGCTACCATGAAGAAAATCCGCTGTCAAGAGGAAGTGAACAGAACTAACAAGACAATTCAGCTGGCCAACAGATTAGTGAAAGGTCTGGAGGTGAGGTCCTACAGGGCAGGCTAATGAAGCAACCTCTAGAAAGTACTTCTTTGTTATACACTACTGAGCTAGCAATACTAGAGGCACTTAGCTGGGAAACTGATGAGCTGAAAGGAATTATATCATTATCATGCATTTATTTTCATGGGAGAAATGCATTTATGACCTTTGTACATTTCCAGCACTTCTTTGTAGAGGAACTTAAATCAAGAGTGATACATTTTGGAATATTAAGTATTATGTATCCACTATAAATGCGATTAATTAAAATGCATGGAGTGCTAATAACAATAAAACAATGTTAATGATGCTTTTAAGAGCTGGTTTGCCGGTGAATATATTGTCTCTCGGCCAGTTCCTTAACTGTTCGTGGGTCAGATACCATCCAAACACATCACTGTGAAATGCGTTGTCAACAGCTGTTGCAACGGGCCAGATAAATAAATACAAATTTATGGAACCGGTTCGGCTTAATTCTATTGCTCCTGGGGGGGAAAAGAGATCCTCTATGTGCTTTGTAGCTGTGTAAAGGACGGTCAGCCAGTCTCCTTCCTTTTCCATCATCAATTCTAATCTTGTCACTAAATCACTCAGATCTAGCAATGTCCATTTAAAGATTAATTTGGTGAATTTTCCTCTATGCTTGACTGCCGTTCAGCATGTTATTCCTTTGTAACGGGATGTGATTGAATTTCAATTGCATAGCCAAATAAATGGGAAGGCAAAGGTAGATAAACGCCGGGCCACAAGATTTATCTGAGTTTTATTTATGGCCCTGGGTTTGATTATAGACAATCCCTAGCAGAGTTATTGTCAAGTCTTAGGAGCGCTGCAAGACTGATCTCCACAAGCGTAGACTTTGTGCAGGCTAGACTAGAACAGATTTAGTTTCCTAATATATAGGAACAGTTTTCTGGTCTTATGTAAAAAAAATATTAATGGCAAGCAAAGATCCTATAAAAAAAAAAGTGATTTAGAAGTGAAAGCCAGCTGTATAAATATACGGGTATTGCTGGTGATGTCACTGTATAAACATTTTAGCAGGTGGCAGATCCATGTATGATGCAATAGTGGTTTCCGTATTGGTTTCTGCAGCATTTAATTGCTAGCTTTCTCTTGCACTCCGTAGAGGTACGCGGGAACACTGCTGATGTGTAGATATCATATACGGCTAATATCATGTGCAGCCGAGCTCTGCCCCCAAAGTGTTTAGTGCTTTGATTTGACAGTCATCGGATTGGTTTAATAGGATGCCTTTTCTGTTATATTGGCGTAATTGTTACAGGAAAGTTGTTCTATTGGCCTAATCTCATTACCTGGATTAAACAAGAACTCTTATTGGATGCTGTGAGTAATACAGTAAGGTTACAGTACACAGTTACTGAAATATTGCCCTACATTTACTTTCTGTTACTATGGTGTTACCATGACCTTGGTATATTCCCTATCTGCACATGATTCCAACTATCCCAGTAGAATCGAAGGTACTGTATGTAAAATAAGAACTGTCCTATAGGAATTCCATGTTCTGTGTTATGTGGTATTTTGCAGCTTTGACTAGGGATGGCTATCAAACACTGATGCTCGCCCAATTTTTTAAAAACTTTTTTACGGCTACACTGCTACTAAGCTGCCTACCAGTAGCCCTGCTCCACAGAACCACCGCTGGAACATCAATGGTACACCATTACATAGTTTCATACCATCTTTCATAGGGAGAGGATTTAGCAGTAGCAATATAGTACAGTATAGGTCAGGGGTGGGCAATAAGTGACCCTCCAGCTGTTGGTGAACTACACATCCCAGCATGCCTTGCATCAGTTTCAGCATGGCCAAATACCAAAACCAAGGCAAGGCATGCTGGGATGTGTAGTTCATCAACAGCTGGAAGGCCACTTATTGCCCACCCCTGGTACGACCTCATCTAGAGTCTAGATATGGAGGCCATATCTCCAGAAGGATATAAATACTCTATAGATGGTACAAAGAAGGGCAACTAAAATAGTACATGGCCTACATCACAAAACGTACAAAGAAAGACTAAAAAAACTCAATATGTATAGTTTGGAGCAGAGAAGGGAAAGGGGGGACATGAACTTTTAAATATATCAAGGGTTTTAACAAGGGACGGGTGGGAGATATTCTTCACAGGAAGAGAAGTTGTAGAACAGAGAGGGAGGCTCAGGGTAAATCTGAGGAAAATTACTTCACAGGAAGGGTAGTGGACAAGTGGAATAGCCCCCCATCAGAGGCAGTAGTACAATTTAAATATACATGGTATAGACATAAGGATAGCTTTACCGCAAAATACAGATCGAATAGGGTTTGACGTAACAATAGGGTTAAAAAAGGGGCTGAATGGTTCTGATCTGCCATCAAATTCTATGTTTCTATCAATGGTTCTGGGCAGTATTTTCTGCCAGTGGCAGACATCAGTGGGGGGAACACCAATGGCTTACACTGCTGCCGATATCTTAAACTCAATCACTGCTTGGCCAATCGCAGAATGTTTTGATGTTTGTACTATAGAAATCCTGAAAAACTGAGCAGTAAGTGAAACTTAATGGGTGTAAATTAAATCAATTGCACCCATATTTCAAATATTGATCTCCCTCGCCTCCATTCAGTCCAATAACAATGAACTAGGCCTCTCTCATACAACTAGGCTTGCAAGCCAAATAATAGAATTCACATGTAATAGAAATGCCTATTTCTCCAAACAGCCCTAGCATTACCTCCTAAAAACTGCATCAGTAAAGAACCCAACTATTAAATAGCCTTCATACAGGAGGAGAGCCTGTTGCAAGGTGTGTGTGTGTGTGTGTGTGTGTGTGTGTGTGGTGTGTGTGTGTGTGTGTGGTGTGTGTGTGTGTGTGTGTGTGGTGAAGGGGGGGTTGATAAAGAGAAGAGGAGGCTGTTACATGCCGATTAGAGTGAGACACAATTGTTGTTGCTCCCTTAATGGAGGAGGGGGAAATCAGAGTCAGGCATTCACCCACTGAGGGGAGTGGAGGGAAGAAGAGTGGTTGACTATGTGTGTGTGTATGGGGGGGGGGGGGAAGGGAGCGGAGATTGAGGGGAGGGAGAGGAAGCTGTCACACAGAAAGAAGGGAAGGATGGACTGTCACACTGGGGGAAGGGAGGGGTAGACTATCACACACTGAGGAGAGATATGGTTAGGCTATCACACCTTGTGGGGAAAGAGGGAAAACTGTCACACAGGGTGGAGGGAGGGGTAAGCTATGACAACTAGGGCAGGGAGGGGTAGGCTGTCACACACTGAGGGGATAGAGAGGAAGACTGTTACACCTGGGGGGAGAGAGAGAAGTAGTCTGTCACACACTGAGGGGAAGGAGGGGTAGGCTGTTACTAGGGTTTCCACCTCTCCAGGATTTCCTGGATTCTCCCTGAATTGGTGGCAACCCTCCAAAATGTTTCTGCAGACTCTCCCAGAATCCGGGTGACTTTGAAAGCTTCCACAGCCTCCCAACTGAGTGCACACACTGTCAGTGGCATAGGGAGTGTGGTTCCAGCGGAGCGTGAGCTCCAGGGGCCAGAAAGGCCACAGGGTATGCACAGTGTGTCTCCAGCACTTGCGAGTTGCTGCCCGCCCCACAGCTCCCTCTACCTAATATTTAAACTGGGCCGCAGGAGTGGAGAGGACGGAGGAGCGCTGTGCAGCTAACAGCTTAGGATGCTGCAGCAGTGCTTCTTCCCAAACTGAGTCTCAGAGGAGATATAAGCCGGCTGCTACTGTGTATCAGTCCCAGGGCAGAGCCGTCTGTGTGTGGAGGGGGGGGGGGGGGTGTTTGTGTGTGTGGACGGTCAGTATTTGGGGCAGATATGCATGTTAGAGAAGTGAGGGGGTGGGGGAAGTTGCTGTGAGGTTGTCACTGGTGTCAGGGTGAGGGGAGGATGTATGAGGTATCTCCGTGTAGGAGTTGTCAATAGGGGAAATGTGTTATTAAATGTAACAATAGGGACTTCAATACATGTCTGTATTAGAGGCCATGCCCACTTTTCTGAAGAGGTCATGCCTGTTTTACAAAGCCACATCCATTTTTCCTGGAGCGCACGCACACATGAAGGTGTGTGTGTGGGGGCTCCAGGAATCGAAGATGCCTGAGGTGGCAACCCTAGCTGTTACACCTGGGGGGAGAGAGAAGTAGTCTGTCACATACTGAGGGGAAGGAGGGGTAGGCTGTTACACCCGGGGGAGAGAGAAGTAGTCTGTCACATACTGAGGGGAAGGAGGGGTAGGCTGTTACACCTGGGGGGAGAGAGAGGTAGTTTGTCATAGACTAATGGGAAGGAGGGGTAGGCTGTTACACCTGGGGGGAAAGAGAAGTAGTCTGTGACACACTGAGGGGAAGGAGGGGTAGGCTGTTACACCCGGGGGGAGAGAGAAGTAGTCTGTCACATACTGAGGGGAAGGAGGGGTAGGCTGTTACACCTGGGGGGAGAGAGAAGTAGTTTGTCATACACTAATGGGAAGGAGGGGTAGGCTGTTACACCTGGGGGAAAGAGAAGTAGTCTGTGACACACTGAGGGGAAGGAGGGGTAGGCTGTTACACCTTGGGGGAAAGAGAAGTAGTCTGTGACACACTGAGGGGAAGGAGGGGTAGGCTGTTACACCTGGGGGGAGAGAGAAGTAGTCTGTGACACACTGAGGGGAAGGAGGGGTAGGCTGTTACACCTGGGTGGAGAGAGAAGTAGTCTGTCACATACTGAGGGGAAGGAGGGGTAGGCTGTTACACCTGGGGGAGAGAGAAGTAGTCTGTCACACACTGTGGGGAAGGAGGGGTAGGCTGTTACACCTTGGTGGAAATAGAAGTACAGTAGTCTGTCACACACTGAGGGGAAGGAGGGGTAGGCTGTTACACCTGGGGGGAGAGAGAAGTAGTCTGTGACACACTGAGGGGAAGGAGGGGTAGGCTGTTACACCTGGGTGGAAATAGAAGAAGTCTGTCACACACTGAGGGGAAGGAGGGGTAGGCTGTTACACCTGGGGGAAATAGAAGTAGTCTGTCACACACTGAGGGGAAGGGGTAGGCTGTTACACCTGGGGGAGAGAGAAGTAGTCTGTGACACACTGAGAGGAAGGAGGGGTAGGCTGTTGCACCTGGGGGGAAAGAGAAGTAGTCTGTGACACACTGAGGGGAAGGAGGGGTAGGCTGTTACACCTGGGTGGAGAGAGAAGTAGTCTGTCACATACTGAGGGGAAGGAGGGGTAGGCTGTTACACCTGGGGGAGAGAGAAGTAGTCTGTCACACACTGTGGGGAAGGAGGGGTAGGCTGTTACACCTTGGTGGAAATAGAAGTACAGTAGTCTGTCACACACTGAGGGGAAGGAGGGGTAGGCTGTTACACCTGGGGGGAGAGAGAAGTAGTCTGTGACACACTGAGGGAAAGGAGGGGTAGGCTGTTACACCTGGGTGGAAATAGAAGAAGTCTGTCACACACTGAGGGGAAGGAGGGGTAGGCTGTTACACCTGGGGGAAATAGAAGTAGTCTGTCACACACTGAGGGGAAGGGGTAGGCTGTTACACCTGGGGGAGAGAGAAGTAGTCTGTGACACACTGAGAGGAAGGAGGGGTAGGCTGTTACACCTGGGGGGGGGGAGAAGTAGTCTGTCACATACTGAGAGGAAGGAGGGGTAGGCTGTTACACCTGGGGGGAGAGAGAAGTAGTCTGTGACACACTGAGGGGAAGAAGGGGTAGGCTGTTACACCTGGGATAAATAGAAGTAGTCTGTCACACTCTGAGGGGAAGGAGGGGTAGGCTGTTACACCTGGGGGAGAGAGAGAAGTAGTCTGTCATATACTGAGGGGAAGGAGGGGTAGGTTGTTACACCTGGGGGGTGAGAGAAGTAGTCTGTCACATACTGAGGGTAAGGAGGGGTAGGCTGTTACACCTGGGGGGAGAGAGAAGTAGTCTGTCACACTCTGAGGGGAAGGAGGGATAGGCTGTTACACCTGGGGGAGGAGAGAGAAATAGTCTGTGACACACTGAGGGGAAGGAGGGGTAGGCTGTTACACCTGGGGGATGAGAGAAGTAGTCTGTCACATACTGAGGGTAAGGAAGGGTAGGCTGTTACACCTGGGGGGAGAGAGAAGTAGTCTGTCACACTCTGAGGGGAAGGAGGGATAGGCTGTTACACCTGGGGGGAGAGAGAAGTAGTCTGAGACACACTGAGGGGAAGGAGGGGTAGGCTGTTACACCTGGGGGGAGAGAGAAGTAGTCGGTCACACACTGAGGGGAAGGAGGGGAAGCTATCATACAGAAGATAGGGGAGTGATGGGTAGACTGTCAAAGACTAAGGTGAGGGAGGGGTAGACTGTCATATATTAAGAAGAGAGGGCGACTGTCACACAGGGTAGAGAGAGGGGTAGGCTATCATAAATGGTGAAAGGAGGGGTAGGCTGTCAAACTCTGAGAAGATAGAGGGGAAGCTGACACTCCCTGAGGGACTTGATGTCTAGATGAGGTCTATGTCCAGTCCAGACTAGTCCACCCCTATATGCATATAACAGCCACTCATGGATTGCAGTTGTATATTTTTCTAACTCATTCATATCGCCACAGTCTCTATACTAATAAAAATCAATTTTAAAATACTATTTTGCTATGAGGATTCTATTGTCTATGAAAATCTGATGGTTGCGACTGTAAAACGTGTGTACGACACTTAGATACTGTACACAATGTGTTGTTACCTCTAGGTCACACTTCATCCTCCAAAGGCAAATCTGATCCTTCTAGGTGCTCACTGTCAGGCCATAGATCACAGTAACCTGATAATAGATGTGTCAGGTGGGAAGCACTGCTACATTCTACTAGTTATTTGTTAGCTCATTGCTCCCTCGTTATGCTGAAATGATGTGTTACAGTATATGTTCCCGCTCCTTACACAAAATAACAGACAACGTATAAAAGCAACATCCAAGCTACTAATAATGGTTCTGTGTCTGTACGGATGAACATGGCATCAGGAACTACCCTTAGCATTCTGTTACAGCTTCAATGTGTCTTTAAGGAATGATATATATATATATATATATATATATACACAGGTAGGGAGATGGCTGGCACTCCAGAATCCTATAATTATGGCCCAGGTGCCTTTCCAGAGGATTTTTTCAAATGCTCAGTACAGGTAGAGGAAGGTGGACGGCACTCACAAGGTCTTCTTAGCGTAATAAACACACCACACTTTGGCTTGTTAATCCAACGTTTCAAATCTTATTGAAAGAGTTTTCGTCAGGGACACAAATACATAAAAAGTGCTTACCTTTATACCAGAGACAGACAGTGAAGATCTCCGTTGCGCCCGCCGCCGTCAGCGTGTAGTCCACTGTTGATGACGTCAACACCGTCTCCACGGTGTGACTCACTGGAACGCAAAAATGCGGAAGTATGCGCTCCAACTGGAGCCGCTTGAGCCGCACAGAGAACTGTGCTGTCATCACCGGAGCTGGAGGATTCATATACATAGAACGTGCGCTGCACTGCTGGCGGGTCTAAAAGATGCAGAAAACAAAATATTAAAAGTGATCACCCAAATGTGACGTTTACAAATAAAGAAAAAAATACATGTAAGAACACACAATTCTTCAGTCCATACACTGTGTTAATGATAACTAATAATTGCATGGAATACGAGGAGAGAAAAAATATAAATATAAATGCAGTAATGGAGAAATACATTGCATAAAAATGTTGAGGAAAAAAGATGGATGTCTGTTTTTAGTAAAAAAAATATTTGAATGAAGAAAGAGCATTTATTAGAAAAAAATCATTTTTAGAAAAAAAACTCCCTTGAGAAAAAAATTTTTTTTAGAAAAAAATTTTTTTGAAAGAGAAAAGTTTTTTCTTGTACTGTCCTCTTGATGTCAAAAAAGAAAAAAGTATCACAAAAAAGAGGATTTGTTTCTTCATCTTGGATTTAAAGAATGATGTTGTTGACCTAAAAAAAGGAACTCCATGAGAGATGTTCATTGAGGCCTCTCGGTGATACCGTGTCGAAGCGTGATATCCAAAGTGCTTCTTTTTGTAGGAGCAGTTTTGCTCGGTCTCCACCTCTTTTGGGCATTTCTACATGGTCGATGATCTTGTATCTTAGTTGAGCAAGTGAGTGTCTAGCTGTTTTAAAATGTTTTGCGACCGGTTGGTCAACATCTTTTCCATCCAGAATCTGGCGTATAGCATGACGATGTTGGTTAGCCCGTTCTCTGAAGGTGCAGACAGTTTTGCCTATATAGGCGAGTCCGCAGGGACACTTAATAATATAAATAACAAACTTGCTCAAACAGTTTAGGACATATTTGATGGCTACTTTCTGTCCAGAGTGAGGATGTGTGATAAATGGCCCAGTTTCCATATGGCCACACGTTGTGCATCCCACACATTTATAACAGCCATTCTTCTTAGTCATAAAGTGTGGATTGATGGTTGGTTCTGCTGTGACATCATTTCGTACAAGCCAATCTTTCATATTTTTGCCCCGTCGTTGGCAATTAAGTACTCTTTTGGTTTTAAAGACAGGAAGGTTGGGATCAGTTGCGACAATCGGCCATGTTTTCTTGATGGTTTTGGCCACCACTTCACTTGCTGTGGTGTAATTATTGACAAAGGGTATTATTTCTTGTGTTTTCTTTGGTTTAGTTTTCAAACAATCCTCCCTTGAGATGTTGAGGGCCTTGTTTTTTGCTGTTATCAGATCTTTATGTGAATATCCTCTTTGTAAAAATTTATATAGTAATTGATCCATCTGATTGACTGCTTCTTCGTTGTTACTGGTTATCCGCCTGACCCTTAAAAATTGTGAAAAGGACACTACTGATCTTTTACTCAATCTACAAAGACTAGGTCCTATTTCTCCAGATGTGTTAATGTGTTGTGTAGACGTCACAAGCCTGTGCACTAACATACCGCACAAAGAAGGTTTGGAATCGGTAAAGACCTTGCTGAAAGACAACAGCAATTACAAAGGCCCTTCAATTGACTTCCTGATTTTACTGCTTGAAAAAACGTTGACTAGAAACTTTTTTTATTTTAATGGCGAATGCTACATACAAAAAATGGGGTGTGCGATGGGCAGCAACGCAGCTCCGGCGTTTGCGAATGCCCACATGTTCGCTGTAGAAAACCGTTTATTCTTCGATAATCCAGATGTCCGGCATCGATTATTATTTTTTAAACGCTTCATCGATGACATCATCATATTCTGGCAGGGGACACAAGATGAATTTGAAGAAGCAATGGTCAAGATTAATCAAATGGACCCTACTATCAAGTTCACTTACGAATGTGACAAGAGACAAATTCATTTTCTTGATGTCCTCATAACAAAAGAAGATGACCAACTGAGAACTGGCATCTATGTTAAGCCAACGGACATGAACACTCTGCTACACTTCCGCAGTCACCATCCCAACGCCATGAAAAGAGGGCTGCCCTTTTCACAATTTTTAAGGGTCAGGCGGATAACCAGTAACAACGAAGAAGCAGTCAATCAGATGGATCAATTACTATATAAATTTTTACAAAGAGGATATTCACATAAAGATCTGATAACAGCAAAAAACTAGGCCCTCAACATCTCAAGGGAGGATTGTTTGAAAACTAAACCAAAGAAAACACAAGAAATAATACCCTTTGTCAATAATTACACCACAGCAAGTGAAGTGGTGGCCAAAACCATCAAGAAAACATGGCCGATTGTCGCAACTGATCCCAACCTTCCTGTCTTTAAAACCAAAAGAGTACTTAATTGCCAACGACGGGGCAAAAATATGAAAGATTGGCTTGTACGAAATGATGTCACAGCAGAACCAACCATCAATCCACACTTTATGACTAAGAAGAATGGCTGTTATAAATGTGTGGGATGCACAACGTGTGGCCATATGGAAACTGGGCCATTTATCACACATCCTCACTCTGGACAGAAAGTAGCCATCAAATATGTCCTAAACTGTTTGAGCAAGTTTGTTATTTATATTATTAAGTGTCCCTGCGGACTCGCCTATATAGGCAAAACTGTCTGCACCTTCAGAGAACGGGCTAACCAACATCGTCATGCTATACGCCAGATTCTGGATGGAAAAGATGTTGACCAACCGGTCGCAAAACATTTTAAAACAGCTAGACACTCACTTGCTCAACTAAGATACAAGATCATCGACCATGTAGAAATGCCCAAAAGAGGTGGAGACCGAGCAAAACTGCTCCTACAAAAAGAAGCACTTTGGATATCACGCTTCGACACGGTATCACCGAGAGGCCTCAATGAACATCTCTCATGGAGTTCCTTTTTTTAGGTCAACAACATCATTCTTTAAATCCAAGATGAAGAAACAAATCCTCTTTTTTGTGATACTTTTTTCTTTTTTGACATCAAGAGGACAGTACAAGAAAAAACTTTTCTCTTTCAAAAAAATTTTTTTCTAAAAAAATTTTTTTCTCAAGGGAGTTTTTTTTTCTAAAAATGATTTTTTTCTAATAAATGCTCTTTCTTCATTCAAATATTTTTTTTACTAAAAACAGACATCCATCTTTTTTCCTCAACATTTTTATGCAATGTATTTCTCCATTACTGCATTTATATTTATATTTTTTCTCTCCTCGTATTCCATGCAATTATTAGTTATCATTAACACAGTGTATGGACTGAAGAATTGTGTGTTCTTACATGTATTTTTTTCTTTATTTGTAAACGTCACATTTGGGTGATCACTTTTAATATTTTGTTTTCTGCATCTTTTAGACCCGCCAGCAGTGCAGCGCACGTTCTATGTATATGAATCCTCCAGCTCCGGTGATGACAGCACAGTTCTCTGTGCGGCTCAAGCGGCTCCAGTTGGAGCGCATACTTCCGCATTTTTGCGTTCCAGTGAGTCACACCGTGGAGACGGTGTTGACGTCATCAACAGTGGACTACACGCTGACGGCGGCGGGCGCAACGGAGATCTTCACTGTCTGTCTCTGGTATAAAGGTAAGCACTTTTTATGTATTTGTGTCCCTGACGAAAAATCTTTCAATAAGATTTGAAACGTTGGATTAACAAGCCAAAGTGTGGTGTGTTTATTACGCTAAGAAGACCTTGTGAGTGCCGTCCACCTTCCTCTACCTATATATATATATATATATATATATATATCAGAGAGCACTCACCAGGCTAGTTTGATGAAGCAAGTAAAAAGTTGTAGTTTAATCCAACATACGTCACATACAGCAGGTCGACGTTTCGGGCATCACTGTGCCCTTTGTCAAGACATACAACAGGACTTGTGAGAGCAGCAGGCTGAATTGTATGTGGCTCCCTCCAGATTGGATCGGAGGAGTCTGAGATTGCTGCGGATGGAAGCCACGGTCTTCCTGAGTGCGGATGGCCGGAGAGTCGACCAAACGCCCTCTGCTGGTGTTTAAAACGGCCCAGCACGAAGCCGCATGGAACTCATGCTCAAACCCATTAACCAATTACCCAAAGTGTATGTTGTTGATTGCATTCAATTAACTAATTGGCTTCGCGAATACAAATGAACCCTTACTACATGTCTATTTATTGAGTTTTCAGTATGCCAATTTCCGCATATTAGCAAATGGTCATTTAAAAATAAATATGAATAGTGGTGCGTTTGTGTGTTAAAGCAGTGAAATATACAAGCGATAGGAAGGCAGCAGAGTGGTGTAAATGGTTAAACTTGCATAGTATGCTTCCCGTGTTGTAGGCATGTAGGTAGATAATTGATAAATGCAGGGCTGGTGCAAGGCACCGGAGCGCCCCAGGCGAGGGGGGGTGGGGCGCCCCGGTGCCTACGGGGGGGGGGTACCTGCGGCGCTGTGTGATCTGGCAGCGGGTTCCCTGCAGTGATGCACGCTATCTGGCAGCCAGGCGGCGCGGGAAGCGCTGATGGGTTTGAAAACTCACCGCACGCTGATTGGCTGAATCTCAGCCAATCAGCATGCGGAATGTTTTCAAACCCAGCAGCGCTTCCCGCGCCGCCGCCTGGCTGCCGGATAGCGCGCATCACTGCAGGGACCCCGCCGCCAGATCACACAGTGCCGCAGGTACCCGGCACGGACACCCCTGCAGCCTCCATGCGAGAGGCGAGGGGCGAAGTGCCGCCCTCCAGTGGCTGGCGCCCTAGGCAAATGCCTAGATTTGCCTAGTGGTGGCGCCGGCCCTGGATAAATGAGAGAAAGCTGTATGCTGCTGGGGAGTGTATGTGCATTGTGCATGTTGATTGCGCGGGCGAATGCGGGCCCGATCATGCAGTTGGTGTTCGGCTGGTCAACAAGGCTTGAGACTTGCTTTTTTCTGAAGAGTGTTTTTCATGTGATAAGCTCTGACCGGTCGGAGACTCATGCGAGGCGTACGCCCAGCACTTGTTGTCACCACCCAAATGCACGCCACCGGTTAATGCCCAGTTTCGGCCACTTTTGATGTCGTGCCCTGTGATACACCCACATTATGCCCACTGTGTCCGACCGTTCACGGTGGTGGGTGGCAGCACATGCGCATTGTGACTGGTACGCATTCCCAGTGGGCTGAAAACCACAATCCGTCCGAATTCTTATCCATCCAACTCAATCAGAATAAGGCCACAGTCTTGCATTGTTATGCTTCCGCTTTATCGCCCCTTTAGCACTTTACAAGGAGTTATACATCTAGAACCAATGATTGTTCTCTGTGCAGCAAGCTGGAATGTTCACTTCTCTTGGGAGTCTCTGACTCTCTGAGAAGTGTCATAATAACCAAGACTAACCAACCACGATAAACATAGTCCATGCCTGAGAATTTACCACATTAATAACAGCAATACACTCGAGAATATATGACATGGAATCTTGTGCAGTATAATATGACATTTATAATTCAAGGACACATTCTGCAACCTGATCCCCAGGGGAGGAGGTGGGCCCTCAAGCAATGAGTCCCACTTTAGGGTTCCCCGTACCACTGTGGGACAGTCCAAACCTGGCTAAGGCAACCGTGGACCGCATCCAGAAGGGTGGTGAGAACAGTGATGAGGAGTGAGGGTAATCTTTTAGAATAGTACAATAGCCTAGCATACAGTACATCACTCCTGGCTGAAGCCTGTGTCACTGTCCTCACCTTTAGTTTTTCAATCTCATTAGTCATAGCCAGGCTGGTGTGGCTTTCTCAGTGATGTCAAAACTATTTTCTTGGACATTAACCCCCATCACAGTTTGTGATTCCAGAGTTCACGCTAGTTACATCTTACTCAGATGACTTTGTGCATGAATCATAACTAATTCAATTGAGAATTCAGTTGTTATCACCAACCTATCTCCCGTCTAAAGTGATGCGAGATCACAGGGCGATATTCAATTGATGGTGGATATCACCATCGCTTACGTTTCACCCCATAGCTGTTACACCTGACCAAACAAATAAGCATGATGTGAAAAGACCCTTTTGAGCATTAAACCGGTCACTTTTTTGCATTGCCAGCAGCTGATCACACTGAATGGAGCTACCACCAGCCATCTGCTGGCTGCCGAGCGCATTACAATTGAATTCACCCAATGAGTTGTAAAACTCGTTGCTTATAATATATGGTGCTCCAACCAATCAGCTTCCAACTGCCATTTTTTTAAACACATGACAGAAGCTCCTCCCTCTCTCTCCAGGCAGCAGCATGCAGCAAGTCTCGTGACTGCTGCGCTGCTCCTTATTGTCACACGCGGCGTGACATCATTATGTCACGCTGCGCTGTGTGGGCTTCCGGTGTGGAGGCTCCGAATCCCGGCATCCGACTTGTTGGTGCAGGATGTGACAGCACAGTGCGCAGTGGCCCGAAATGAACTCTGAGCTGGGCGGGCTCACTGCTGGGCCCGGCTGCACCCTACATGCTGGACGGCGGATCATGATTGAGGGAGTGCGGGGCGGTGCGGCGGTGTACAAGAAAAGTGAAGGGTCGGGGTGCTGCTGGGGATAGAGCTGCTCGGGCCCTACCCTCTGTCAGAGTGGTGGGGCCAGGGACTCAAGTACCCCCAGACCCCCCTGTCGGTGGCCCTGAACTCAAGGCTCAGACAGATTGATGCTGCAGTGCCCCGGTTCCCTGTAAATGGACTGACTTTAGGAATTTGGTCAGGGATGCTATTATATCATGAACAATTCAAACCTTTTTCTCTTTGCATTGCAGTCAGAGAATGTGCGCTGGGCTCAGTCTGTAGCTCTGTACCGCAAACAAGAGGAAACACTTTATGGAGATGTCCTGCTCACAGCTTCATTCATCTCCTATGCCGGCTCATTCTCCAAAAAGTACCGATATGAACTAGTAGAGCACCTGTGGCTGCCGTATTTAAGTGCACAGAAGGTGAGGCTAATGCATTGAAACATATGTGCTGTGCGAACATATCAACCAATTTGCCATTGCAAAATACCACAAGTGGAGGAAACGCACTGAGTAGCCATGTGTGCTATGGCAAAACAACTTTGACAGGCATAACAGAAGCCTGTGTCTGTGAATTACAGATTAATGAAGAATTAAAACCCTTAAAGTAATTTAATCAAACTAGTCCCTTGAAAAAATCCACCCTCAATGCCGTCTGGCCGAACGAACGCTTCCCCCCCAGCACCCGATATTCTTAGTACCATGCAAGGGGATGTAGGTGAACACATGCCCTCGCATGCAGGCGAAGGGGTGAGAGAAATCATTCGATGGAAAGTGGGGGCGGGTGCTGACATCATGTGACTTCAGCCACTCCCCCTTGTCAGGGATTGGCCCGCCCACGTTCCCAGGGGAACGTCCAGCTTTCATGGGGACGCCCATAAAATGCTGGGAGTTCCCTTGCACTATCCACACCCCGCAGCTGCATCCTATCCCATCCCACCGCCCACACTCGTACTCACCCAATTCCTGACGGGTGACCAGGCCCTTCTTTTCTGTCTCATCTCCCTAAAGTAGGAGCCTTTGTAGGGGCGGCAAGCCCCTCGGCTCCTACTGCACATGCCAGTGACAGCATTATAACGCCACCAGTTATTAATCCCAATCAGTCCAATCCTCAAAGCAATAATGAGTAAAGTCTAATCTAAGACCTTAATAACAAACTTGAGTTACAATGAAATCAGTTGAGGTGTCAAACACAATAGAGTCTAAACAGTCTTAAGCCCCCATCTACTGCTGCAACTTCTTTAAGGGGCAAAGTCTCAGCCGATCCCCCTTGAGCCGCCCGAAATGTCCTGGGTTGGTAGGATCTATCGTATGCAGTCCTTTTGCATGTGATGTACAGTATGGCATGTGATCCCATTCCTCATCCTCACTGCAGGATCCGATGGAATCCTTGGTGCGCCAATGGCAATCTCTGCACGGAATCACACTTAAACACATGCGATTTGGGCACTTTTCATCCAGTTCCTCGGCCCGATACCTTGGAATCAGATAAAAAAGAGCCCAAAGCGCACTAGTGGATGGGAGCCTATAGACTTTTCCCGTCGCAGACTTTGACCACAACGATATTTGCATTTTCCATCTGCCAGATCACTAGAATCTATAAGCAGATTGGCTTTACGAGGTTGTTTCTAAAGACACTGAAGGACACATTGAAGTGAGCTTTACTGAGTGACTATTGCTTACTTGTCTGTTTTAGTTCCCTATTCCAATGACGGAAGGACTTGATCCTATATGTATGCTGACCGATGATGCAACTATTGCAAAATGGAATAACGAGGGATTGCCCAGTGATAGAATGTCTATTGAAAATGGCACCATTTTATCAAATTGCGAACGATGGCCTCTCATGATTGACCCCCAACTTCAAGGAATCAAGTGGATTAAAAGTAGATATGGATCCAGATTAAAAGTTATTCACTTGGGTCAGAAGGGGTAAGGAATCATTTATTATAATGAGAAATAATAATACATTGTGAAATTCCACTCTGTAAAGAATCATAAGACCACATTCAGTGTAGCACTGCTCATTATTGTGTTATCATTAATGGTACTGTAAGTTCTGACCCGTCTTACTGCAGTAATGAATGTATAACAATAGGTTTGTTTAATTTCTTACGCAGGTACGTAGATGTCATAGAGCAAGCTGTAGTCGCTGGAGATCCAGTTCTAATAGAAAATTTAGAAGAATCTATTGACCCTGTTCTTGATCCTTTGCTTGGAAGGCATACACTTAAAAGAGGAAGGTAGATATTATATCTGTGTTTGAGAGGCTGAATACAACCTTGTCTAATGGAATGTACAAAGGATTGTATATATGAAGAACCTCAATTTTCCTGTATCAGTTTAACAGGAGACCCAAATATTTACTCCAGTGATCACATTAACTATATGACACTCTTTCTAAACTGCCTCGTTGGGTTTGGAATAAGAGGACCAATAATTTAAAATACAAAACGCCGGTGATGTTTTATTTAATATGGTTGTCTCTTTAAACCCAATGGCTGATACTGATGAAGACGTGGTGGCTTTTGGAAAGCACTATACTGTATACAGGTTGAGTATCCCTTATCCAAAATGGTCGGGACCAGAAGAATTTTGGATTATTCTGCATTTTGGAATTTTTTTATATTTTGAATGAGATATCTTAAGGTATCTTGCATTTATGTTGTTTAAACACATCAAACCCATGAAATACACGCACATGTATTTTATTTGTGCATGAAACAAGGTTTTAAAACAACATTTCAGGGGATAGCGCGTCCCCTGATGTATTACTCTCACAAATGGGTGATACGGTGCATGTGTAACATCGGCGCAGGTATTACTTAATTAGTACCTCTAATGCAGGGGTGTCAAACACAAGGCCCGCGGGCCAAATCCGGCCCGCCAGACCTCTTCATGTGGCCCGCGCAGTCGCCGCCAGCCTTTTATTCTCGATTTTTTTTTTTTAAACAAGAAAGCCGCTTCTTCAGCGCATGCGCGGCAGCCTACAAGCCAGAGAACGTCTGCCCTCTAGCGCAGTGCCGCCGGTCGTCAACCCCTCCTCCGCTCCCACCTGCTGTATAGGAGCCAGAGAGAGGAAAGAGCAGGTCCGTCGTGGTGACTGGTGCTGCTGTGCGCTCCAGGTCACTTACTGCTGAGTGTGCACTGCACAGTGACCGGGAGCACGCTGCCCCCCACTCCTGGATAGATAGTGCGAGGAGCGCTACTCACAGGAGGGAGGGGGAAATGCGCCTGTGTGAGAGCGCATCTGTGTCCTTGGTGGTGGAGCAGCTCAGACTGGAGTGGATGCATCAGAGCGGGTAAGTGTCAAACTCTCTGCCTATGTGTGTGTGTGTGCACTGGCACATTGCAGCCCATCATTAATTGCTGTGTCCCATGATAATAAGCAGGACATATGCCCTAAGACTGAGTGCTGCCCCCCTGTGCAGGCAGCGTGTGCCCTAATGCACTGCAGTTCACAGCAATAGCAGGAGGGAAATGCTACTGCTGAGTTACAGTGGTATTATTTGGGACATACTTGTATGAAGGACACTATTATGATAATAAAGAGTGGACACATAGTCCTACAGATACCCCCTTTGAGGGTGAGCAAACTGCTGATGCGGCCCCCGATGAATTTGAGTTTGACACCCCTGCTCTAATGTATGAACTGCCAATGTGAACACCCGTATCCCTGTCTTCTTTGCCATCTTGATGTGGCGCTGCGGGTCCCCAGCCATCTAAAGCTCTACGGCACTTGCTGGCCTTTGGCGTCCTCAAATTAAAACAGAGCATGCACCGGGTATACAACTCCATCCATTTCCCAGCATCCCATGCAAACATTACCCGGCACATTTAATTTGAAGGCACTGAAGACCAGCAAATGCCGAGGGGCATTAGATGGCTGGAGACACAGCTGACATCCGATATGGGGGGACGCGTATTCCTGTCGGAGGGGGGGGGGGGGGTAAGTTAACGCACTTCCATGACGGATGCCAGTTGAATGAGACATGCAGGCGATGTCCAGACCCGCTTCACCACGATAACATGGTGAAGCGGGCCCAAGCATTTAAGGAACAAAAAAAAAAACATATTAATACATCTACCCCTTAATTATTATAAGAACAATAAAGTGACTTAGTGCTCAAGTGCGCTTATACAAAAACACCATATAGCAGCTAGATATACAGATCTCAAGGTGCCATCCAATAAGACCTGAAACAAGATGCATACAAAAGAAAAGAGACTGTTCTCCAGCGCTTAGGGGGTTCCCACAAGATAAAACACCAATCAAGTGTTTAAATAAATGTCACAATGTTATACCACTATTGCTGTGTTTCCATAGGGGGTAGATGGATAATTCCAATAGTATTCCTCCTCCATATACAGTACCCAAAATTGAAAAGAGAGACAGATAGTGCAGACTGTCAACACATAACAATTTTAATATGGAGTACACTTACAATAGGGAGGGATAATAAAACACATGGATCTCCTCAACCCGGGGCAATACAGGAACTGGAACAATCACAGCAGCAGGGCAATCCAGTCTAGATATGGTACTAGTCCTTCTCACTGGGTGTCCAATATGCACGAGTCCCCGGCAGTGTTCCCTCTAAGCTGTGCGCGCGTGCGCGCGCACACAACTCGCCAAGCCCGCGCACAGACATTACAACTGAGCGCACAAAGGTTAAAATCTTGTTTAGTGTGCCACGAGTTTAATAAGGTTGAAAATCACTGCTATAGCCTATATGTGTGGTGTGTGAAGTCTGTAAACATTCAAATTGCTTTATTAACTCAACAGAACTCGAAACCTAGGCCTTTATACGTTATGTGACGCACAAAAATTTAAATTTCCTTCCAAAGTTGCACAGACAATATCTTTTGCCACACACAGCCTTCATAAAATTAAAGGGAACATTGGTCCCCGGTCCAGAGTCCAACAAACAGCAGGTTAAGATAACGCCATGTTGGCATTATCTTAACCTGCTGTTTGTTGGACTCCATGGGGCAGATGTATTAAGCCTGGTGAAGAGATAAACTGGAGATAAAGTGGAAGGAGATAACGCACCAGCCAATCAGATCCCAACTGTCATATTTCAAACACAGCTGATTGGCTGGTGCTTTATCTCCTTCCACTTTAACTCCAGTTTATCTCTTTGCCAAGCTTAATACATCTGCCCCCATGTGTTTTATTATCCCTCCCTATTGTAAGTGTACTCCATATTAAAATTGTTATGTGTTGACAGTCTGCACTATCTGTCTCTCTTTTCAATTTTGGGTACCGTATATGGAGGAGGAATACTATTGGAATTATCCATCTACCCCCTATGGAAACACAGCAATAGTGGTATAACATTGTGACATTTATTTAAACACTTGATTGGTGTTTTATCTTGTGGGAACCCCCTTAATTATTATAAAAGTACTGTAGGCAAAAATTGTAATTTCCATCTATTTTTGTAGAAACTAAGTGATTATGGATATGCCCCATAAGATTTTTGTAAACTATATGCGCGATAACTATATCCTTAACAATATTTTTGTGCCTATCATCTAGTGTTGCTATGATCTGTACAATAAAATCTTGATTATATTGTTCATGACAGCTATAGGGCCAAATGTAATAGTGTGGGAATCAGAAAGTGAAAGATTTTGGGAGTTTTCCCTTTTTTTTTTTTTTTAAAGCGGCAATCAATTGCATGGCAAAATCAACCTAGTTTTTCTGTGTAAAGGATTGCCGCTTTGGGAATGGGAAAACTGTCCCAAAATCTCTCACTTTCTGATTCTCACACCCTATTACATTTGGCCTTACAGTATAACAGTAACAATTTATTATTTATTAACAGTTTCTTATATAGCGCATACATATTCCGCAGCGATTTACAGAGAATATTTGAACACTCACATCAGTCCCTGCCCCAGTGGAGCTTACAATCTATATTCCCTACCACATGTACATGCACACACAGACATTCTAGGGTTAAATTTTGTTGGAAGCCAATTAACCTTTCTGTATATTTTTGGATTGTGGGAGGAAACCGGAGTACCCGGAGGAAACCCACGCAAGCACGGTGAGAATATACAAACTCCGCACAGTTAGAGCCATGGTGGGGATCGAACCCATGACCTCAGTGCTGTGACGCAGTAATGCTAACCATTACACCATCCGTGCTGCGCCAATAACAATAACACCCCTTTACACCGCCGCAAAAACCTGGGTTTTTCCCTTGTGGACCCAGGTCAGCGGTGTAAAAGGGGTTTACCCGTGTTCCTTTACATGGGACTTCTACCCAGGTCCTGACAAGGGTAGAACACAGGCAGGACCTGGGTAGAGGGCAGTGTAAACGTGTTTGTCATCTGACCTGGCTCCCGTTTAAAATAATGGGGGAAGCTCAATCTCCAGACCGCAGCATCCGCAGGTTAAATGGGTGGGGTGGGGGGGATTCACACACAGCCTCCACTGCTATCTGCTGTACTGTGGAGACAGCAGCAGAGACAGGGAGGAGGTGAATGGATGCCGGTGTACGGCATCCATTCACCTCGCGGACGGGGGCTGGGGGAATCCCAGCAGCTTACCTTGGTGCTGGGCTTGCCCCCAGCGTGGCGATCGTCGGTCCCGGTGGGGTGACTGCCGATCCCGGCGTTTGGAGATGATGTCATCTCCTTACACCATCCCCATTTACACTGCGGGTAGGCACCGCAGTGTAAATGGTGCAAATCCCGGATCCGACCTGGCTTGGATCCGTGCTCCAAATGCCAGGTCTGATACGGTATTTGGATGTAAAAGGGCTATACAGTAAGTGTCAATCACTGCTGATATGCCATTTTTATAATCATTATTTAATTTCCTATTTCTTAGGTGCAGTTAAAGCACATGCATGGTATTTTTATGCCAAATAATCAACATTCCATCTATGATTAAGGTCACTTCATTATTGTCTTTGTCTAATTAAACCGTTAGTTATAGTTGTCTATAGCAGTACAGCTATCCCAGCCATCACCCCCAGGTACCTGCTACTAATACAAGGAATGTGCAAGTAGCCGGACGACATTTGTATCTTTTTTTTTCTCTAATCCTTCAAAAATATTTGGCTTCCTTGCACAAATGCCCTATTAGGCAACCCTGGTTCCTAACTGTAGCAGAGTCCTCCCCATGCTGAGTATTGATCTGGCTGAAGTCACTTGCACAGTGCAGCGCTACTCTGAAAGGTATGTTTAATTTCTCACTCTCTTGGGGGTATGTGATTCAAGGAGTGATTTCATAGTGTGTTGTGACTCAGAAAATGACTACTACTTACAACACTTTGCTTGTCATTCGGAATTTCAATGACTGTTGACTTCAAAACAAATTCTTTGGTAGATAGAGGTGAGAGGAAAACTTGCCCAGTACGGAGGGGACTCAGATCCTAAAAACGTGAAATGTTACTTACAGCACAGTGATATATTTTTTGTTATTTATTTTTTTGGTACTTGTTTCCTAGAACAGCGCCCACGATTTTGATCTTAGGCATCGCAAGGGAAAAAATTGCGTCGATCGCATGCGGCCAAAAAATCGCATGCGATGCGACCAACGCGATTACCGCGATTTTACATAGGGAACAATGTTAAATGGCCCAATTGACCCGATTTCACATAGGGAACAACGTTAAATGCGTAGATTTGAAAAAAGGATTCTCAGTATCAACAGCGCACTTAGATCTGCTGCTAGGTCACTATCATGGAGCACCACTCCAAAGTACATGCAAGACAGAAAAGGTGATGGTTTCCCAGCGCAGGTCCAATTCTAAATGTGAATCA
This sequence comes from Crinia signifera, assembly GCF_055691185.1. Lineage (NCBI taxonomy): Eukaryota > Metazoa > Chordata > Amphibia > Anura > Myobatrachidae > Crinia > Crinia signifera. The sequence continues at coordinate 193,944,096 of NC_139223.1, forward strand.
CCGATGGTACCAGGATTCTGAAGCTTGAACTAACGGAACCACACTGACCTTGGTGTTGGTCCCTATGGGCACATAAAGGTTTCTTTATACAGCAAAAAACGATCTTCAAAAGACAGCCCAACAATTACTGATGTTTAATGTAACTGACCTGGGAACTAGTCCCTATGTGCACATCAAGGTATCTTTAACTCCAATCAAATGAGGCACCTCACACACATCAGGGTTTCTTTTGCATCAGGATGGATCAGTCAAGTGTGAGATGACAACCAGGTAGTCTTCCAGCAAAAATATTTATTAAAAAATTCCAGATGTAAAACATCAAAGTTTAAAAGATGGGAGTATACAACAGGAGACCCAAAACAGCAACAATGCCTCCCTCTCACCCGGACTGAGTGGGAAAACAAGGACTGTAGTAACCTGATGGAAGAGGTCCGTATGGGTTTAAACTGTCTGCTTCCTCCCTCACACCAACGCGTTTCAAATACAATCCTTCCTCAGGGTGTGAAGGTGATGCGAACATAGGGAATATATCCCAGGTCAGTACTGTCCATTGAGAGTGTGTGAGGTGCCTCATTTGATTGGAGTTAAAGATACCTTGATGTGCACATAGGGACTAGTTCCCAGGTCAGTTACATTAAACATCAGTAATTGTTGGGCTGTCTTTTGAAGATCGTTTTTTCTGTATAAAGAAACCTTTATGTGCCCATAGGGACCAACACCAAGGTCAGTGTGGTTCCGTTAGTTCAAGCTTCAGAATCCTGGTACCATCGGTGATTCACATTTAGAATTAGACCTGCGCTGGGAAACCATCACCTTTTTTGTCTAACAATGTTAAATGGCCCACAGACCCCAAATACCCACCCTGAAGTGTGAAATGGCCCCCCCAATTGTTAACGCCACCCCATGATCAACGTCAACCCGAAGCGTGGTGAGCGCAGTGAGCCCGCGAGGGGCGGCGGTACGCGTCCTCCGACCTTTTCATACCCCCACTATCCACGGCGGCGTGGAGATGAGAATAGAAAGTGTGGCGAGCGCAGCGAGCCACGAGCCCGAAGCGTGGCGAGCATAGCGAGCCCCGCGAAGGGACGCGGAACACGCTCCCGAAGCGTGGCGAGCGGACACGGATTACATAACATGTATTCCGCGTCCGCTCGCCACACTTCGGGCTCGTATTCCGTGTCCCCTCGCGGGGCTCGCCACGCTTCGGGCTCGGTGGCTGGCTGCACTCGCCACACTTTCTATTCTCAACTCCACGCCGACGTGGATAGTGGGGGTATGAAAAGGTCGGAGGATGCGTACCGCCGCCCCTCGCGGGCTTGCTGCGCTCGCCATGCTTCGGGTTGCCGTTGATCGTGGGGTGGCATTAACAATTGGGGGGGCCATTTCACACTTCAGGGTGGCTATTTGGGGTCTGTGGGTCATTTAACATTGTTCCCTATGTAAAATCGGGTCAATTGGGCCATTTAACATTGTTCCCTATGTAAAATCGGTAATCGCGTCGGTCGCATCGCATGCGGTTTTTTGGACCGCATGCGATGTGATGATGCGATTTACATTTTACCATGCATTTCTTTGTAAAATCGTGGCCATCGCATCGCATGCCATTATAATGGCATGCGATGTACATGAGATGCCCGCGATGGGCGCCGTTCTAGGAAACAAGTACCATTTTTTTTTAGACCTAATTAGTAAATTGAATGCAAATAACATTGTAAACCTTTTGAGCACCAAGTGTGTTTGTAAAAATAGGTGTGAAAATTACCAAGCAAACATTTATATTCATCACCTTATATAGGAAATATAATCGTTATTTACACATTTTTTATTTGAATTTATATAACAAATGTGAGCGACCCTGGCTATTTTAGCGGATACTTTGCGAAAGAGTTCAAATGCATGACTGAGGAAGATTCTGTATATTTGGGACAGCAAGGATGGCGTAATGGTTATAGCATTACAGCCTCACAGCGCTGAGTTCATGGGTTCTATTCCCACCATGGCCCTTACTGTCCCTAGTTTGTGTATTCTCCCTGAGCATGCGTGGGTTTCCCCTGGGTACTCCGGTTTCCTCTCACAATCCAAAAATATACGGGTAGGTTAATTGGCTCCTAACAAAATTAATCCTAGAATGACTGGGCAATATTCAATGACATTTATCGACATGTGCAGCGAATCCTTAACAGGACAGTTGCCGTGTTCCGGAGGGCTGGAGCCTTCACTGCCGGCCCTCGCTGTCACAGTATTCAATGCCGCAGGGGCTTGCTGCCCCTGATGGCGATTCTTAACCCTGCCCCCCCAGGAGAGCTAGCAGGGGACCGGGTAGGGAGCCACTAGCACTGCTCCCGATTGTGCATATGTAATGATCGGGAGCAGCAGGGGCGAATTTAGGCGTCAGGCCGCCCCTAGGCACAACATTTTTGGCCGCCCCCCCCCCCCCCCCCCTCTGGCTGGACCCCCAGCCCGCCCCCCTCTGCACGGGAAGGAGGTCCCAGAACAGGTGTGTGGACAGCCAGCCAGTTCAACCACCTGCTTGGGTCCGCGCATCAAGCCGAGTCGATTTGGGCTAATTTCATGGCCCGATTTGTCGCAATCCGCCCAAATCGGCTCAGTGTATGGGCACCTTGACATTATACACATATTATTGTCCCTAATATACTGAATATAGGCAGTGGCTACTTACATTTTAAAACACTTTTTTTCATTCCTTTTTTCACTTACTGTTTTATAATATTTCACATATTTTTATCAATAATAATAATAAAAAGTTATAATTTATTTTTCATTATATTACTCTTAATGCACCTGCATTATTGCTTACTTTTTCATATCCTATAGATTGTAAGCTTGCAGCAGGGCCCTCCTACCTCCAAGTCTGTATGTTGTTACCCAGTTTGTTTTATCACTGTCTACTATTGTAAAGCGCAACGGAATCTGCTGCGCTATATAAGAACCTGTAAATAAATAAATAAATAAATATACTCCAAATCCCCCATCCAGGCGATAAGAATGCCACTCAGACACTTTATTTGCTGTAACTGTGTCTCAGTCAGTCTCTCAGACACTGACTGACTGAGCACAGGATGAGCTTTGCTCAGCTGCTCTCCACGCCCATTGCATACACAGCAGCCAATAGGCTGTGTGTATACAGTAGCCAATGGGCGCTGGAGGCAGTGAGCCTGAGCAAATCAGCTCACTAAGGTGAAGAGACGCAGGGGGACCATTGGATACAGCCTGGGAGCCGCCGCCGGTGATGTACTACTGTGTGCATGGCAGAGCGGGAGGGTAGCGGCGGGTAACGAGCGCCGCTGCCGCTGACATATGATGAATCATGTCAGCGGCGGCGCCGCTTGTCACTTCCCACTTGTCACCCGCTCTGCCATGCTGCTATTTAAAAGAATGGCAGCCCGGGTGTGAGGGTGGAACACCTGTCACCGCAGTGATCGCTAGATGGTATGGCCTGATCTGATTGGATAGGAGGGAGTCCGGGAGTCCCCAGCTGGCTGAGCTTATTCCCTCGATCATCTCTCCTGATGCCCAGCGCTCCGTTGTAGAGACTGTCGGGGTCCCAGCATAGAATAGACGTACTAGGGAGGTATAGATCTTCAACATGCACACCCACAGCGGCACTGCAAGTGGCAGCATGCCTTTAAAAAAAAAAAAAAAGGAATAGCAGCCCGCAAGTGCCGCCCTTGATTGGTGCCGCCCTGAGGCCCGGCCCTGGGGAGCAGTGAATATATAAATATCTAATGAGCGGCTCCCGGCCCCCTGCTGGCTGTTATGTGTAAAAAAAAATATATTTTTTCTTAATTAAATATATATTCATGTGATGTAAGCACATGAATAAAAATAGCATGCCCCTTCAGATAATAAAATTCCTGATTTTTTGGCACCTTTATTTTAAAAGTTCACCATAAAAAGATGGCGATTGCTACATGGTGACACACGGCGAAAATCACTTAGAAAGCAATTCGCCATCTGCTCATTGAATACACTCACGGCGAATAACATTGAAATAAACCCATTGAAAAACCACAGCGAATTGCGGAGACTATCAGACAGTGAATTGTCCATCATTCACTGTTCGCCGTCGGCGAATATTGCACGTAGAATAGGGCGAATCACTTTTTCAGTAATAAGATTCACCTTGAACATGGCGAATCAGCCTCATTGAATACAGCCCTTTGTGTATATCTGGTAGGGACTGATGTGAATGTTCAAATACTCTCTGTAAAGTTCTGCAGAACATGTGTGTGCAATATAAGAAACTGTTAATAAATATATTTAAAAAAACGTATTAGATGTATAACAATTTGAAGTTTACTTTTAAAAATATGATCAAATTGGAATTTCATCTTTTTTTTTTTTTTTTTTTTAATCTTTCTCATTTTTTAGATACATCCGAATTGGGGATAAAGAGTGTAAATTTCATCCCAAATTTCGACTTATACTTCAAACCAAACTTGCCAATCCTCATTATAAACCGGAAATACAGGCTCAGACAACATTAATCAATTTCACTGTTACACGAGATGGCTTAGAAGATCAACTCCTGGCCGATGTGGTGAATTTGGAGAGACCTGACCTGGAACATTTTAAGGTACAATTATCTTTAATTTGTAGGATTTATTTCCCTAGCCAAAAATACATTATGCAGTATCAATGACAGGTTGGCACGAGTTTGCTAACCATTCAGAATGAATGTCTGTTTGGTGTAAAAAATGGTCAATTTTATGACAGTAAATATGACAACGGAACAATAGTTCTGTTTGCAAGCTCTGGACATTAGCAGAGAGGTATGCCGGGCCCCAGTAAAAAATTTGGGGTGTGGCCTAATCACAGGAGGCATGGCCACCTCCCGCAATTAGGTCACGTCCCCAAAATGTTTCAAGGGGCGTGAAAGTCTAAAGTCGAGGGGGGGGGGGTGTTATTGTCCCCCCCTCAGCAGCAGCAGCAGCATACACCTACAGCATGTGCTGTGCAGACAGCAGGCTCAGCATGAGCTCTCATGCTGTCAGTAGTGAAACACTCATGCTGGGCTGCTGTCAGCATATGCTGTAGAGGTGTGTGCTGCTGCTGCTGCCTTGGAGGGATGGAGGGGAAAGGGGGGGGAGGCAGACCAGGCCCCCTTCCAGGCCCCTCCAGCAAGCCCGGGTAATTAGTACCCGATCCCCTCCTCTCAGCAGCCTTGGACATTAGCCGCTTGGACATGCCAATGAGTCGCTACCTTCCTCCCTGGTCCTCTTTTCCTATTCCTGGAAATTCCCTTATTTATTTGAAAATCAAAGAATTCAAATTGTATCTGTTCTCTTGCTCATTATGCCTGTCATCGTTATTTATCATTATAGTCTACACAAAACTTCTCAGACCACTGCAGTTCACTCCACGACGTGACCCGCTCAGCTGCAGTGCGCGAACGCGCACATGTCCACACAGCTCAGCCACAGCACAGCAGGCACGTCACACGCACACCCGGCTGGGTGGCCAATTGAAATGCGTTGCCACTGAGTTGACCAAGACCACCCTGTAAGTGCTGATCATCGCTGGCCCTGGAAAACTGCAGTGACAGGGAGCGAGATGACAAGTGGTAGTAGGGCAGCAGCAGACAGTGGCTGGGGAAACAATAAGAAAATAATCACCATTGGTTGCTGTCCATCGATGGCATAAAACTATTCAACCCTCGCCTATCGATGCCCAAAACATCAAACACTAGGCCCTTGTGAGGCAGGATCCCCCCGTCAGAGCACCGGACATCGGGTTTGAAGAAACTCAGGGAGCCCATGGTGTGCTCCCACCACCAGTGCAGTGACTAAGTCGTGCATAGGGGGTCGTGCGTTCGATGGACCCTCTCCCAAAGGAGAAGGGCCCCGTTACTCCCCTAACTCCTCTCAACCATAAGGCCGAAGAGGGGAAAAAAGAGATTGGTGGGTCCTCTTTGTCGGAGCTCAGAGAGACCCTCATTCCTCAACCCCGGAAGGGTTAGGACGGTGGGTCCTCTGCACCCTAAGGTTTGGAGAGACCCGCAGTAGGCTTCCCTCCGCCTTGTGGCTCGGGGTCGCACTCGAGGGACCAAAGCTCTCCCCAAAAGGATGAGAGCTTTGATACATTGGGGAGTAGATGGCCGATAAGGGTCAAACACACGGCGTGACAAAAGCGTGACACACTACAGTAAACAGAAAACGTGAAAAGTGACGAACGTGAAGAAGGAAGAAATAAATAATAAAGAGGACCCCAGCCGGGGGTGTGAAAAATTGTCCTACCCCATCCAAAAGGACGAGGTAAGGATGTGCAGCCTAACCTAGAGGGGAAGTGCGCAGTGCAAATGCCATACTAGTGCAAGGTGATTTTGGGAACACCCGTGCAGCCAGGCAGCCGACCAAACAGGGTCCGACCAAGTGTTTCTCTGCTCCCATCATTGAGCACTTTACAGCCCCTGGCATGGGAATGGATACTCCACTGAGCTTTTCGAATGACTCCCTTAGGGGCTGAGGCCCCCTCAGAAGAGCAATCTACTCAGTCTCAGTGTTTCTCCGATCCCAAGGTTAAGGTACTGAGCTGGGCTTTTCGCGGTCTCCCCATCAGAGGCTACGAACCTCTGGAATGGGACCATCTACTCAGTCCCAGCCTTTCTCCGCTCCTTGGGAATGGATACTAGACTGAGCCTTTCGCTGTCTCATCCTTCTGGGGCTACGAACCCCCGTGAAGAGAGCCAAATTACTGGGCCCAGTGTTTTATAGTGTATGGTTTCTACATGCCTACATGGCATTGGCTTCACCTCCTCAACTTAACCTAATAGGCCCTGGGACATTTTCAGCACCAGGCCCATGTGGTCCTTAAGGGGGCCAAACACACGCAGATTTATCTTCAGATCTGACTGGTCGGAACAGATCTGAAGATAAATATTACTAGTGTATGGGCACCTTAAATCCTGCCCTGACTCTATTGACTTCCTGCTGGATAAATACAATGAATATCCAGTGTCCTCCATGGGCACTGGGCCTTATTCTGGTTCACTCGGTCCCCCGCGCATTTGCATGGTCGCACCAATGTTTTACTACTCCGCATGCGCATTCTGCGCATGTGCATAGACTTGGTGCGAGCTGGCACGGCGAGCTGCTAGTTTGCCATCCTGTTCGCATCTACCAGTGCAGATAGTGGGCGTGGGGCGGTGACTGGCTACGCCCATGGGCTATCCAATGAAAATTAGGCAGTGACGCGGGTGCAGGTGGCGGGCAGCTGACGTCACCAGATGTCAGCTGCCCACCCTCTTCCCGTACTGAGAATACGCAAGGCTAAGACACCAGAGAGTAGACCATCGAATGATTTGTCCCCCGCACCCAAGGCCGCGAATGGATGTTTATGCAAAAACATAGCCGTGTCGGAATCTCACCAAGCAAGGGGGGGGGGGGGGGGGGAGCGGCTGTGCGAGTGGCGGGCGGTGTTAAATCCACACACAGCGATTCGAAATTTGCAGCGCTGCGTGTGGACTAGAACAAGGTCCACATTCAGCTGCATTCTGCCTATAGATTGATTGTGGAGCACAGCATGCCCAATACTCTGCTAATACAAGGGACAGTCTAATGTCTTTGTCCAGAGGGGGATCCACATCTGGTTTCATGCACAGAAAGCGCCCGCAGGTGCCACCGCTTTGCAAGTGCATACTGAATCAGGCCTAAAAGGCTACAATTCTAGAACGTACACTTTGCTTTACCCTACTAGAAAACAAAACAGGAAATAACGAAGAGAACATTTAGGGTGATTTTGCTGTGATTAAATGGAACGAAGAAGGAACAAGATGGTCATTAGAATGAGCCTGCAAAAGCCCCAAATTATAATCCTTTTTCTCCCTGGATTTTAGCCTTGACCTTCTGCATTTTAGAACCACAGAGTATTGTAAATTTTGAATAATAAGAAAGATTAAAAGGTTGCGAAGTGTATTCCCATTGTTACAATTTTAGGTTTAAAATAGAATTACAGGTCTAAAACTTACCATTTTCTTTTCAGTCCGAGCTCACAAAGCAACAGAATTATTTCAAAATTGAGTTGAAAATGCTGGAGGATGAATTACTGACACGCCTCTCGGCAGCCGAAACTCATTTCCTGGGGGACACGTTCCTTGTGGAAAAGCTGGAAACGACAAAGCTCACGGCAGCCGAAATAGAAATGAAGGTAAGTAAAGTATTGTCGGTATATGTCTGGATGTCACTGAGCAAAGCTGTGCGAAAGTTAATAAACAGCATTTTTTTTATAGCAGTTATATACATAGACACACACACATACACGCTTCTTGCGCATCCAGGTATGCAGCCCCATGTGTCTGTTGAACAGCATTTGCATGTGATAAAGCTTACTGTATATGAGGTTAGTCAGTTAGGGGGTTATTTTGGTTCACTCTTTCTGACAATTTCCTTCATAGATGGACAAAACCATGTGCACTGCAGGTGGGGCAGATGTTACTTGTGTAGAGAGAATTAGATTTGGGTGGGGTTTTACTTCAAAGTGATATCTATATTGCAGTGTAAAAATAAAGCAGCCAGTATTTACCCTGCACAGAAACAAAATAACTCACCCAAAACTAATTCTCTCTGCACAAGTTACATCTGCCCCCCTGCAGTGCACATGGTTTTGTCAATCTGAAACGTTGGTGCACTATTGTACATATAAATCCTGTTATTTTCTACCTAGAGTGCTGCACCTGCAGCGTTATGTGTTTGTGAATATACTGTATAAACCATGCACAACCACTACAGCTTTGTCCATGTAAGGGCCGATGCAGTAAAAAAAATGCTTTGCACCAGTGGCGGATTAAGGGGTGGAGGGCCTGGAATTCTCTTGCTACAACCCCGCAGGGGCACGGGTTGTGCCCAGTGTTACCAACTCTGAATTAAAACAAGCAACTGATACAACTGAGCCCAGTGTTATCAACTCTGAATAAAAACAAGCAACTGAAAACAAGCCCAAACCAAATCTAAAAGTCCCCCTCAAAATATCTAACAACAAATGTTTTTTTTATTTTATTTAAATACAAATCACTATTTATACAAGCTGTCTTAATGTCTTTACTATTATGTCTTTAATATTAAGAAATATTTTATATGTCTAATATTTATCAGCACAAAACTGGCTTTTATACAATACTGACATTTTTTATAAATACTATAGTGTAGGAGCTTTGGGAATTTAAGAAATTTTACTTTCATGTTTAATCTAAAGAAAAACTTCAACTGAAAAGTGGCCACTGTATATATTTGTGGTTCTTTGTATGCGCCAAGAAATATTTATTCCAAGTAAAGATAAAGCCCCGTACACGCGTTCCCATTGGCGCAGCCCATTACCGCCACCCCACGCACCTTGCCCACACTGCTAGATGCGAACGGGACAGGGATGGGGATTTAAATCTATTCATCCACAACTTCTTGCCTACGTTTTTGTGAGAATCTGTGTTGAATGAAGAATAATAACTTACCTTTATTGGTCCAGTGGTTCCCCAAAAAAGCCCCAAAACAAAGGAAAAAAAAAACAATAAGCCCAAATCAAGTAACAAGCAACCATAAAAAAAGCAACTTGAATAAAACATTAGCCCTATTCTGCTCATTATAAGATGAAATGCTTAATATGGTCCTGCCCTTCCCGATGGAATGGGGTCTTCTCTCTCACCCTGCAGCGTAGAGCCATCCTTCTGTTGCTGGTTGCACTGTTTGGGGCTGCAGCCTGGGTCTGATTTGTCTCTAGGCCCATGACGCAAGGGCCTAGGGGCAACACCTATAACGAGCGGCAGACCAGAGACGCAAGTCTGGGAGACAACTGTGTAATTTGCTGCCGGGCTCCAGGCCTGTAGGGGGCGCTAACTCTATTGTTCCCCATTGCATGTCTTTGCTGCAGTAAGGGAACTGCAGACCGCCAGTCAGTATCACTAGTGCACGTGCTCCGTGACCTGGGCTCAATGACTCCCTGACCGCGGAGCCGGCACTGTATGCGCATGCAGAGAGTTGAGGAAGACTGCGGAATCGGTATGTGTTGTTGGTGGGCATGGAGGATGGGGCGGCTTTATTATAAACCACTGATGCAGTTGGTGCTCTCCTGGCGTGGGGGGGGGGGGTGTCAGAGAGAGAGAGAGAAGTCAACTGCTGCAGCCAGTAGATGTAGATCTGGGACATCAACGCTGACAAGGGGATAAGGGGTGTCACTGCTGTCTCTGTCTCGGCTCGGGGACGCGGCCAAAAATGTTGTGCCTACCGGCAGCCTGACTCCTAAATCTGCCCCTGGCTGAAGCATGGAGCAGAGGTGAGTGGTGCAACGGCACTGGAGAGGGGGGATCCTGGTGTATGAATTGTTTGGTTTAAGAGAGGAGGCATGCAGCAAGTACCACCGGGGTTAGTTGCTGGCGGGAGGGCCCATCTGTCTTAGGTGCCTTGAGCCCAGCATTCTGATTGGTGGATGGGAGGAGCGAGTGGCAAATTGTATTGCATTTTATATTGGTTACCGTGAATGATTGTGTAGTGCATTGCTTTGCTCACGGGCTGTAGAGCTGAAAAAATGGTCCTGCCTCTGCTTCACAACCACCCAACATAATAAGAGTGAGGAGCTACAGTAAGCAATCATGTAATATACCAGAACCACACTCACAGATGCTGCCTCCATCTGCATTTACACAAGGCAATAAAGAGGGGGCAAGCCAGTCATAACAGGACCAGAGCTCTTATGTTGCTATACACCTGTTCTCTGGCAGGTTAATTATGATGTCATAGTCAATAGGTATATACAGATGGAGCAGATCTCATCCTGGCAGGGGATGGCGATGGCGAGAAGAGGACGCGCGCGCACGCGATGCACGCGCGTCCCCTTCCGACGGCGCTTCCATCCGTTCCCCCGGGTCCCCGCCGGCTTGCCGGCGGTAACCCGTGGTCCCCGCCGCCTGCCCGCACCACCCCCCCCTAACCCTGTCCGTCTCCCTGAGGCGGAGACGGACAGGGTTTCCATCGCGCTGGCGACGGAGACTGAGACGCGCGTGAGACGCACGCGCTTCTCAGTATATTCGCTGGCGAGGCTGCTGGCGGGTCGCCAGAGGGGACGTCCTGGCGACCCGCCAGCAACGATGAGACCTACCCCATCTGTATGTGTATATATATAGAATAATCATACAACGATAACATTAGGAGGTCGCTGATTTCCTTTTAACATTTGTATATTTCTTATATGTACACAACTGACATGGAAACATAACTTTCTTTATGTGCATCACGGATGATGTGATGGTTAGCGTTACTGCCTCACAGAGCTGAGGTCATGGGTTCGATCCCCACCATGGCCCTGACTGTGTGGAGTTTGTATATTCTCCCCGTGCTTGCGTGGGATTCCTCCGGGTACTTCGGTTTCCTCCCACAATCCAAAAATATACTGGTAGGCAGTGCTCGAAGTGGAAATTTTAAAGTGGGGGTATGGTAAAATAAAGGGTGCAGTTAAGCGCGCGCCGAAGGCGCGTGCGCTCCGGAAAAGGGGGTGTGGCCACTGGAAAAGGGGGCGTGTCTTTAAGTGTAGTGTACCCCTTATACACATTGTACACCACACTATTAGGACCCCTTATACTATCTAGTACTCGAGCACTGGACTACAGGATGTATAGGTGCAAAAAGGTGTTATAATTTACTTGCTCAATATGGATCCTCTATAATACAGGAAAGTGCAACACTATACAATATTGTATTAAATACAAAACCTTGTGGAAAGTGGCCATATTGTACAATTGCTACTCACCAGCTCACTGATCTTCATCTATGGGCTCCTTGGGTTGCTGTCTGTGTCCTGAAGTGGAGCACCCACTGGATCAGAGCACCAGCACCCACTGTCCCTCTGCCCCCCCTGCACCTCGCTGTCCCCATTGCACTTCTCCATCCTCCTGTCCCTCTGCCCCCCCATCCTGCACCTCACTGTCCCCATTGCACCTCTCCATACCCCCTGTCCCCCCTGCACCTCTCAGTTATGGATCTGTTGTAAAGGTCTTCCCATGGGCTCCCCAAGTCAGCAGTCAGGGAGTGATGCAAAGTAAATGGACAACTGTCAGGGACCGAAGCTACAAACATGCCAGGCGAGGATCCTGTATATGGAGAGCCGTTAACAGCAGATACCAACTGCAGGCATCCAAGCTGGAAAATCACATGGGCAAGATGGAGCTGCCTCCTCCATGCAGCCCATGCCAAAAGGGCGACATAGAAGAGGTTGCAATGAGGCACACACTCACCCGCCACCGGGATTGAAGATGGAGCCAGCGGCACAGAAGGAGGGCAGAGGAGCACGGTCTACACAGCCGTGTTCACAGCAGCTTCCTGCTGCAGACTGCAGATCGGAGGCACAGCGACCCGCAAAGCAAGTCCTACAAGGCAGGGGACCTTCACACTGCCGCACTGACACTGGAGGTATCAGGGGTGTCACCGGGGTTCAGCTGCACACATTGGGATACTCTCGCCACTGTACAAATTAGTGGATGGATGTTGGCAGAGGCGGATTGGGGACTAAAAGTGGCCCTGGACAATTTCTGGAAGTAGCCTCACATAGGCAGCAACAAATCAATAATGGGTGGAGCCAGCATAACAGTAGGCGGGATTACTACATCATTATACTTAAAGACACCGGTGACAGGCAAGACTAAAACATCAATAGTGTCTGTCTAACCATCTAATGATTTTCCTCTCTGCGTCCGCATGCGAGCAGGTGTGTAAGCATACACATATGCTCGCATGGTAGTGAAGCAATTCGGGTGGCCAGGGAATGTGCATTCTTCATTAACCTGCTCGCTAGGCATCGAATATATGCAGCCTGGCGAGCAGGTCTGAATCAGCCACTTTGTGCAGTGCAGGGAGAAGCAGCCGGTAATTCAGCTGCAATGTGACTAGAATAGTGGAAAGTGCAGGCTCCATCTATACAGCAGAACATTTACTCAGTAAGAGGCTTACGACCCATTGGTGCCCTTTAAATTACATAATGCCGGAGTGGATGTACCAATCGCCACAACAATTATTATATCAAGTGAAAGATGTGACGCAAAGTGGCATCTCCCCCTGTGTAAAACATACCCCTCCAAACGCAATACGTCATTTACACATTATGCCACATGGAATGTGCCCCAAATTTACATTCTGACACACGGAATGAGCCCGATATTCACATTCTGACACAGGGAATGAGCCCAAAATTCACATCCTGACACAGGGAACGAGCCCCAAATTCACATTCTGATCAACATAAATCAACATAAAAGCACACACTGCAAATATGCACTGATTAGATCCCTGGCACGGATTGAAATCAATTGCAGCTGGTATTGGCTAGTGGCCGAGCTTTATTTTAATTATGCGCTGCTGCTGGGCTTATTGGCGTTACTTATCTGACATCTACGGTTGTGGGTAAGGTGTGCTGGCAGAGCACTTGATCCCGATCTACCGGCGGGAGCTACATAATCGACTGGTAGATCGCGATCGAACTTTTGGCTAGCCCTGCTTTAGAGTCTCCACTCTGGGAGAGGCCCGGAGAGAAGACTCTGCAGCTTTTCCAGGGGTCAGGCTTACTGTCATGGAGCCCCACCCCTCATCCCGGAAAATGCCGCTCTTCATGGAGGGGGTGGTACTAAATGACGCAATTTGCCATTTAGCCGCACCCCCTCCCGAAAGAGGCGCAAATCTCGATATGAGGGAGAGGGTGTAGAGGCCCATGTGAAAGGCGGGGGGAGGTGGGGGGAGGAGGGGGGGTTGGAAGGGGGACCCTATTTCCGGGACCCTCCTGGACAATTCGGGAGGGTAAGCAACGCTGGAGGAAGCAGGCAGTGGAAGCATAAGAGGGCACAAGCATAAGAGGGCACAAACTAATCTACAACAATAATTCTACTTAGTCAGTGGCAGTGCTGACTTACTTACCAGTTAATTACCACTGCTGTTACTGGTACTCTTCTGTTGCTGCACTGCACCAGCACTGCACACTGAACGGCAGACAGCACAACACTTTGTATTCAGGAGAGGAGCAGGCAGAGGGCGTGACTTCAGCTGCCAGGCGCTCAGCCATTTTCTGCTGATTGCTGTATAACAGGGGCAATGCTCTCCCCCACATCTCCTCCCCCATCTCATGTCACACATCCCCCCATCTCCTGTCACACATGTCCTCCACCCATCCCCTGTCACACATCTACCCCCATCTCCTGTCCCACATCTCCTCCCCCCCATCTGCTGTCCCACACCACCTCCCCCCCTCTCATGTCACACATCTCCTCCTCAGCACCCCCATCTCATGTCACACATCTCCCCCCATCTCCTGCACCACATCTCCCACCCCATCTGCTGTCACACATCACCTCCCCCCTTCTCCTGTCACTCATTTCCTCCTCAGAACCCCCATCTCCTGTCACACATCCCCCCATCTCCTGTCACACATCCCCCCATCTCCTGTCACACATATCCTCCCATCTTCTGTCACACATCTCCACCTACCATCTCCTTCACAGATCACCTCCCCCATCTCCTGTCACAAATCACTTCCCCCATCTCCTGTCACAAATCACTTCCCCCTACCTCCTGTCACACATCAGCACTTCCCACTCGTCCTCTGTCACCTGTCCCGACATATGCCTGGCTACACTCACCTGCCAGTTACAGCAGCAATATAGCCATGCAGTTTGGAGAGCCCCCGTCCTGCCCAAGCACATTTTGCGCATATGGTAATGTGCCCGTGACGTCATGACGCCCCGTCGCACATTACATATGCAAGAGAAGGAGGGGCTTAGGGGCAGCAGTGGGGTGCTGATAAACGGCGGGGACAGGGACTCAGGGGGTGTTATTATGGAGAGGTGGGGCCACACGGCGACAATATGCATACAGATAAGGAGGCAAGGCGGCTAAGGTCAGGGCGCACGCCCTGTGAGGCCCCGCCTCCACCTGGCCGCTGCAAAGAGCAAGCCCTTTTAGCAGCCCCGCCACCTCCTTTCCATATTTACTTGCCGAGCCCCTGTCAGCGCCGCTGCGCCGCACAGTACCCCGCTGGTGGCTGGCTGGCTGGCTGCATACAGTAGTCTGAGGCGCAGTTGGAGGCAGCGCAGGCTCTGTAACCTGAGGCACTCGGGGAAGTCTTGCTCGCTCTTGAAGTCATATGTAATTGTGTGGGCGGAGCCAGCTCACTACACCAGCCCCAGCCCCACATGATCATCTTTCGGTGATTATAATGGCCAATCTGCCCCTGGTGGGAGTGACAGCAAAGCGCTGCACAACCCGGACCTGTACATGAGTGACAGCATAGGACGTGCTGCTGATGTGTCAGAGCGCGTCCTGAGGGCAGGGGCGGATTGGGAATTAAAACCAGCCCGGGAAATATCTTGAGGCAGCCCGGGGGGCGGGGAGGTAGGATGTTGCGCGCCGCAGGTGCGCCCAATTTTTTGGGGGGCGTGGCCTAGCAATGTGGGGTGTGGCCTATTTTAATGAGGCCACGCCCCATTTTTGACGCTGTGGGGCATGGCTAGTGGCTCTGAGCTGCTGGCTATGTCCCCGGCAAGGACAGAGAGAGTGACAGCAGACAGAGAGTGACAGCGAGGACACAGAGAGAGCCACATATGTATATTGAGTATCACTGTGTGTGGCAAATGTATAATGGGCATCACGGTGTGTGGCCTATGTATAATGAGTCCATTATACATAGGTCACACACTGTGATGCCCATTATACATATGCCATACACCGTGATGCCCATTATACATAATTGAAATGTCAGCCGAGAGGGGAGTATGAGTGCGTTCTGCGCTGCACTCTCCTCCTGTCCCTGTCTCTCAGCTCATCATCAGTAGTTCAGCTGCTAGCAGCCAGTGGTGGGTAAACGGTGCTGCCAGATGGTGTGCCCACAGTGCAAATGCACTGTGGGCAAGGCACAACTGGCACACAGATAGTTACGTCCCTGTGTGGGACACAGATCAGGCTGCTTCTGCCTCCACCATACACAATATTATGTTGTTCACTAGTGTTTAATGACAGGGGGCATGTGTTGGTGTTGGTGCACTGCCCTCCCCTAAAACAACCACTGTCTGCCAAGATAATGATCTTTCTTTTACTTACCATGTTCTTGGTCTTCTTTCTTCTCCTTCTGTCTTTCTCTTTTCTTCTCCTTCTGTCTTTCTTCTCTTTTCTTCTCCTTCTGTCTTTCTTCTCTTTTCTTCTCCTTCTGTCTTTCTTCTCTTTTCTTCTCCTTCTGTCTTCTAGGGCTCCTCGCTGTATGCTCCTCACTGAATGATGCAAAATGTTATGAGGTGGGAGGGGGTCTCTTTTCAAGTGTAAAGGCCCCCCTCCACTAGTGCACTTTGGAATGTTTAATCCGATGCAGAGCAATCAAATTAAATTAAAATGTAAAATGGAGGTAGAATCTACCTTCATTTTACATTCCCTCTCCCCCAGGACCCAGATAGCAGCATATTCTACCAGGTAGCAGCATCTTCTACATTCATACATACTACACCCACTGCCGCTCTCATTCATACATACTACACACACTACCGCTCTCATTCATACATTCTACACACAATGCCGGCCTCATTCATACATTCTACACACACTGTCACCCTCATTCATACATACTACACACACACACTGCCGGCCTCATTCATACATTCTACACACACTGCCACCATCATTTATACATACTACACACACACACACACACACTGCCGCCGTCATTTATACAAACTACACACAAAGACACCGTTGTACATACATACTACACACTGCCACCCTCATTCATACATACATACATACTACATACTACACACACACACTGCCGCCATCATTTATACAAACTACACACACTGACGCCATCATACATACATTCTACACACACTGCCACCATCATTTATACATACTCCACACACTGCCACCCTCATTCATACATACTACACACACACACACACTGCCGCCGTCATTTATACAAACTACACACACTGACGCCGTCATACATACATACTACACACTGCCACCCTCATTCATACATCCTACACACACTGTCGCCCTCATTCATACATACATACTACACCCACTGCCGCTCTCATTCATACATACTACACACACTGACGCTCTCATTTATACATACTACACACACTGCCTCCCTCATTCATACATACTACACACACTGACGCTCTCATTTATACATACTACACACACTGCCTCCCTCATTCATACATTCTACACACACTATCACCCTCATACATACATACATACTACACACACTGCCGCTCTCATTCATACATACTACACACACACACTGCCGCCGTCATTTATACAAACTACACACACTGATGCCGTCATACATACATACATACATACATACTACATACTGCCGCCCTCATTCATACATACATACTACACACACACACTGCCGCCATCATTTATACAAACTACACACACTGACACCGTCATACATACATCCTACACACACTGCTGCCCTCATTCATACATACATACATACTACACCCACTGCCGCCATCATTCATAAATACTACACCCACTGCCGCTCTCATTCATACATACTACACACACTGACGCTCTCATTCATACATACTACACCGACTGCCACTCTCATTCATAAATACTACACACACTGCTGCTCTCATTCATACATACTACACACACTGACGCTCTCATTCATACATACTACACACACTGACGCTCTCATTCATACATACTACACACACTGACGCTCTCATTCATAAATACTACACACACTGCCGCTCTCATTCATAAATACTACACACACTGCTGCTCTCATTCATAAATACTACACACACTGCCGCTCTCATTCATACATACTACACACACTGACGCTCTCATTCATACATACTACACACACTGCCGCCATCATTTATACATACTCCACACACTGCCGCCCTCATTCATACATACTACACACACTGACGCTCTCATTCATACATACTACACACACTGCCGCCATCATTTATACATACTCCACACACTGCCGCCCTCATTCATACATACTACACACACTGTCGCCCTCATTCATACATACTACACACACTGTCGCCCTCATTCATACTACACAAACACACTGCCGCCGACATTTATACAAACTCCACACACTGATGCCGTCATACATACATACATACTACACACTGCCACCCTCATTCATACATCCTACACACACTGTCATCCTCATTCATACATAAATACATACATACTATGCACACATGTAGGAAGTGGTGCTTCCTCCTGCACCCACAGGAGACGGCGTGCACGAGAGGCAGATTCCTGGCACGGTCAGGAAGCTCCGGGTCCGCCGCTGTATCCAGGTCCGACCTCGGCTGTCTTCCGGAAACCCAGCAGCAGCAGTGCTGCAATAAGCCCCACCGCCTCTTCCTACCGCAATAACTTCCCTCCCAGTCCGCCCGGCAGTACACTGCCCCCCCCCCCCCCCCCCCATCTGTCAGCCGGAAGGGGGATGACGGGAGCGACGGAGTTCCCATGGGCGGAAACAGACAGCTCCACTGAGCCGCGGCGCTGAGTAGACAGGGGAGCAAAGAAAAATAAGTAAATCAGTGCTCGAAGAAAGTTCCTGGTATACAAATACACACACAAATACACTTCCCTGAGACCAAAAATTATTATTTCTGGCAGTGCCACTGCCATATACCTGCCTCCTTTGGCCGCCCTCAGACCTGCTGCTGTCTGCCTGCTTCTAACGCTGCTGCTGACAGTCGGCTCACCTGCTGTTGCTCGAGTCTTCAGCTGCCGGGTGGAGGGGGAACGGGCGCTGGGAGGTGCAGCGTGCGCATGCGCAGCAGCCCTCCCGCAGCCATTTTTTATTTGGGCAAAGTGCCCCTTCAAATGAGTTGTGGGAAATGGCCCAGTTTTCCATTGGGCCAATCCGCCCCTGCCGGAGCCTGTCTATTCAATGCCACCTCTGAACTGGGGAAAATGCAGAATTTTGTTGGGTGGGGGAAGGGGGGGGGGGTTCTGTGCATGTATTGTATGTACTGTACATCATTACACACACACTTTTGTACACAGACATACTGTACATACATGCTGTACATACATACATGGCATACTTACAAAAACATCACACATACTACACACTACAGACACAGACAGCACATATATACACACTTCAAACACACACACACACACATACAATCATCAACACACATAGCATATACACACATTACTTACATATATCATATACATACATACAGCATATACACATGGCATGCATAGACACAGCATATACACACTGACACACACACAAAGCATAACATAGCACACATATACAGCATGTACACAGACACACACATAATGTACACACTGACACATATAGCATACAGACACACACACTGCCCTCTCAATATCAGGAGAGCAAATGCCAGCATAGTAACAAAGCCAATAACAAAGGCATTTAACACTCACCCCTTCCCTGCTTGCTTCAGGTTCAAGAAACTTCCTGCATCCCCCGGCCTCGTGGAGTACAGCCTGAGAGGAGCTGAGCTGCACGCTGAATCCACAGCTAGCTCCCCCTGCTGTCAGCCAGCAGCACAGCAGTAAAAAAAAACTCACTAGGAGGAGGAAGCCGCCCGAAGCTGTCAGCTCTGTGAATCGGGCTGAAAGCACCGCGGGAGGTGCTGCGTGCGGCCGCACATGCGCACCAGCCCTCCCGCGGCCATTTTTAAATTGGTCACAGCTGAGGCCGGCCGCGGCCATCTTTGATTAGAGTACTTTGCTGCGGCCGCGGCCGGTAACCGCGGAGATGGCGGTTCGGCGGGCCGCGGCCCAGCCAGGGAGGGTGGGCGGCCGCTAAAACTTTAAAATGTGCCGGCCCACCGGGAAACGGCCCGGTTTCCCGGTGGGCCAATCCGCCCCTGCCTGAGGGCTTTTTTTTTTCTCGCCCGATAGAAGTGGCGGTATGACATACCGCCGTATACCACCTCACTTCGACCACTGCTGGTAGGTCAATTGACTTCCAACAAAAAAATGAACCCTAGAATGTCTTTGTGCGTGTACATGTGGTAGGGAATATAGATTGTAAACTCTACTAGGGCAGGGACTGATGTGAATGTTCAACTATTCTCTGTAAAGCGCTGTGGAATATGTATGCGCTATATAAGAAACTGTTAATAAATAAATATGTAATCATGTACCCACAAACTTCTATAAAGTAGTCATTTGCATTTGAGCTGTAACGTTCCATGTATTACATTTACCTTGTGCACTGAATCCGCTGCAGGATATATAGAAGATTGTGTCTCATGATGACACACATCCAGCACCGCACACACAAATTAGCGTTATTTTTGGACCTCGAATAGGACTAATTTTGATGCATGAGCCTAATTATATTCTCGGGTTAATTAGAATAATCTTCACCACGAGGAAAAAGTAACATGTAACTTGAAAGAAATGTATTATCAAAAATTAAGAGGCATAGAAACAGGCACAATCATCACTGATTAAAATCATACATTGGGGTACCCCTAGTTATGATGTTAAATCACCACAAACCTTGTTGACAATTTCAAGTTACAATAATTATGTTGATTTAACCTACAAATGGGGATTTATATGTCTACAACAGTTGAGATGTATTTATTTTCAACATGAAATATGAAATTGCTCTTAAAAAGGCCCTTCCCACAAAAGTGTCTATACTGAGGAAGACATGAAAACAACTCTTTATATTCATGCTATTTACATTCTTCCCTTACTTTGCGCTTTACTTTTTCTTCCTTGTAGCCTGGACAAAGGGAGTTATTCTGGTTCACTCGCAAAGGAAAATTCACTCTCAGATGGACAGAACCCTGTGCACTGCAGGTGGACCTGATGTAACATGTGCAGAGAGAGTTACATTTGGGTGGAATGTGTACTTTAAACTGAGATCTATATTGCAGTGTAAAAATAATGCAGCCAGTGTTTACCCTGCACAGAAACAAAATAACTCACCCAAATCTAACACATGTTACATCTGCCCCCCTGCAGTGCACATGCAAGTGAACCAGAATAATCCCTAAAGGCTTGGGGCCTTAGAGAGTATGGCAGGGACGTGCGGTGAGGTAAATGGCTGAGGAGTCCCTGGCAAGTATCAGAGCCAGATTTGCACACAATATATGAGCCCTGGGGTACATGCCGGAATTATACACATGTGCAGCAGTAAACACTGCTAGAGATTAGATGAGTTTTGATAAGAGATGTGCTGAAAAGATAGCCAGGTGAGGCACTGCCTCACCTGCCATAGACTTTTTACTCCAGAGTTTTGACTATAAAAATTATTAGAATAATAAAAATAAGATTTTTTTTATATTTTATTTGTATTTTTTGACATATTTAAAAAATTAAAAACTCCGGCATATACGCTAGTATGACAGGAAAGGCTGTGCCTCACCTGCCTCACCCCGCCACACGCCAGAGGGGGGGGGGGGGGGGGGGTAGTAGACCACAGCCGCTGGCTGTTTGTAAAGAAGATATGTATTCGTAGGTGATCTACTCAAGCCACAGTTTGTCACTAGAGTTCAGTTCTTGGTCTCTGGTGTTAAAAGTTAAAACGCAGCTTTTATTGAGAACTGTAGCAAATATTTGTAATTTAATAATGTGCTTGCCTGCACCCTGTTTATTAATGCAGTCTACAAGTTTCAAGACTCCTGTCTCACCGGGGTTCAATGTTCAAGAACCAGGTGCAGCCGGGGTATTTTATACAATACTAATTAAAAGCCCATTCAACTGACAGTTTCTGAAATGTACTTTCACTTTGAGCTGTGATAGTTTTTATTTTTACTTTGAGCTGTGACTGTTTTTAGCCCACAATCTCTCCACACTGCCCCCTGTCCCTATCTGCTCCTACCTCCAATCTCCTCTGTCTGCACAGCTACCTCTCTCCATATACAGCAAGTTTCAAACAGATCAGTGTCCCTGCAAAAATAGCTTTCACTTTCTATTATGAGTCATTTGGTCCATTTGGCGTTTAAATAGATGGATAAATAATATATGATCATGCGATGTGACACACAGAAATGGTAGACTAGAGGGACAATGCAATACGTAGCTAGAACCAGCCACAATGGTACTATGGTACACTGGTACACTATAATGCAGGAGTTGGGGTCCAAAAATAAATTTTTCAATGAAAGATAAGTCGGATGCATCACTTTTGAATTTACTAAGTAGCATACATATACAGTACAGGCATTAACATATAGCAATATTGTTGATTTAGTCTAAACCAAATCTTAGAAATGACAACTGGGGAACTCTACTGTAATAATGTTTCTATGCAGCCCTTCACACTCATCTATATCCAAATCTTGGACTGTTCTTTATTAAAACCACCAAGTGACAACTCCCCTACACCAGGCTCAAAGATGGGAAAGACCATCTGCATATCCCACGTATTAAGGGGGTAATTCAGGTTGGTTTGCAAAAGCAAACTCCTAATTTAATGAACAAAACCATGCTGCACTGCAGGTGGGGCAGATGCGAAATGTACAGAGAGAGTTACATTTAGGTGAGTTATTTTGTTTCTGTGCAGAGTAAATGCTGGCTGCTTTAATTTTTACACTGCAATTTAGATTTCACTTTGAACACACCCCACCCAAATGTAACTCTCTCTGCACATGTTACATCTGCCCCACCTGCAGTGCAGCATGATTGTGTCCATTAAAGAAGGAGTTTGCTTTTGCAAACCAGCATGAATCACCCCCTAAGTTTTCAGTCGATCGTCTGTTGGTGGCTGCACTCATGGTTGGCTAAATATGCGCTATTTAAGCCATGCTATTGGCAGAGTTTTCTATATATTTTATCAGTGTTCTTAGTGCTTAGAGCATAGACCAGCATTTTATTTCATGGTACTACAAATTTCAGCATGGTGCCACCCTGGGTGTAGGAAGAGGGGTTGCCTCTGGCCATGCTCTGAGTCTCTGCCATACAGAGTCCTCACCTCCATGCCCAGTTCATGTGCAGTACCGGTGATGGCACATGTGCAAAATCTGGATTCTATAGGCTGCATTGGCTGCAGCCCATAGAATCCGATTAGGCAGGTAGTGGCATCCTACAGGATTAATGGTTAATTATAACTATTACCGAGGTGCAGGGAGGTCAGAAACATGTAGTGGTGCAGGAAAGACATGGGGATGGAGAGGTGCAATGCAGACATAGAGGTGAGGGGGGGGGGGGGGGCAACTAAAAGGGGAAAGGAGAAGTGCAGGTAGTATGGAGAGGTGCATGCGGGACGGGGGATGGAGAGGTGCAATGGGGACAGGGAGGTGCAGGGGTAACAGAGGGATAGAGAGCTGCAGGAGGAATAGGGGGATGGAGAGGTGCAATGGGGACAAAGAGGGGCAGAGGGACAGTTAGAGAAGGGGAAGTGAGAGGTGCAGGGGGGACAGGGGGATGGAGAGGTGCAATGGGGACAAAGAGGGGCAAGGGGACAGAGAAGAAGAGAAGAGGAAAGTGAGAGGTGCAGGGGTGACAGGGGGAGGGAGAGATATAGGGAGTGAGATGGGCAGGGGGGGGCGGAGGGACAGAGAGGCACATATACATATATACGTCCAAGGAAAAAGTCTGGCACTCCGCTCTGTATAATGTTAGGAGTACCTGCCCGGGTGCCAGTTTAAGGGGGGGTCAATGTCCCCATGTACAGAGCAGCAGGAGGAAGAGTAACTTCGGGACATGCCAAATGGTGCTTTAATGCAGTTGAATTTTTGCATATCACAAGGTCCCATAGTGACACTTTTAATTTTAGCGTTTAGGACCCCCCTGTCTTAAATACCCCGGGCCCTCCAGACCCTTAATCCAGAACTGCTCAGTTCTCCTTAAATCTCCACCTTTAACAACATCCTGAAGTTTAGTTGCTGCTTATTATTCTGAGAGTTCCCATTCTCTGCTTGACCTTCGCTTCCTTCCCCTGTTAATAGTCGCAGCACATTTATTTGCAGAGGTTACAGAGCGATGAAGGAGGTAAATTAACACCATTTATACTGTTTCAGAATATTTCTGGAGTCAATTATGCACATTTCTCTAGTCTTATGAGCATGAAATATGATTTCTAATATTCATAGCATTGCAATGAATATTTTTATCCAGCTTTTTGAGCACAAACTAGTGTTCTGCTCAGCATGGCACAATATTCAAATGTTTATTCTTCAAAGAAAATGATTAAGAGTTCGGACAAAGCGCACTCTCTCTGGGATGGGAAGAACTGAAACGTGGCCGGGTTGTGTTACATTTTGGTAACGATAAGCAATTAGCTGGAGAAAGTGATCGTTTAACCCGCTCTTCATTCGTTTCTGTATCATTGCCATTATCTTAGTAGTGTTGGATTGTAAGCTCTTTGTCACAGAGACCTTCATTTCCCCGAGATCTTTAATACTTCCATGCACTTCCTGTTGAACCGGTGGCAAAGGTTAGATCTCAGGATATCGGTGGGGCGCTGGGTGGAAAAGAGCCCTTTTTAAAAGAACAGGAAGAAGGGGGGGGGGGGGGGTTTGCTGCGCTTTAACAATGAAAACTGTGTATGATGGAATTAAGATAAATTCATATTTAATAACGATACATATAAAATTGCATGTGAAGCATGCTGAATTAAAATATATTAATAGTTAAAGAATAATAAGTACATAAATATGGAATAGAAGGAATAACAGAAAAATAACAGTGGTGCATTTGTGTGTTTATAGTCACCAGTGTCTTCTAAACCTGACTTGTCCAATTGGATTGGGAGGATGGTTAATGGGATGTGCAAGAGTCTGTTGGTACCAACATACAGTATTTGTAGATTCCTCAAGTTGAGGGCAAGGTGGCATTCCTCTAGTAAGTCACCCACAATTCCTGCCTCAGCTGACGACCCAGGAGTCCCACTTTACTTACCTCTGAGACTGTGCATTTGGGAACCTATCCTCACCAATTGGGCATCCAGAGAGACCGGCATATCCAGCCTGCTGCCACCATACAGCTCCTGCCATCTTACTAGAGGAACGCCACCTTGCCCTGACAGACGGGATGCCAGACATTATTCAGTTCAGAATTGGCATAAACTAGTATGTAGACAGTCGTACGGAAAAGATTGACACACACATAAAGATTTTTATTAATATAAAATCTTGACATTACTTACATGGGAGCCCACAAGCTTATTGAATTGTCCCCAACTGGCATTGCAGCTGGTTGGTTTAGCATATAAAAGACTTCCCAGAATGCCGGACATAATCTTCTTCTGTGTCTACATACAAAGTTATGGAGTTTGGGTTTTGGTTTCTATCTCTGTATCTTCTTTTTGTGCCCGCAGGTGTTGGAAGCCAAAGTCAATGAGGTGAAGATCAACGAGGCTCGGGAACACTATCGCACTGTAGCATCACGCGCCTCCCTCCTCTACTTTATCATGAATGACCTGAAGAAAATCAGCCCCATGTACCAGTTCTCTCTTAAGGTTGTATCCAAAATTATTCATGGCTTTATATATGTTCCGTAACCAACAGCACTAATGTCAGTCAGTTATCACTGCACTATTACAACACTTGGCAATTTATTCAAGTTTTGATAGAGATAAAGTATTAACCAATCAGCTCTGAACATTTTCGAACACAGCCTATAAAATGAGAGCTTAAAGCTAATTGGCTAATACGTTATCTCTCTACAAGCTTGATGAATCTCCTCCTTGAACATAGAAGCAAGCTAATGGGAATATGTATTAGAGCTGGAGAGTGATACAACACACAGAGAGATAAAGTACCAGCATATTAGCTTCTAACCGTCATTTCACAGACTGTATTTAAAAAATGACACTTAGGACCTGATTGGTTGGTACTTTGGCCTCATTAAGATCCGATCGTATTGGCTGCTAACTTTTGGAGCCCAATGATCGGATATACAGATGGAGCCCCTCTCATTTATCTTCCTTAGGCCATGGCTCAGCACGGCTCACCGTGGCTATCCTATTGTTCTCAGCTGCAATACAATACATAGAACAATACAGCAGGGGATTAGCAGAGTAATCCTATTACTCACTTAATCCTATTAAAGGAATAGATGAGAGTAGCTCCATCTGTGCGCCGTCCCGCCAGAATGAAGTCGCGCCCCGTGCAAGCCTGCAAATTGCTTAGCCCCGGTTTGAGAAAATATCGCAGGCCTGTAAATAGCCGCAAATCCATTCGCAGTAATTATACCAGTTGACTAGGAAATAGTGAGAGCACGGTTGTACTTACAGAGATCTTCTGCCGGCACTGGAGAGTTAATTGTAATTAAGAGTTGTCCTGCTCTGGTCCTCACTGTTAATTGACATAATCTGAATTAATTTCCCATGTGCAGGCTTTTAATATCGTGTTTCACAAGGCTGTGCAGCAAGCAGAACCTTCTGATGATGTCCGATTGAGAGTGTATAACCTCATTGACTGCGTGACATACTCCACGTTTATATACATCAGCAGAGGACTGTTCGAAAGAGATAAAATAACCTTCACGGCCCAGTTAGCATTCCAGGTATGGTCAATTGTACACCACTGCATATGGCCTCCCATACTGGAAGGTAAGGGGAGTAGGAGTAGAAATTCTAAAAATAACTAAAATGTAAATTGTAGTCAGCAAAATAACTTAGACAGCAACATAAGAAGCCCCATTCAACCTTTAAGGTCTGCTGCTTCTCTGTGGTTCCTAACCATTCGGCCACTGAGCTGACGCTTTTTTTGTAATGATGAATAATGACTGAATTTAAATTAGATTCTATTTCACAAACCAGTCCGGTCATAAATACCGCGAACACACAAGAAACATTATAATATAGTTGGTAAGAGACCAATGCTGAAATCTGGACTTACTGTAATTCACAGGGGTTCCAATTACTGGGAAAAAAACGTCACTGAATTTTGAGAGCACAGAAATGGGATGATCGGCATTTAAATCTCAACTTATAATAAAAGGATAATAGGCCGGCTAATACATGTAAATGAAAGGTGCACCCTAGAAAACTAATAAAATGAATATGAAAGGGGTTCCAGTCAGAATGTAAACTTCAGAATGTTGACAAACTGGATTTCAGCAGGCTCTGAATGTCGACAGAATGTCAACAGGCTCTGAATGTCGACAGTCAATTTGAGATAAAAATTTAGACATGTTCAAATTGTTGACATTTAATGTCAATGTGTTCCTGCAAGTTCTGAGGCAGAAGGAAGGTGCGCCCGGTCCCCTGGGGCAGACGGAAAGGTGTGCCCTTCCCCGGGGCAGAAGGAGGGTGCGCACTCCCCTGGAGCAGATGGAGGGCGAGCGCGACCCTGGGGCGGACGGAAGGCGCGCGCCTTCCGTCAGCCCCAGGGGAGCGCGCTCCTTCCGTAGCTTCCGTCGCTCCTTCCGCGCTCCCTTGGGGCAGACGGAGGGCGCGCTCTCCCTTGGGGCAGACGGAGGGCGCGCTCTCCCTTGGGGCAGGCGGAGGGCGCGCTCTCCCTTGGGGCAGACGGAGGGCGCGCGCTCCCCTGGGGCAGACGGAGGGCGCGCGCTACCCTGTGGCAGACAGGAAAGCTTAAAAAAGTAATAAATTGAAGAGTGGTAAACTGCCAGCCAACCAGCTCCTAACTGTCATTTTCAAACCCAGTCTATAACATGACACTTGTGAGACCATTGGCTGGTAGTTTATCACTTTTCAAGCTTAGTAAATCTGGCTCTGTGGCCAGGTAGCTAGTGAGAGCTGAGAATGAAAGAAATCGGGCAGGGTCACCCTGTAGCTCCCTGCTGAGTCTTCGCTAGGCAAAGGTCCTTAACTCATAATATAATAATCGATTCTCTCCATTCCATTATGTATTTTCTCTAGGAATTTGACTTTAATATTAATTGAAGTGGCAAAAACACTACTTTGGGGTAAATTTATTCTATTCTATTGAAGATAGGATGTTGCCAATAGCAACCAATCAGATTCTACTTCTTATTTATTAAGCACCTAGAAGATAATAGATAGAATTTGATTGGTTGCTATGGGCAACCAAGTTCAATAGAACATCCAACTTAGTAAACTGTCCCCACTGAGTTACTCTCTCAATAGAGGCGTTAGTATGAACGAGATCCTATTACATACAACTTACCATGATGTACAGTATTTAAGGGCACTTGCCCAGAAGCAAAATGTCCCTTTAAAAGATCTTGAATGGTACTTGTTTCCTAGCACGACGCCAGCGATTTTAATTGCATTGATCGGGACCTAAAAAATTGTGTGGATCGCATCGCATGCAACCAAATCGCATGCTATGCGATCGATGCAATCGACGCGATTTTTACATTGGAATCAATGTAAAATGGTCCCTGAGACCCAACTTTACATTGTGCCCAATGTAAAATACACCGTAGACCCCAATTTTTATTGCATACCCCCCCGTATGGGTCAAATGCCCCCCCCCCCCCATTGTTAACGCCACCCCACTATTGACGCCAACTTGAAGCGTGGCGAGTTGGCGTCAATACCCCCATTATCCACTTCGGCGTGGAGTTGATTTTATAAAGTGTGTCGAGCGCAGTGAGCCACCGAGCCCGGAGCGCAGTGAGCCACCGAGCCCGGAGCGCAGCGAGCCACCGAGCCCGAAGCATGGCGAGCGCAGAGAGCCCCTCGAGGGGATGCGCATTACTTCACAGGCATTACGCGTCCCCTCGCGGGGCACGCTGCGCTCGCCATGCTTCGGGGTCGGTGGCTCTCTGCGCTCGACACACTTTATTAAATCAACTCCACGCCGACGTGGATAGTGGGGGTATGAAACGGTCGGAGGACGCATATCGCCGCCCCTCGCGGCCTCGCTGCGCTCGCCACGCTTCGGGTTGGCGTCAATAGTGAGGTGGCGTTAACAATGGGGGCCATTTCACATACAAATTACCCATAAGGGTGGGTATACAATAAAAAATCAGGTCTATTGGCCCATTTAACATTGTTCCCTATGTAAAATCGCGTTGATTGCATCGATCGCATCGCATGCCATTATAATGGCATGCGATGGACGCAATCAACGCAATTTTCTCATTGCCGGCAATAAAGGCTCAAAAGTGACAGAAAATCGCGTCCATCGCATACCTTAAGGTAAGGTATGCGATGACCCACGACGGGCGCTGTGCTAGGAAACAAGTACCTCTTAGACTGCTGACAACTGTGTGTCCTCTGCTGCTCTATGCAGATCGATGTGATCATTCACAGCCCCTGGCAATACTGTTCAGTCTCAGATTTGTGAGTGGAGCAAATCAATCAGAAAATCTAACATCAAATACATTTACTCAGCACACTTTCCCTAAGCATTCAGCATAAGCTTTGTGGCTACAGAACAACCGATCTAGTGAAAGCAGACGCAGAATGTCCACACAAGTCATTACAATCCGCTGTTTCCTATTAAACAACAGCATATTTGTTTGTTCAGTTTTAATTTGTTGTTCTTTGTTTTTGCCAGCAATGCCTCTTTTTTGTTTTATTAGATTAAGACTTTAGGGAAAGTATTAAAAAGACATCCAATAAGAATAGTTTGCGAACTCACTGCAAAGGAGATAGCATTGGTGACTAACGCCAATTTCAATAATACTTTATAGTGAAATCCAGATGTCAGGCCGAGACCAGAACCCAGTTAGCAGAAGCATGTTCTCCAACTTGTGTTACGTTAGACATCCCAAATCTTCTTTCCATTAACTTTTGTATGGCAGTAAAAAATGGACAGGAGCCATTCTGGGTCCACCAGTCCTTTGATTCAAAGTCACACATCGTTTTTTTGATTAAAACAAGTCTTTTGGCTTGTTGTAAACTCTGGATGAATACTGTCCAATGCTGGTTCTCTCAAACATCAAAGCTCACGAAATGCATCCAAAAACGGCTCAACGGTTCTCTGGATGCAATGATCTTAATACGACTCATTACATTTACTACCACACATAAAATAAGATCAGTGTTGGATTTTCCAGACCTTATATAACGGATTTCTATCAGTACCGAGTCTATGAAACGCACATAGGGTTCAACGGGACATTAGCCTCAAATGTTTGGGAATTTGAAATCCGAGAGAAATTTGGATATATGATCATATCTTTGGCCATCATGGACGGTGTAATGCTTAGCATTACTGCCTCACGGCGCTGAGGTCATGGGTTCAATTCCCACCATGGCCCTAACTGTGCGGAGTTTGTATATTTTCCCCGTGTTTGCGTGGGTTTACTCCGGGTACTCCGGTTTCCTCCCACAATCCAAGTATATACTGGTAGGTTAATTGGCTGCAGAATATGTATGCGCTATATAAGAAACTGTCAATAAATAAATAAATAAATATCTTCCGGGGCAATTCCCTACATATATTTTATTCTTTAGATTGTATTTTAAGGATTCGTTAGGAATCTTGTGAGTAAAATCAATATACAGTAGTATTTAGTATTTATAAGATAATAGTAATTTTAGCAGCAAATGAAAATAAATATGGTGCAACCAAGAAGTAGTCATCCTACAAATTAGTGCGCATGAATCAGTATTCAACACCTATATACAACATTATGTCCCCTACATGTGATAAGGGATCCCTTTTTAAAACTCAATGAGAACTGTATTAGGTTTTAGTAAATGTAGTTCTATATTTTAAATGTAGTTATCACACAAAAAATACATTAAATCCATTAACCCAGGCATGGTCAAACTGTGGCCCTTCAGCTGTTGCGACACTACAAGTCCCATCAGGTCTTGCCATAGTTTTAGCATTCTTTAATAACAAAACTGTGGCTGTGCATGATGGGACTTGTAGTTTCACAACAGCTGAAGGATCATAGTTTGCCCATGCCTGCATTAACCCATCCACTAATTCTGATTGACGAGAGAGCAAATGTTTTTGTAGTCACTGGAATCATAAGGGGTTGCGGGGAATGTGTCTGCACCCGTGTGTCACCCTACCAAGGGGTGACTCAAAAATGCAGTGGCAGGAAACCATACCCCTTTTTGGGCTTGCAATGGTATTTTCTTGGCTGCACCAGGTATCACTGACCCTGGTTCCACCACTGACTATAGTGTCAATAGAAAGAAACGAGGCATCGATGTCCGTCCATGTTCCTGTTCCATCAGGTAAAGTAACTGACCCTCTAATAAACAATGGCCCTTATTCTGGTTGACTCGCTCGGCACGGATTCACACCCTTGTGAGTCACTCTAACCCCGTCTTGCGAATGGCTAGCCGGCGCCACCCATTCGCATGCGGGATGCGTTTGTAAGGCTTACGAACGAATGTTTTACATGAACATCCAATCGCATGCCAGTGGGAACCTCCCCCATCTTTTGATGGTCGCCAACCATCAAATGATGGCGAAGGTGCACTCATATGCAAGAGTGGTCCAGACCACCCATACATATGCGTGTAGAAATGCAAGGAATTGGGCTGGCAGCTGACATCCGGCTGTGTACACCCAGCGTTTTCATGGGAACACCAATTAGGTGGAGGAATTCACATATGGCCCTTCTCCACCCCACCCCCGCTCGCAAGGTTGGGTGAGTGCACCCGGCGAACAGACTTTTTGCCCAGTTCGCACGCACCTAGCATATGCACATGCGCAGAAATGCTGCTGTGCATACCCAAAACAACAGTCCCTGTGCGAATTTGCGCCCGAGCGAGTCAATCAGAATAGAGGCCAATGTGTAATCTGAGAGCGCGGTCTGGAACCTGACATTAGAGGAGGGGGTGGGACTCCCTGGTGATTTACCCTACACCCAGGGCAGCCATCAAAAGTTGTGGCATACAGGACTGACAAAATGGACAGGGCACCCCTCCTCCCTTGTCAAAACCCTGGTGTGTCTGGTGAGAACTCCCTTGTCCGCAGCACTGCCCACACTACTCAACCTCTACAGGTACTGCATCAAGTGACATTATGACAAATTATACTTGATAGACTTCAGTCCTGGGCCCCCTTTCTGCCTGGGACTGGAGTCCCCGCAGTCCCCCTCTGATGGCTGCCCTGTCTACACCCTTGCGGGACAGTCCAACCCTGCCCATTGGCATTCATGGGATGTGCGTAATCAGTTCTCTCAAGAAAGAATCTGTAAAAAGAGTTACAGCTCAGAGTTTGCCCGGTATCCAATTGCACGTGGTAATTTACTGCATGGCAAAAACAGGTTAAGTTATAGCATGTTTTAATCAGGTAAATTACACTTTCCAACAACATCACATGGGATCCAAAATAGGTTCCCGGACCATGCATTATTGAAAACAAACATTCGTGTCTCCAGTGGCCTATTGCTGATAAAACTTGCTGCCTGGATCTAATTGTTACTAATTGGATAGCCCCAGGGCGATCCATTAGCTGCGGTAAATTACTGCAGCTAATTGGATACTGTTCTTTGCTGAAAAGTGAGGATTAGATAAGTAGAATGTATTTTATTGACTATAAAGCTTGTAGGTTAATTCCACTCACATCTAAACATGTGCCACAAGCTAAAGCAATATATTATATCCTTACATCTCGTCAGTGTGACAGCCACTGTCCTGACTACGTGAACTCCTCGCTCACCCTCCAGCTGATCTCGTATAACAGAAGAGAGGCTCTTTGTAATGCATGCAATCACGTCGGAAATGTGACAGGCCTTACGCGTTACATTTCACATATCTAACTACACTTTATTTTACTCTTTCAGCTTTTGATCATGAATAAAGAAATATCTGCTCAGGAACTTGACTTTTTACTTCGCTTTAACATTGACCACATTTATAATAGTCCGTTGGACTTTCTTTCAAATTCAGTATGGAGCACTATTAAGGTAGGTTCGCGCAGGTCACCGCAGGTCCTCCCAATGGAAGTATTCTTTGGAGGAGTGATGCTGGGATTTTTATGTTGATGTCACAGGGTTAATAAACCAGTATTTCATTACAAACTTGGCTATAACATGCCTATAAGGTGATTCAGATGAGCGGTATTTTACCACAGTGTTTCGGTGCCCTTTACCTACAGGTATATGTCATCCTTGGGTATAGTTATATGGTGTGGGGAAGGTTGCGCTTCTGTTTGGCCCAATATTTTATGATTGGCTGCCTTTAAGTCTGGATTTACCCATCAAATGGCCTCTAAAAAATTGAATTTGATCCAGGACCACCAATCCATGGCACCTCTGCAAGCACCCCAGGGTGCCCTTGCACTTAGTTTGGGAACCACTGATATACAGAATATATAAGAGTCTATTAAATAAATGTTGCTAGAGAAGATATCCAACTTATTTCTCTTTATTGAATAGACTATGAGCTTTATGGATGAATTCCGTGGACTAGACAGAGACATTGAAGGGTCTCCTAAGCGCTGGAAAAGGGTAATTGAATCTGAATGTCCAGAAAGAGAACGTCTTCCTCAGGAATGGAAGAACAAGAGCTCCCTACAGAAAATGATTATGATGCGCGCGCTGAGGCCAGACCGGATGACTTACGCTATTAGGTATATTTATATACTTTATGTTACTACTTCATGATGTCATTCCACAATCAGCCAATCAGAAGTGGATATCTAGTGCTGTGGTCATCCTCATAATAAGTGCGTATTACTACCAGCACTCAGACACCCCCCAAGAGCATTCCTCCCAACTGTCTCGATTATCACAGAACTGTCCCACATTAACCATCTATACAGGAAGTCAAAGGGGACAGAGAGCATGGCCAGTAGTTTTGACAGCTCCTGCCATGCCCCCACAGCGGAAAAATAGGGAACGGCCTTGCAATGAGGTCACACCCCTTTCCCTGAAACCAGTACCGGGGGACACTTATTATATAAGGTCCAGCAGCCAAAGCACTACCTCTGTGGCTGGTCAGCCCGGGCCAGGCCCCTGGGGGAGTAGGGACACCCCCCCCCCAATAACGCCCCCCCCCCCCCTCCAGGGTGTCACTGGCTGAAGCCCGAGGCTGTCCCTGGCACCCCTCCCCCCCCCCCCAAAAAAAACTTACACTGTTGTATCATTGGTGGCTAGTGGTCCCCCCCCCACCTTGCAAACGTTTATTCGTTGGTGGAACAGTGGGGACAGAAAAAATACTTACCAAGTCCTGCAGCTTCCACTGAGTGAAGCGGGCGGGCGCGGTGCAGCGGGTCTTCTCGGCGACGTCATCAGTGGGGCTTCTCTGCGGCGGTGTCAGTGGGGTTTCTCTGCGGCGGTGCCAGTGGGGCTTCTCTGCGGCGGTGTCAGCGGTCTTCTCTGCGGCGGTGTCAGCGGTCTTCTCTTCGGCAGCGGTCTTCTCTGGTGTCTTTAGTGACAGTCGCTCAGAGGGCCCTGCTCACACATGAACAGGGAGATGAGCAGGAGCTTCTGAGCGACGACTGCACTACATTATCCGGCGTGGCTGTTCTGAATCTTGGGCATATTTATAACAGGGGGCTGCGCATTTAAATTACTTTGTGCACTGTCTACACGCACAGCAATTTACATGCAAGTCGCCCAGTGTGTGGGGCCCATTAGATGTATGAAGCCTGAAGAAGAGATAAAGTGGGGATAAGGTAAAAGGAGATAAAGCACCAGCCAATCAACTCCCAACTGTCATTTTGAAAACACAGTTCATTGGGGAAGATGTATTAAGCCAAGAGGTAAATGCAAGGGTGATAAAGAGAGATAAATGTCCAGCCAATCACCTGCTAACTGCCATGTTACAGCCTGTGTTTGAAAAAAGTCAGTAAGGAGCCGTTTGGCTCTTGTTAAGGCTTAATACATCTGCCCCTATGGCTGGTGCTTTATCTCCTTTTACCTTATTTCCACTTTATCTCCACTTTATTTCTTTTCCAGGCTTAATACAGTACATCTGCCCCTTTATCTCCATCAACTTTATCTCTCTCCAAGGCTTAGTACATAGACCCCATGTACAGTGACAGGAACACCTACAACTCTGTGCAAGTCGGCGTTAGTCACCGATATGTAAATATGTCCTTAATGTACTTGGACCATGTTTATATCAGTGTTTGAGAAGACAGATCTGCAGCCACATATACTGTGGTGCTGTCAATATTATTGTAGGAATGAGAAGTAGCAATTTATATACTGTATATATAAACAAGCTGATTTACATTGGACTTGGCATCAATCCCCATGAGTTTTCGGAATGTAGAATTTGGCAGATAAGGTTTTTTTGGTTGTTTAAAGGTTAAAAAAAACGGAGAGACTACCGCAGACAGTTGTACGATATACATTTCACTGCACAAGTCATTCGGGGATACAGATTTGGCCTGATACCATTTTTTTTTATATATATAATGATTTGATGTTAAACAACTTCACTCCTAGCGTTGGAGATTTGTTTCTCTGGAAGCCCATAATGTAAACAGGCAGCTGTGGGCGAGTGGTGACATGCAGCCCAAGGTTCCTCCTGAGATTGTGCCCACGTGGGTGAGCTGTGATACCTCCAAGCCGCCTTCCCTGTAAAAGTGAAATCCTTCCCGGCTGCCAAGTCTGCTGTAATAAATGAGCAAAAGCAGTTTTATCCTTTATAAGGGAGAGGTACTGAGAAGCCCAAACTAGTCACTTTGTAAAGTTCACTTGATAAAAGCCAGCTGGATCCTGCCGGAGTCGAGCAGATGTCTTTGATACTGCAGCTCGTATGCTGCTTTCCATCATTAAATGAGTTGTTTACCAAGTCACCCACTTGATAGCGGCCTTTCCTGAAGAAGGCACTGCATTGTGGTTGTTGGCACTGTTATTATTGAGCTACCAGCTTCCATGGCCGATCCTGGTACTAACACACTTTCTGCTAATCCGTGCGAGGCAAGCAAGGGGTGGACATCTACTTCATTGCAGCATGGCAATGTTGTTGGATGGAGTGTATTTTGACTCTAGCCATTAACCCAATCTTCTATTTGTAAGCCCAGGGATAAACTGGACCAATAGACTACTGGGGAACCCCTGGTGGCCCCACCGTCTTTTCTAGGGATTAGGTTCTAGACTGTGCACTTGGATTATACATGTGTTACATTATCATGCATGCACTAGCAGTATTTACTATAGGTATTTATCAAGGGGCTCAGACCACACACTCTTTCGTTCCGCCACATGCGAGGGGATGTGTAAGCGTACACATTCCCTTGCATGCAAATGCAGGGATTAACATGACAGGGGGGGCTGGAGTTCGGTCAGGCGGTGGGTGGGCGGTGTTGACCTGTTCGATTGGCTCATCAGGCCCTTGATTTCTCTAATGCAGACCAAGGGCCAAATGTAATAGGGTGAGAGTTTCAGAAAGTGAGAGATTTTGGGAGAGTTTTCCCATGTTTTTAAAGCAGCAATCAATTACATGGCAAAATCAACCTGGTTTTGCAGTGTAATTGATTGCTGCTTTAAAAAAAAGGGGAAAACTCTCCCAAAATCTCTCACTTTCTGAAACTCTCACCCTATTACATTTGGCCCCACAATGGAATTACCAACATGGTTATCTCTCATACCCCATTCACACCAGCAAATTACTGGGTTACAGCTTTTCAACCCAGGAATTTGTTGAAAAACCTGGGGTTTTCTTTGGTGTAAAAGGTTCAACCCAGGTCTTAAATTCCGGGTTGCTGATCCTGCTCTTGACCAGGGTCGGTGACCTGGGATTTAAGACCCGGGTTGACCCTTTCACACCACGGAAAAACCCAGGTTTTTCAGCAAATTCCCGGGTTTAAAAGCTATAACCGGATAATGCCCCTTTCAAACATGCAACCCAGCAATTACCTGGCATTTTGAGTACAGTCTGACCCCCTTTCACTCATAGCAGCAAATTACCGGGTTAAAAATGGTCAACCCGGTAATTTGCTGAATTGCACGGGTAATTTGTGTAGTGTGAAAGGGTCAACCCGGGTCACAAATCCCGGGTCGACGACCCTGGTAAAAAGCAGGGTCGGTGACCCTTCTCACTACACAAATTACTGGGTATAAGTGCTTCACCCGGTAATTTGCTGTTATAGCTGAAAGGGGTATAATTTGCTTCTGATGGGAGTTCGGGTCAGACTGCACCAGCTCTTCTACTTGGACTGTTGACATTGTTACAATACACCAGGGTTGCCGACTTTAACATTCTCCTCTCCGGGAGAAGCCCGGAGAGGAGAGTTTCAGCAGCCGCTCAGGGGGCGGGGCTTACGAGTGACATCACTAAGCCCCACCCCCATACTGTTAAAAGCAGCGAATTCAGGGATCTCCATGGAGGGGGCGGGGCTAAAATGGCGCGATTGTGCCGTTTTAGCTCCGCCCCCTCCTCTGAGACCCGAGGATTGCGGCATTTTAATGCCGTGATCCGGGGGGCAGCGGGGGTCCCCCCTGAATCCGGGAGGGTTGCCCACCCTTCCGGGGGCCGGGAGGGGGTACCCGATTTTCAGGAGACTCCCGGAAATTCCGGGAGGGTCGGCAACCCTGCAATACACCTCTACATTAAAGTTTGATAACAGCAATTTGCAAAATGTCTTCATATGGGGAGGGGTGAGTGGTAAACAGGGCTATTTTTCAGCAGGCTCCAGCAGGAACTGAGGCCCTTCTTCTAGTTCACTCTTTCTGACAAAATATTTCTTAGAGGGACAAAACCATGTGCACTGCAGGTGAGGCAGGTGTAAAACCCCACCCAAATCTAATTATCTCTGCACAAGTAACACCTGCCTCACCTGCAGTGCACATGGTTTTGTCCATCTAAGAAATATTTTGTCAGAAAGAGTGAACTAGAATAAGGGCCATAGTTCCTGCTGGAGCCTACTGAAAAATAGCCCTGGTGGTAAGGTATAAATACACAAATGTATGTGTTTTTTTTTATTGTTTGTTTTGGCAAGTATCCCACTATAATGTCTTATACTGTATGTACATATTTTAAACAATAGGGTGCAAACTTCAAATAAATTTTTTATGATAACCTTGCAATGTAGCTGCAGGTGTATACATATCTTTATTTATGATTATACATTTTATTTATATTGTGGACATAATCAAGCACAGGAGCTAGGCAAGGGGAAGCCCTATACCCTCAAATACTCACCTGGGCAGCCCGGCTGTGGTGCCTGCTGTTGTCTCCTCCAAATTTCTCAGCAGACTCCAGGAAAGACTATGGGGGGGGGGGGGTATTCAATTCCGGGCCACGACTGTTGGGACATCCCGACAGCCGTGACCCTGGCCCGTCCTCGGCCCGCTCACCTGTTTATCGGCAGGTGGGATTCAATGTCCCGTCTGCCGATCGGCAAATAGGGGGCGTGGTCGCATAAACGGCCATGGATTGTCGAGATATGGCTGTGATCTCGATAATCCACGGCTGTTCTCGGCAAAACGGGCCCGGCAGACAGCATTGAATAGGTGCCCGTTGCTTCTTCCCCCATTGGAAATAGCGGCAGGGATTGAATACCCCCCTTAGCCTCATTTTGAATCCAAGATGGCTGTTATCCATACAGAGTGCTTTCACATTTGACATTCTGGATTCATAAAGAGACTGTTCCTTCAAAGCCAGCGTAAATGTGAGGAGAAGATACTTTAGATTCAGTTTGTGGTTTCCCCATGAGCACACCGATTATTGAGTCTACAGTTCATGAATTTGAAGACAATCAAGCTTGCCTGTATTATACTGTTATTGTACTCACTGTATGTTTTTATTATTTTCGAACATACAGAAATTTTGTTGAAGAGAAACTGGGAGCCAAGTACGTGGAGAGGCGTAAAACAGAGTTTGCCAAGTCCTATCATGAGAGTGGACCAGCCACCACTATATTTTTTATCCTTTCTCCAGGAGTTGATCCACTGAAAGACGTAGAGATGCTCGGTAGGGTATACAAGGCATTTATAACATACATATTCAAAATATATGTTTACGTACTTAGTGGAGCGCCATATGAGCAGGAATTGACATATATCCTCATGGTACTTATGTATTATCTGGGCTCCCATGTTAAATGCACCCCATTTTTTCATACCCCTACTATCCAACTACGCATGGAGTTGAATTTATATAGTGTGGCGAGCGCAGCGAGCCACCGTGCCCGAAGCGTGGCGAGCGTAGCGAGCCCCGCGAGGGGACGCGGTCTCATAAGAAAAACGGGAGCCCAGATATTACATAAGTACCATCCTCATTGTGCTTTATGTAAGACAATCATGGGGTGTATATTACATGGCTGAATGATGCTGTTAGTTATTGCCACTGTATAACCCTGCCAAGTTGAGCAAAATGTTAGCGTTCAAGCCTAGTAAATGAAGCGTACCTCAGACCTGCTCATGTGAGCTGCTAATCAATGGTTTATCGACGCAACACCGTGCAGCACCAGAAGATCCAACGTAAAGGTCTATTTCAAAAAGATTTAAGAGTGAATTTTTGGCTTTCATTCTACTGTTTTCCCTGCCCAAAACAAAACAGTAATTTTACTTATTTAATAAAACCTTCTGTGTCATCAATTAAGACAATAAAATTGCGGTGGTGGGGATGCTGGTGTTCTCATTACCGACACTGGCATTCCAATTACCACCAGGAGATTGGCGTTGGAATTCCGACCTCAATGAAGAAGCCGGCACCAGAATCCCGACTGCTGGGATGCTGTGTGTAAGTTTGTGGGGTGTTTTAGGCCAGAGAAGGGGGGAGGGGGGTAGGTTTAGGCCCTGGGGAGAGATTTAGGATTAGGCTGTGGGGGAGATAAGGTTTAGGTTGCGGGGAGGGAGGGTTAGGATTAGGCACCTAGAAGGGGGGGTTGGGGTTAGGCTGCTGGACGGAAGGGTTAAGTTTAGACAGCAGAGTATGAAGGTTACACACTTACCTATCGTTAATGATATAGTGTATGGGCCGTTAATAGGGGTGGCCGAGGGGTGTTGCCCCCAGCGGGCATGGTCTAAGGGGTGGCAACATTGTTGCCCTGGAATAGCACACCCTGCCGCCTAAAAAGCTGACCTGTAGCATTCTGAGGCACTGGGTGCTATCAACTTCACTCTGGTCCGACCGCCCTGTGATGTCACATATTTGTGGGCGTGGCTAGAACAGGGAGCTTATCACTTGTGCACACCTCCCACATACCCTGATCCTTCGAAACTCCAACCTCCAACTGACACAACCATAAACACATTTCCACAAAGTCCCTGCCACTAGTTTATTATATCACTGTCTTTATACCGCACCATATAATATCAGCATCACCCAATAAAGACTGGAATTATAGAACTTGCACATGTAGGTACACATTATCCATTTATCAGTGTGATGCATAATATGTGGTTCCATTTAGCATGGTAAATACACTACACGCATCTGATACTCATTAGAGTTCTTATTTAATATTGTTTATTGTCTTCTTGCAAAGATTTCTGATGTATGTGTTTCTCCACTGGTGTTTTGCTAGAAATCTTTGTTGTTCTGGCTGGATGACATTATTGCCTGCTTCACATAGGTAACAGACTTGGATTTACCATTGACTCAGGAAAACTTTGCAATATCTCTCTGGGTCAAGGGCAGGAAGGCATTGCAGAAATAGCGATGGAAAAAGCATCAAAAGAAGGCCATTGGGTTATACTTCAAGTAAGCCGATTCAGTCTGTTCTAGAAGTGCTTCATTGCCGAGCTGTAAGACTGCACTTCTACAAAAATAATCTGTGCTTCTGCAAAATGCTTTTGTGGAATGAAAGTGGATATATGGTCATATCTGTTTTATTTTTCTTAAATGACACACTGTACTTATTTCGTGCTGATGGGAAACAGGGTTTTTATTTAGTACATAGACGATAGAATTGATCACAAGTTGTGCATTGGTATTTCTTTGAAATTGAAACATTCTCGCGGTGCAGTGACCTGTATATCATTTGTAAACATAGGGCCCGCTTCTAGTTTGTTGAGTAAGCTGCAAGGATCTAGGCGAACAATATCGCATAGTGTCTATGGCAGAGATTTTCAACCCTTTTACCTTGCGGAACACTAAATAAGATTTTCAAATTACCAATGAGATCCCCACAGAGCAAAACCCATTGGCCCCCACAGAAAAAAAAAAAAAACTATTGGCCCCCATATTAAAAAAAACAATCACACTGGTCCCCACAGGTAACAAAAATAAAATACATTGACCCTTTACATGAATAGAAGAGACATGCCATGGCACAGTGGTTGAAAAATGCTGGTGTATGGGGATCTGCAGGGCCCAGGACTGGAGTCTATAAAGTATAATTGTCATATACAAAGTTCACATTTCCCTTGAAATAATGTCGATGTAGAGTAGTGCGGCCCGTGCTGCAGACACCGGAGGTTTCACAAGGCATGCTGGGGCTTCGTGAAAGTGAAGGGGGGCCCTGCCTATTTTGTCAGTTCCTGGGCCCCACAATTTCTGATGGCAGCCCTGAATGGAGATCTCCGTTAGTGGAGATTTCAATTTCAGAAGATCTGACTAAAGTCATCCATGCATTTATTTCTTATATATATCGTTGTGCTTTACAATTGGAGACAACAGTGATTAAAGAAACTGGGTAGAAACAAACCGACATAGAGGTAGGAGGGCCCTGCTCGCAAGCTTACAATCTATATGGATTTGTATTATCACACCAAGACTACTGCAATGCCTCTACCCAGTGGCGTAACTATAAATTTTGCTCCCCCCTGCCATAAAATTTTGCGGCGCCCCCTCCCCCCCCATGTAAAAAATACAGTGCACTCCGAAAGAGAGACATGCCATCTCATAAGGACCATACACAATAGTAATCCCATTCCAAATTACACCACACAGTAGCACAACAGAACCAGTGGCGTAACAACCATTTGGTACCCTGTGCCAGAAAGGAAATTGGTGAGTGCACCACCACCACACCTAAAATAAGAGAGTGCGCGCCGTAGGCGCGCGGCAAAATGTAGGAGCGATGCTTCATGGGGAAGGGGCGTGGCCATATAAAAATACTAATAACATTGTAATGCCCATTATGTAGTACGCCACACAGCGTAATGCTCCTTACACAATATAGCGCACACCATAATGCCCATATAATATTACAACACACATTATGCTCCACGCAATGCCCCGAGTACACCTACACATGACTACATAATGCCCAGAGTTACCGACAGTAGTAGCGCTGTATATATATGATATAGATCCTGATGAAGAGATTAAAAACTCTTGAAACGTTGATGTAAGCAGGCGTCTGTCTCCTTTATTCTGAAAAGTCGCCGGAGTGCCGCCCTACCACCACGATATATTTGGGGACGTGCTTGTCTTCCAGGGGAAGGCACCTGGTGCTGCTGATTTTACACTGAACCGTGAAGTGCCGCCCTACCACCACGATAGATTATATATATATAAATATATATCTGTACAAACAATAGAATGAGAAGGAGTGCCCAATAGTGCATTAAAATTGTATTTTAATAGACATAAAAACATCCATCCTGGATACAAATAGTGGGGACTCATACCAAGATATAAAACACTGTGGACTGGTTACCAGTACCACACGGCATATGAGTAAATACCACGGCAATACAGCTGGGCATCCGTCTGATCCAAGGTCCCGCCGGACATCCACACGCTGGCTTGCAGTGCAGCGATCCGGGAGACCAAAGCCAAAGTTTTAGCCAGGTGTCAGATGTTTTTATGTCTATTAAAATACACTTTTAATGCACTATTGGGTGCTCCTTCTCATTCTATTGTTTGTACAGATTTTTCACTCCGTGGATCCTGGAGTTGTTGCTTGTAGAGAAGGGAGCTGTGGTCATTACTGAACGGTCCTAGTGCTCATTAACCCTTGTCGGTCTGAACAGGAGGCTCAGGACCACTGGTCAAGTTCAAATAAGTGACTTTACAGCCCCTATACTCGCTTGTTATATATATATATATATATATATATATATATATATACAGTATGTAGCGCCCTATTTTCAAACTAAACTCAGTGCTCTGAATAGGCATATAATTGTAAGAGATGCTAACAGATAGGCATACATTGCTGAAAATATAGTCATATCTGTGAAAAACCTTTGTCTATAAATACATATTTCCATAGGCACAGGCTAGGATTTAAAAGTTAATCTGTAGTTCATGAGAAGGTATATGTATGTGTATATATGTCATTTTTATTGATGGAACATAATTAATGTATGATGTATATACTTAGATATTGCATGTGTTTACACATTTTAATGTATTTCATGTATTTACACACGGCTGGCAAGAGAATAAAGGGACACTTGTGGAAACTTCCAGAGCCACCTTATGCTTCGTGACAAGGGAGTCACATGATGCCAGTCACATGATGCCAGTCACATGACAGTCCTAGGGAAAAGTAGGAAAACATCTCATAGTGACAGTTAGAAAGAAAAACCGCCATAACCCCAGGCAGGACTGACATCCTAGGAGCTACCTGCACTGCTGGTAAAGAAGCTGT
Organism: Crinia signifera; assembly: GCF_055691185.1. Classification (NCBI taxonomy): domain Eukaryota; kingdom Metazoa; phylum Chordata; class Amphibia; order Anura; family Myobatrachidae; genus Crinia; species Crinia signifera. The sequence goes on from NC_139223.1 coordinate 193,987,366, forward strand.
GCTGTAACTAGAGCAAAGACGGGCACTGTGAGTGAGTGACAGCCAGAGCAGGGCATCAAGGGAGCAATACCTGTTGTGAGGGTGATCTTTTCGGCATCGGCAGGAGTCAGTAATAGAGTAAAGCCATACAGGGCCTTAACTATAATTGGCAGCAGCAGCAGCTTCTGTGCTAGACTTTCTTCCATGGATGCTGTAGTGGCCATAAAGTGAAGAAGGACTGATGATTATATAGTCCACGCAGCGGTGAGTGGCATCAGTGAAGCCAGCAGCATTGTGTACAGACACTACTTGCAGCATACACAAGCCAGTTGTAGCAAGTCAGAGATTGGGGGAGCAGCCAAGCTGTAGTACAATGACCAGGCAGCCAGTATAATCTGTGTGTGGTGCTATGTTAGAGATGCTATCTACGTCATATGATGTGATGATAATTCCTGTCGTTTTATGAATACAGAGACTATAATTATTAACATCCTAAGTGCAGACAGCTTCTAATATCTGTTGCAAACTTAAACTGATGAGGACACGTTGCATGTTTAAGAAGTGAGTTTAGTCTCAATATAAGCTCCAGAGGAACAGTTTCAGGAATAAAAGTAAAGCTTTATACATTTATACATTGACAGTCTGGCCTAAACTTACACAACTGAGCTGAGGACATTGATACCTGCTTTCATCTAAATGTTACATTTCAAGTGATTTGCTAGCGATTGCAACGTTGTATCATTTGCTCAGGACTGTGCTCAGATAAACGCATATGCAGCTAACACAGTTACTTTACATTAAAGAAAAGAACTTTAATTGTTCATAATTGGACCATAGAGAAGAGTTGTACAGTATACTTCTCAGGGTGTGATTCAGCACAAGTATAGTTTGGATGTCATTGTTGCAAAGGACACAAACCTAAGATACACGTTATTAACTGGAGGTCAAACTACGTAAAAGGAGAACACAGCGGAATTTAATGCTCTACTAGTATACAGAGACTTTATCCAGTAAGTGGCTATACCGGATGTTATATGGGCCCCAACTGCGCACAACTGGGATTGACATATTAGTAATAATAATATTTTACATTTTTTATTTATACCCGGGTATATATATATTTACATCTAACAAATTGGTTTTCTAAAGTTTTTTGTATTGCATGCAAGTAGTCTGTTGTACAGGTATATATATATTTGTTTTTCCACTTTAATATTTGATAATTGTTATTATACTAATGTATACTAATATAGCCTAAGTGTTGTTAATTTATCATAAAAAATATAAAGACGTTTTTACTTTATAATTGTATTGAATAACTAATCTGTATATTAGAATTAGAGGTTATCCCTAGCTAACCTAATTTAATTACCCATAGGGTCATTATAACAAAAGCTTGGGTGGAGGCACAAAACATTAGCTAAGCAAGTGAACTAAGCGTTACATTTTGGAGGCACCAGCCGAGATCCGAACATATAGTTGTCTCCTGTTTACCAAAATCAAAAGATGGAAATAGTAACTGGGGAAGACATTTTCCGTTGGTGTAGAGATAAAGGGGTTAATGTGCAGTGCAGTTTTGGGCTAGGAGGAAATTTCTCTGATGTCAGTGAGGAAAATGTACTAAAGGAGGTACAAAAATTGTATGGAATAAGTTACCCATATATTGTTGATAAGTGGAAGGGACAATATGGGGATCCATTTGCTTTACTGATCAGTAACAGAAACGATTTAGACCAAGTATTTTTTCCAAGAATGATTGCTATGGAAAATGTACCAGGAAGAAGGATACAACTTTTGTGGCCAGACGGTGGTAATATTGGGGGAGAAGACGCCACAGAAACAGAGGACCATGGATTAGGAGAATTATTTTCTGGGGGCTGTTTCCATGCTACCACTTCAGAATCTGTTCCACAAGAGAATAAAGGTGAAATAACTGGGGTCCAGGTAGAAACTGTGGTAGATAAAGTTGTTAGTCAACTGGAAAGGTGGCACTATGAGGGAGGATACCGACGTTTAAGGATCTTCTCTGGGATATCACCTGTGCCTGCAGGTGAAGAGAATTATGAATTGTGGAGGGAGGCTGCAATACAACACTCCGAAGAATGGCAGTGTCCGGAACATATAAAGAAACAGAGAGTTGTAGAAAGTTTAAGGGGACCAGCCATGGGAGTTATTCAGGCTACCAGAAGAAGTAATTCCCAGGCTACTCTAAAAGATTATATAGAAGCCTTAGATTTTTCATATGGTACATTGGAAGATGTAGGGGATTTGTTGGCCAGGTTAAATAACACATATCAAGAGCCTGGAGAAACATTAACACATTATATATACAGAGTTGATCGATTAATTTATAAAATTATTGATAAGGGAGGTCTTGCTAAGGGAACTGAGGATGAGCAACGGATGAAGCAAATACTCAAGGGTGCTTTGACTAATAATCCGGTTGCTCAACGATTAAGATGTACTATGACAAAGGTTCCTCCTCCTACTTTAACCGAGCTGGTCAGAGAAGTCAAATTGGAGGAAGTCCAGATAGAAAATAGGGAGAAAACTATAAAAAAAGTAAAAGTGGTTCTTCCTGCTTCTGATCAACCCACTATGGATGAGAGGCTATTCAGATTGCTGGAAGAGCAAAACAAGAAAATAGATCAACTCATAGAATTACAGATAAAACAAACCAACAATGTTAATATGCCTTCCGGTATGGGAAGAGGAGCCAATAGGCAAAGGGGTAACCACATTACCTATACTTGTTATAGTTGCGGGCAAATCGGACATCGATCATTTGAATGCCTTAATTCTGGGAATAATAGAGAGAATAATTATACTGCACAGGGGATGCCATCCCAATCGGGAAACGCACAAGGGAGCTCTGTGATCCCCTCACAGACTCCCCAGTCATAAATGTCCGAGCAATGGGGAGTGCCCAGTGGTCAAATAGTCTTCCTGATAGCTTAATGGGAAAGGCTCCACTGGTTAAAGCAATGATCAATGGACATCAATGTACTGTATTAATGGATAGTGGATCTCAAGTATCCATTATTTTTGAGTCCTGGTATAATTTGTATATCTCAGATGTACCTATCCAACCACTTAGTGGTCTCACAATCTGGGGCTTGAGTGAACAAAAGTATCCTTATTTAGGCTATGTTGTGGCTCTAATTTCATTTGAACCTGGGTTGATCACACCAAATGAAACTGTTCCATTTATAGCTTTAGTTTGTCCTGACTCCCCTGGTGATAACGGAGAATTACCTGCCATAGTAGGAACTAATACTAACATGTTCAAAAATCTGATTAAGTGGTGTGAAAAGCAAGAAAAAGAACAACCTAGCTTTGTAGATAGTAAATCAGCTAACAGTAATTACATATGCCAGAGAGTGAACTGTGCACCAGGACTTCCTGCCACAGATTCAAAAACAAATAAAATAGTGTCCCTGAATTTAGAACCCTGTTTTGATGGTAGTGATATTGATTGTGAAAGAAAAAAACAGTTGATGGAACAACTTCAACTTAGAGAACAAGTTTTTTCCAAAAGTGAGTGGGATATAGGTACTGCTACTGGTGTGGAACATCATATTCGATTGAAAGATGACACCCCATTTAGAGAAAGGTCAAGAAGGTTAGCACCTGCAGACTTTGAGGATGTGAGAAAACACTTAAGGGGTCTTTTAGAAACTAGTGTAATTGCTGATTCAGAAAGTCCGTATGCATCCCCTATTGTGGTCGCCCGAAAGAAAAATGGAGAAATTAGATTATGTGTTGATTATAGAACTCTAAATGATCGTACTATACCAGATCAATACACAGTACCGAAAGTGGATGAAGCTCTAGACTGTCTTCAAGGTAGTCAGTGGTTCTCAGTACTAGACTTGCGAAGCGGTTATTACCAAATCCCCATGAGTAAAGAAGATCGCTCTAAAACAGCTTTCATTTGTCCTATCGGATTTTTTGAATTTTTGAAAATGCCCCAAGGAATTAAGGGTGCACCTGCTACATTTCAGAGGACTATGGAGAAAACAGTTGGGGACATGTGCTACAGAGAAGTATTGGTTTATCTCGATGATATAATTGTGTTTGGAAAGACTCTTGAGGAACACAATGTGCGGCTCCTTAAAGTACTAGATAGGCTGCAAGCTAGAGGACTGAAACTATCAGTGGAAAAGTGTAAATTTTGCCAATCAGTAGTAAGATACTTAGGCCATATTGTTAGCCGGGCAGGTATAGCTACCGACCCAGAAAAAGTTGAGGTTGTGAAGAACTGGCCCCGTCCAGACAACCTGAAAGATCTACGGTCCTTTTTGGGGTTTTGTGGATATTACCGGAAATTTGTACCCCAGTATTCCAAACTGGCTCGACCCTTAACTGAATTAACCAAGGGATATCCTCCCACTAATTGGAAGAAGAAACTATCCCTGAAAAGAGATAATTATTATAAACCTCAGGAATCCTTTGGAGAAAGATGGGATGTCCAGTGTGAAGAAGCTTTTCTAAAGTTAAAATATAGTTTAACCAATTCACCAGTATTAGCTTATGCCAACCCAGAACTCCCCTATGAAGTTCACATTGATGCCTCCTATGAAGGACTAGGTGGAGTATTGTACCAACTGCAAGAAAATAAATTAAAGCCCATTTCATATGTCAGTAGGGGTTTATCCATTAGTGAGAAAAGATATCCAGTTCATAAATTAGAGTTCTTGGCTTTAAAATGGGCCATTGTTGATAAATTCCATGATTACTTATATGGTGTTTCCTTTGTAGTTCAGACAGATAATAACCCTTTAACTTACATACATTCCACGGCCAAGTTAGATGCAACTGGTCACCGCTGGTTAGCAGCATTATCCAATTATAATTTTATCATTAAATACCGTCCAGGAATAAATAATCAGGATGCAGATGCATTATCTAGATTGCCAAGGAAGGATGTCCATATTGCACAGGAAGAGTGGATTGAGGTCCCAGCTGCAGAAGTAAAAGGGTTATGTCATCAAATTCATATCACAAGACATGTGGAACCTGTCATTATAACATCGATAGGGGCATCAGAAAGGGCCATCCCTCCTCTGTACTGCTGGCTAAGCCATTCTATAATGGAGGGATTGGAGGTAGTGAGTAAAGATGAGATGTCAAAAGAGCAGTATGAAGATAAAGATATTTTTCCCATTATCCATGCAGTTGAAAACCATCAAACAGATATTACTTATTCAAGCCTTTCCATCAATTCCAAAGTTCTTTTTCGACAAAGGAAGAATTTGATTGTAATGCAAGGATTGTTATACAGACGCATCAGAAGACAGGATGGAACCAAGAAATTACAACTAGTATTACCTGCAAAGTACAAAACAATGGTAATGAAATCCTTGCACAATAACCATGGCCATTTGGGATATGAAAAGACTAAGGGGTTAATCTCTGAACGATTTTATTGGCCTCTTATGAATCAAGACATAGAGCGCTTCTGCAAAACATGTGGCAGTTGTGTAGTAAGAAAAACATTGCCCACAAAATCAGCCTATATGGTAAATATAACCAGCTCTGGGCCAATGGACTTAATATGTATTGATTTTCTGAAACTGGAAGATCCAAGCGGACGGGAAAGTAACATTTTAGTTATTACAGATCATTTCACACGTTACGCTCAGGCATATGTGACCCCTAACCAACGAGCCATTACAGTAGCCAAGACTTTATGGGAAAAGTTTTTTATACATTATGGCCTTCCAGGAAGAATTCACTCTGACCAAGGAAGAGATTTTGAGAGCCGTCTAATTCATGAGTTATGTAACTGCTGTGGTATAAAAAAATCGAGGACCACCCCATACCACCCACAGGGAGATCCACAACCAGAACGTTTTAACAGGACCTTACTGGATATGATAGGCACTTTAAATACAAAACAAAAACATCAATGGAGACAATATATCTCACATCTGGTCCATGCCTATAATTGTACAAAAAATGAGGCCACAGGATACTCCCCCTATTTACTCATGTTCGGAAGGGAAGCTCGCTTACCTATAGATGTGTGTTTGGGAACTAAGATTACTACCCCCTCTGCTCCCACTCACACAAAATATGTGAAACAATTACGGAGACAATTAAAAGAAGCCCACAACCTGGCACAAAATGTTGCTAGAAAGTTGGGAGACAGAAACAAACTCAGATATGACACCCATGTGAGGGAACATCCACTATCCCCTGGAGATAAGGTATTAATTAGACATTTGGGGTTACCTAGAAGAAAAAAATAGCAAATAGGTGGAAAACAGAACCCTATATTGTTTTAAATCAACTACCTAATATTCCTGTCTATCAACTAATATCAGAGAACAGGCAAGGCCCTGTATTAACATATCATAGACAGCATTTATTACCCATACCACAAGATATAAGGTGGGAAGACACTGATGTATTACTGAATGATACTGATCCAAAACCTTTCCTGAAGGCAACTGTACCAGATGAGGAGATAGCAGATGGAGATGAGTCAGATACCTGTGAATATAGACATGGGTGTTACTACAAAGAGAATATGCCCCTAATTGTCAGTAGTGAGAAGTTAGTTGGGCCCATGGCTCCTGTGATGAATTTTACTGACAATGATTGGGAAAAAGAAAATAATAGCAATGTTAATGAAGAGTGTTGGAGTGGGAGTATTGATCAAATATCACAAGACCCATCTGGTGATGATTTAGGTGTAGAAGCACCTGAAATACCTAAATCACCTAGACCAAAAAGGGAATGTAAACCGCCTAGGATCTTTACCTATGAACAACTAGGAAATCCTACAGAAATCCCTTTGCTAGTACATCCTAGAATAGTAATGTCCTGGCCTTATTTTGGATATGTAGGAAATTAAATTAATATTGAAGCTTAAAAAGATATCACTTAGTAGATGAAAGACCAATATGAATCTGTATGGTGATCCTGACCTTTATGTAAGTCAGAATCCCCAGGGGGAGAGTGTAGCGCCCTATTTTCAAACTAAACTCAGTGCTCTGAATAGGCATATAATTGTAAGAGATGCTAACAGATAGGCATACATTGCTGAAAATATAGTCATATCTGTGAAAAACCTTTGTCTATAAATACATATTTCCATAGGCACAGGCTAGGATTTAAAAGTTAATCTGTAGTTCATGAGAAGGTATATGTATGTGTATATATATGTCATTTTTATTGATGGAACATAATTAATGTATGATGTATATACTTAGATATTGCATGTGTTTACACATTTTAATGTATTTCATGTATTTACACACGGCTGGCAAGAGAATAAAGGGACACTTGTGGAAACTTCCAGAGCCACCTTATGCTTCGTGACAAGGGAGTCACATGATGCCAGTCACATGATGCCAGTCACATGACAGTCCTAGGGAAAAGTAGGAAAACATCTCATAGTGACAGTTAGAAAGAAAAACCGCCATAACCCCAGGCAGGACTGACATCCTAGGAGCTACCTGCACTGCTGGTAAAGAAGCTGTGCTGTAACTAGAGCAAAGACGGGCACTGTGAGTGAGTGACAGCCAGAGCAGGGCATCAAGGGAGCAATACCTGTTGTGAGGGTGATCTTTTCGGCATCGGCAGGAGTCAGTAATAGAGTAAAGCCATACAGGGCCTTAACTATAATTGGCAGCAGCAGCAGCTTCTGTGCTAGACTTTCTTCCATGGATGCTGTAGTGGCCATAAAGTGAAGAAGGACTGATGATTATATAGTCCACGCAGCGGTGAGTGGCATCAGTGAAGCCAGCAGCATTGTGTACAGACACTACTTGCAGCATACACAAGCCAGTTGTAGCAAGTCAGAGATTGGGGGAGCAGCCAAGCTGTAGTACACTGACCAGGCAGCCAGTATAATCTGTGTGTGGTGCTATGTTAGAGATGCTATCTACGTCATATGATGTGATGATAATTCCTGTCGTTTTATGAATACAGAGACTATAATTATTAACATCCTAAGTGCAGACAGCTTCTAATATCTGTTGCAAACGTAAACTGATGAGGACACGTTGCATGTTTAAGAAGTGAGTTTAGTCTCAATATAAGCTCCAGAGGAACAGTTTCAGGAATAAAAGTAAAGCTTTATACATTTATACATTGACAGTCTGGCCTAAACTTACACAACTGAGCTGAGGACATTGATACCTGCTTTCATCTAAATGTTACATTTCAAGTGATTTGCTAGCGATTGCAACGTTGTATCATTTGCTCAGGACTGTGCTCAGATAAACGCATATGCAGCTAACACAGTTACTTTACATTAAAGAAAAGAACTTTAATTGTTCATAATTGGACCATAGAGAAGAGTTGTACAGTATACTTCTCAGGGTGTGATTCAGCACAAGTATAGTTTGGATGTCATTGTTGCAAAGGACACAAACCTAAGATACACGTTATTAACTGGAGGTCAAACTACGTAAAAGGAGAACACAGCGGAATTTAATGCTCTACTAGTATACAGAGACTTTATCCAGTAAGTGGCTATACCGGATGTTATATGGGCCCCAACTGCGCATAACTGGGATTGACATATTAGTAATAATAATATTTTACATTTTTTATTTATACCCGGGTATATATATATTTACATCTAACAAATTGGTTTTCTAAAGTTTTTTGTATTGCATGCAAGTAGTCTGTTGTACAGGTATATATATATTTGTTTTTCCACTTTAATATTTGATAATTGTTATTATACTAATGTATACTAATATAGCCTAAGTGTTGTTAATTTATCATAAAAAATATAAAGACGTTTTTACTTTATAATTGTATTGAATAACTAATCTGTATATTAGAATTAGAGGTTATCCCTAGCTAACCTAATTTAATTACCCATAGGGTCATTATAACAAAAGCTTGGGTGGAGGCACAAAACATTAGCTAAGCAAGTGAACTAAGCGTTACATATATATATATATATATATATATATATATATATATATAAATATATACACACACACACACACAGTTACCGACAGTAGCAGCGCAACTTATACTGTACATAACGACCACACCAGTTGCCGACAGTAGTAGTATCACAACTTATAAATAATGCTCACACCAGTTGCCGACACTAGTAGCGCTGCCTGTACATATGTCCACACCAGTTGCCGACACTAGTAGCACTGATTATACATATGCCCACACCAGTTGCCGACACTAGTAGCGCTGCCTGTATATATGTCCACACCAGTTGCCGACACTAGTAGCACTGATTATACATATGCCCACACCAGTTGCCGACACTAGTAGCGCTGCCTGTACATATGTCCACACCAGTTGCCGACACTAGTAGCGCTGATTATACATATGCCCACACCAGTTGCCGACACTAGTAGCGCTGCCTGTACATTTGTCCACACCAGTTGCCGACACTAGTAACGCTGATTATACATATGCCCACACCAGTTGCCGACACTAGTAGCGCTGCCTGTACATATGTCCACACCAGTTGCCGACACTAGTAGTGCTGCCTGTACATATGTCCACACCAGTTGCCGACACTAGTAGCGCTAGGGTGACCAACTCATCCCTTTAATCCGGGACACATATTAATTACACAGGTTCTGTGGCTGGATTTCACCTGGTTTTAAACTGCCACACCTCAAGACTCCATTTCACCTAGTTTTAAACTGCCACAGAATCTGTGTAATCAATATGTGTCCCGGATTAAAGGGATGAGTTGGTCACCCTAAGTAGCGCTGATTATACATATGCCCACACCAGTTGCCGACACTAGTAGCAATGCCTGTACATATGTCCACACCAGTTGCCGACACTAGTAGCGCTGATTATACATATGCCCACAGCAGTTGCCGACACTAGTAGTGCTGCCTGTACATATGTCCACACCAGTTGCCGACACTAGTAGTGCTGCCTGTACATATGTCCACACCAGTTGCCGACACTAGTAGTGCTGCCTGTTCACAATGTACAAAGATGGAGTGCCTCTCAGCAAGCGCTGGGACTCGCCAGAACACCCCCGCTAGTGGGCCGGCGCTCCATCTGACTGGGATGCGCGTCCCTTTTTCCTTGAGGCAGGGGACTTGAGCCCGTGAAGCGGAGATGGGCAGGTTTAGGGGGGGGGGGGGAGTGGAAAGGTGGGATCAGGCGGCATGGGGACACATGCGCATCTGGTGCGCACACGTTCCCTTCCGGCGGCTGGCAAATCTACCGCCAGCCCCTGTAAGAATGACAGGCACTCCATCTGTGTGTATATATATATATGTGGGTCAGTCCAGGATGAAGGCTGTATAAGCCGAAACGGCTCCGTTGACTGCTGCCTGATTATGCTACGCTTTGGTGATTATATCCACTGATTATCATGCCTTTGTAATGCTATCAGTTGCATCCCAGTCCCCTCTGGCTATGAACTTTTGCCACATGAATTAAAAGTTCTATTGTATTTTCTAAAGGAGTGCTGCCTCATCTATGTCCTCTGGATGTAATGTTTCCATATATATACACACACATATACACACATACAGATGGAGTGCCCGTCATTCTTGCAGGGGCTGGCGGGGCAGATTCGGCAGCCGCCAGCCCCCGAAAGGGAACATGCTCCATGCTGCCTGATCCCACCTATACAGTATTTATATATTTATTTTAAATAGTACTGGTGTAAAATAAAAAAAACACACCTCTGTTCTTAACTCGTTTGTGACTGGGACACTTTCTCTCTCCTGCTGGCTTCCCAGCTCCTCTGGCCAGGCTCTCCAGGCTCCAGCGTGTGTGATTGCATAGCAGCTGAAGCTGAGGCAGGGACCAGCAGACACTGCTGCTTCCCCTGCCTCGTCTGACTGACACTAGAAGCCCGCCCACCCGCCCGCATCCCATTGGATGTTTGATGTTTCTCCTGACCTCCCTCCCTCCCATTGGGCAACCCACCCGCCCGTCAAATAAATATATTTTTTTTCAGTGACAGATCCACTGTCATGGCCGCGCCCGTGCCGACTCGCCTGTGATCAGCGAGCGCACGGGCAGCGGCAGGCGGCGGTGTGCGGGCGGCAGCGGCACAACACCCAGCCGCATACTGTGTACTGTGTTTGTGCCGGACACTCACTTGTCCGGCACCCGCCCCCGCTCCCACTGAGTGAAGTGTGACAAACTCTCTGTCTGTCACACTCACTTGCCCAGCACCCGGCGCCCACGCAGCCCCCGCTCCCCCAAGCAGTGGCGGGGGCTGCCTTACGTTATCTCCGCCCCTGCCTCTACCTTGGTCTCCCAGCAAAAGAATGATAGTACACCACTTGCAGATGGTACAAAACACAACTGCCAGGCTATTAACCAACCATGTTTAAATGTGCTTAAATGGTTTTAAATATAACTATTAACTATATGTGATTTATTGCTTATTAAATTTAATATTAATTATTTTAATAAATAATTGGTGATCAATACAGTGCGCTCTCTCAGATAATTTTATTAAACAACCAGCCCTGCACCAGCCACATAACACCCATTCTACCCTCACTGGCTATCTGACGAAGTCTCTGACGAAACGCGTTAGGGTGTGGTGGTATGTGATACCCGCACATCCTACTCCAGCCAGCGCTCTCCTCCAGCGGTGATCCACGACCGATGGCTTCCTGACGTGGTGGTGCAAACCAGCGCCATTCGCCTTCCGGTGTCCTGACATCAAGGTCCTTGTGGTAGAGAAGATTGCCTCGGTATTTTATGTAAAACCACGCCGTAACCAGCCCACACTGTTCTCGGTACGAGCAATTGCTTTTATCTGTGGAGTCAGCAATTGGCCTCCTTAATTAAAAGTTTTACCTGCACCATGAAGCGCCCCTTTTCTTCTTGTTTTGTGTATATATATATTTACATGATATTTATATGACCAGGGCCGAAGGTACTAGGAGCAGCTTATGATTCCATTACTGCCCCACTAAGTTACTGCGATCTGTAGATGATAGACTGTTAACTGTACCTAGAATCTCACTTAACTCACCTGGGGGTGGAGCTTTCAGCTTTGTGGCTCTGACAATGGAACTCTCTTCCCCGCACAGTGCGAGAGGTTTGTGCTAAAGAATCCTTTAACAATAGACTTTGGACTTTCATATTTACTCAGCATTACCCTAATATCTACGGTTACACTTGTATTTTGTGCCTATTAGGACAAATAATAACATTATTATTATCATTATTATTATTGCCAAATGTGAAGTTGAAGCCCTGATTATTTTCTGTTCGCAGAATGTTCACCTTGTAGCCAAATGGCTCAGCACTTTAGAAAAATTACTGGAAAAATACAGCCATGGAAGCCACCTGGACTACCGGGTATTCATGAGTGCTGAACCAGCCCCGACACTCAAGGAGCACATTATCCCACAAGGGATCCTGGAAAATGCTATCAAAATTACAAATGAACCCCCAACCGGAATGCTGGCAAATCTGCATGCTGCTTTGGATAACTTTGATCAGGTCAGTATAATAGTATATTGGGGGTAATTAAGGCCTGCTCCCTAGGCTGCGTCTATTCGGAGACTAGCGAGCAGGTCAACGCTGCCCAAACGCACCCCCCCCCCTCGAAACCCCTCGCTAAGCTGCGAGCGGATGTTTATGCTTTTACATTTGCTCGCATGCACCCGCACAGAGGAAATGTCCTTGATGGTTACTTACCATCTAATGCATTTTCCACTGCTCGCAGCCAAAAGGTGGAATAGGACTTACTTTTCGGCTGCACGGTCTTCTGCGAATTGTAGCCGGGCGCTGAGGTCATGTGAGGTCAGCAGTCAGCTGCCTGCACCAAGCAGATTGGGGAACGCCTGCATTCCCTGGCTCCCGCCCAGCGTTTGTATGGACGCGCCCACCGTTTTTTTGTGGGCGGGCCTTTGAAATGCCGGGTGTCCACTCCGGAATATAGGGAATTTGTGTGTTGTGCAATTAACAGCAGGTGGCACGGGGAAGTCACTCCCCCAGAGTAATGATTACAAAAAAGAAAATAGTGCCAGCGCTGGCTAAAGGATAACAAGACGGTTCTCTTACAGAATATTTTTAATAATAAAAGTGACAATATTTTAATATATATCACAATAAAATGTTATATCAAACATAATAAAATAAAATAAATGATAAATAAAAGACTAGAGCTGCATTTGTTGTATAGTCACATGTGGTCGCACCATTCAAACTGGAAGCTGGACTGATATTACTAAGCATAGGCTGATGGAGTCCGAAGAGGATGAGAAGATGGCAATATCCCACGGATGAATATGTGCCTCTTGTCTCCTCCATTATGTGTAGGGAAGCCAATCCCAGGGCATTTTTTCAATCCTGGGATTCGGGATTGAAAAATGCTCAATCCCGGGATTCCCGGGATCCCGGGATTGGCTTCCCTAAAAAAAAAAAATGCCCCGCATGTTTATTCACAGTCACAGGGCAAGGCAGATGCGGCCAAGAGCCCGGTGGGTGGCTGGTCATGGTGACGTTGCCGGGAGCTAGGTGGGTGGGCGGGGTCATCGGGAGCCGGGCAGGATGGGTAAGCGAGTTCTGCGGGAGGTGGGTAAGCGAGTTCTCCAGGAGGTGGGTGGGCGGGGTTTCCGAGAGCCGTGCAGGATGCGGCCAGGACAATGTAGGTAAAGCCGGCTTAGGCTGTCTGTGCGCCTGTGTGGCCTGCGCAGCGTGACCTATGACCTCGTCACACTGCACAGGGCCACAGTGCCGCGTACATGGGAAGCCGGGCAGTGTCTGAGCGATGCTCAGACGCTACCCGGCATTAAACTGCGCATGCGCAGTCTAGTCCCGAAATCCCGGGATTGGAAACGCCAATCCCGGGATTGAAATCCCGGTGTTTTGGGGGCCAAATCCCGGGATCCCGCCGATCCCGATCCCGGGATTGGCCACCCTATTTATGTGCACTTTGTAAAAGCGCTGATTTCATAGTTACGCCAGTGCAGATGGAGCATACTGCGTTACGACATTTGGTACAATCCCTTATTGGATGCATGATGCTGCAATTGCACAATTCACGGCAAACATCGCTCCGCTTCAAGGGCCTGATTCAGAGCCATTCACTGGGCTGCGAATTTGCAGCCTGAGTGGTTATTGAATGCCCGCACATTTGCACGGTATGCTTTGCGCATGTGCGAGGTCCCCCTGCGATCAGACACAGTGATGGCTTGCCATTGCTGGACATTCAAGGGCAAATTGACAGCCAATGGTTGATTGTGGGCAGCAACACAGCGTTTCCAAACCCAACAACTGGGGAAATACAACTGGGATTGTGGTGTAATGGTGGGTACACACCAGGACGACTAGGGCCCGATCCCTGCTGCAGGTAGGATCTCAATGACGACCATACAGCCGGGTGCGGGTCGCCATCGGATTGGACCCGCTCACGGTGCACATCGTGAGCGGGTCGTGCCCCCCCGCGTCACCGTGAGCGGGTCGGACGAGACACTGACGACCCGCTCACGATGTGCATCGTGAGCGGGTCGCCCTGGTGTGTACCCTACATTACTCCCTGAGACATTGGAGGCACTGCCTGCTAGGCTCCAGTTGTAAGAGGGGCACCAAGAAAGAAAGACTGAAGAAGCTATGCTATAAACTTTTAGAGGGATTTCATCAAACTGGGACAGATATAAAATTGTGTGAGCTAATTTACCAACCAATCCGCTCCTGTCATTTTCAAACACAACCTGTAAAATGTAAGGCAGAAGCTGATTGGTTGGTACTTTATCTCTCCTAATTTTACCTACAAGCTTTGATTTAAAAAAAACTTCAAGGCTCTATTTATTATCATTTGCAGCCAGCAGCCAAAAATAAAGATTTTTTGGAGCTGCAATAAGGAATCTTTTTTCTCCCAGATGTACCATGAGATACAGTATGGCTGTTTTCAGATAGGGGTTCTTTAAAAGCACAGATAAGTATAACTTAGCGTACAGGCGGGATTTTTACCCATGCACCCAATGCGTGTGCAGTATATGGGCCTTTATTCAGATCTGATCGCAGTACAAATTTGTTCTCAAAATGGGCAAACCCATGTACACTGCAGGTGGGGCAGATGTAACATGAGAGAGAGTTAGATTTGTGTGAGTTATTTTGTTTCTGTGCAGGGTAAATACTGGCTGCATTATTTTTACACTGCAATTCAGAGTTCAGTTTGAACACACCCCACCCAAATCTAACTTTCTCTGCACATGTTACATCTGCCCCACCTGCAGTGCACATGGTTTTGCCCATTTTGAGAATAAATTTGTACTACAATCAGATCTGAATAAGGGCCATAGTGTATGCAGTTTCTGTCGTTCTATACATACTTAAAATATATTTTGTCTGGATCTCCTCTGTGAGTAGCTTAGCGTTAGCTGTAAGATGTAAGCACATCACATTGGATGCACGTGCGCCTCTTTCCATAATTGGGGGGCTTGCTAATATTACTTGTCATTACAATTAGTATCTAAATGTTTATTGCTAGCAATTGATTTTCACCTTTTATGTAAGCACGCGGAGATTGTGCTATTGATTTACCTGCACAGCACTGCAATATCACCGTACAGATATATCACACAGTTAACATGTAATGACACGGTAAGTGTAAGATTGTGCGGAATGCAGACAATATTATAATGCCAGGGGAAATTGATGTATCATTGACAGGTTAGTAAAATCGTGCGCTCCTCGCTGTCTTGCAGAACACCCTCGACCAGTGCACCCGTGAGCAAGAGTTTAAAAGCATTTTCTTTTCCTTGTGCTACTTTCACGCTTGTGTTGCCGAGAGGCGGAAATTTGGCCCCCAGGGGTGGAATAGAAAGTATCCTTTTAACATTGGAGACCTCACAATTTCAGTAAATGTTCTATACAACTACCTGGAAGCGAACTCTCAGGTATAATGCCTAGTATAAAGATGTCGTTCAATGTGCAGTGATTTATAGTACGGTGTAGAATTAACTGCGATTTCAATATATTTGTTTGCAAATATTTTTAAGAATTTTTTTTGTTTAATTACTAGGACTAAAGGGATATATTTCTATGACAGATAATTATTTTATATACTGACTTGATTTGTTTAGATTTAATTGTTAAAAAGAATATCTAGACAACCTTTTAACATACATACATATAAATATAGCAGCGAGATTCGACGGCACCTGGAGTTGGAAATAAATAGTCTGGAGACGGTTTAGTGATCAAACGTTTTCAATGTTATTGAAACATCTTCATCAGGATGAAGATGTTTCAATAACATCGAAAACGTTTGATCACTAAACCGTCTCCAGACTATTTATTTCCAACTCCAGGTGCCGCCGAATCTCGCTGCTATATTGGGGGACGTCATTGGTCTTCTGGCGGGCACCGGAGGTAAGGTACCACTGACGATTGGAGTGCTGTCCTACCACTAACATTACATATAAATATACATACATTAATTAAATACATACATAAAAGAAATGTGTGTATATATATATATATATATATATATATATATATATATATATATATATATATATATATAGGTAAGGGAATGAAGCGGCACTCACGAGGCTTTGTGCAAAAGTAGAAAAGTCTTTATTTATCCGACATGTTTCAGGGGGTAACCCTCCCGTCGTCATATCCCTGACGACGGGAGGGTTACCCCCCGAAACATGTCGGATAAAGAAAGACTTTTCTACTTTTGCACAAAGCCTCGTGAGTGCCGCTTCATTCCCTTACCTACATGGGAACTGCTGCTTCCAAAGAAGGCACCGGAGCCGTTTACTACATATACCCTGCGAGTGCCGGATCAAACCTTGAAAATATATATATATATATATCCTCAGGGAGGAAGTCAGTTGTGACGAAACATGTTGGGCAGCTTCTGATAACTACCTCACTTTCCACTGAAAATTTCTTATTTTTTAAGTCCATGTATGAAATCTAGTCATATGTATTTCATTGTGATTTTTTTTTAAACGCATCTACTACCCCTTTCTTATGTATTTATTGTATTTGTATGTGTAGTCTTTGTTAAACCCTCATTGGATGTATTAAATGTTTATCCTTTTTTACTTTTTTATATTTATATTATTTTTACTATATATATATATATATATATATATATATATATATATATATATATAATATACACACTTAACATCGGCACTCACCTTTCCTAGTTTTGGGGTGCCCTATGGCTTGTGACCACATTGTTTAAACAGACATTGTAGGGGCTCTGCACACACTAAATTAACTGATAATAAATAGTGGAGATTTGGTTCATGAATTGATCAATGCATTTAAGCCTGCAGCCCCCTTCACGGGACCCCACTTTTCTGCAGGTCCTAGCACTATCGCTGAAAATGGTTACAATACACATAGCTATCACATCAATGTTTGATTCCAGGCATGCTATCTGGTCTGAAGCTCACAGCACACTTTGCTTTTATAGGTGAGCAGCTACCAACACACTTGTCACTAATCATCTAGGGAAATGGTTAACATAAGCTATGGAATCTTAGTTAAAAACAGGGTGCATGAGAGAATGTGACCACAATAAGACTAATTAAAAAAAATTAATCTAATAAACAATATATACACTTAACATTGGCACTCACCTTTCCTAGTTTTGGGGTGCCCTATGGCTTGTGACCACATTGTTTAAACAGAATTGTAGGGGCTCTGCACACACTAAATTAACTGATAATAAATAGTGGAGTGTTGGTTCATGAATTGATCAATGCATTTAAGCCTGCAGCCCCCAATGTGGTCACAAGCCATAGGGCACCCCAAAACTAGGAAAGGTGAGTGCCGATGTTAAGTATATATTGTTTATTAGATTAATTTTTTTAATTAGTCTTATTTCATAGCTTATGTTAACCATTGTGGGGTCCCTTGAAGGGGGCTGCAGGCTTAAATGCATTGATCAATTCATGAACCAAATCTCCACTATTTATTATCAGTTAATTTAGTGTGTGCAGAGCCCCTACAATGTATATATATATATATATATATATATATATATATATATATATATATATATAGTCTGTGTGTACCAAGTCTTTGAGTGCCTCCCCATCTGACAGATATATGTATATATATATATATATATATATATATATATATATATATACACACACACACACACACATTTGCTAGCGATAAAATAAACTATTCATTATTTAAGCATCCCAATTTTATCCACAATTCCATTATAATACTCACGCACATGAATTGAGTTTCCTATCCCCATCATACAATGACCGCATTACATACATGTGTACATTGCCCACTGATACTAAAATATATGCTATTAGTAAAGAGACATCTCCTTTGATGCACTGTTCACACTGAATGTCTGTAAGGAAGACGCAGTTCTGCTCCTGGACATGCCCTAAATGTGAAGGTTTTGTACCCAGGTCCCATGGGAAGATCTCCGTTACTTGTTTGGAGAGATAATGTACGGTGGTCACATCACAGACGACTGGGACAGACGACTCTGCCGAACATACTTAGAGGAGTACATGCAGCCCAATCAGGTGACTGTGTGATTCCCATTAAAATACAGAGCTAGAGCTCCCTCTTCTGGGCGCTACATCATAGAGATTTCTTTATTCTTTTTTATTGACAGCGAGAGCAAATATTGTTGTGGTTTTTTCTTGTTAAATTGTACGTCTGTAGCACTGGGGATTGTGTGACATTCAGAAACGAGTGTGTTGTACTGTGTTATATATGTGCATCATGCACCAACAAGTGATATTAGTTCTAAACAATAAGAAAGAATATGGCCCATAGTATATTAATATATCAGTACAGATTTCCAGTTTTGAGGGCATATTTATCATAATCCACATTTTTTATGCGGATGTGATAAACATTTCACTAAATTTGCAGCGGGGAATTGTAGATGTTCACGCAAATAAAGGATTGAGCTCCGGTTGGGATATATCCACTTATTTATTAATAGTTTCTTATATAGCGCACACATATTCCGCAGAGCTGTACAGAGAATATTTGAACAGTCACAGATATTGTGACCAGCGTTTCTATGGTCGCGCCAACCGTTTTTCTGGGTAAGCCCATGAAATGCTTGACCCACTGAGCTCCCTGCATGTCACTTAGCCAGCGAGCGCCCCACACCCAAGGCGCTCACTACGGGTGTTTGCACATGGGCATTATCGCACATGTGCATGCACCCGTCCCCCCCCCATCAGGTACGGGATAAATACGTACCTGTGAGAACAGGTCTGAATCAGCCTCTTAGAATCCTTCTAACTCGCACAACATGGAATGTGTAGCACGCAAAGCAGCATTAATAAATGACATTCAGATGGAGCCAGGGGCACGCGCACACGAGACGCTCCCATGCCCTTTGGCAATGGAGCTTGCCCTGGGTCCCCGCCACCTCCCCCGCCGTCGCCTCAGGTCCCCCTCACTGTCCCGACCCCCCCACAAACCCTGCCCGTCTCCCTGAAGCGGAGATGGGCAGGGGAACGCTGCCAATCTGCTGTGATACTAGGACGCACGTGCGCGTGAGACGCAGGCGCGACCCAGTCCCTATGGCCGGCGCTCGCCAGAGGAGAGGATCTGGCGGGCACCGGCATTGAATGAGGCTGGCTTCATCTGTATCAGAACCGATGTTTAAAAACAAACACGACTTATGCAGCCCTATTGTGAAGAAAATGTTTGGGAATGTTGGAAAACATTAGCAAATAGAATTGTGTCACCTCATTCTAAAATCTTTAATTATTCCAAACTCAGATTAAACCATTTCTGAACTTTTATCAAGGCCTGCAAAATCTGCAAATCCAACAGGGAAGTCAGACCTGATCACTTGGATGTGTGAAGAGGGCGAAATTCACTCACCATCTAATGCCCCCCTCCCCCCGGGCAGTTTTGCCGAAAGTCAGCTCCCGATTGACTGAGGGCATGCCAATCCCGCAGTTCGGGGGAGGAGCATCGGATGTAAACAATACATTCTCAGCTACTCCCAGTACGCTGGTCTGCTTGTTGCTTTTTTTTTTTACTCTGTCGTTGATGCTACATGGAACCAAGAGGACATGATCTTCACCGGAGGACTCAGTAAGTATAATTTTATTCCACAGGGACCCATACAGACTTCTACTGGAGAAGAAGACAGGCCATTGGTGGGCCAGTAGGTGAGTATATTGTGTGAATGATTGTAGTATATGGTAGTATGTAATAAAATTGTACTGTTCGATGTGTCTGTATATTATCTAACGATTTGTTATGTTGTAGAACTACAAGAACAAGTGGGCCCTTTAATGCCTCACATGCTGGGACTTGTGGTACTCCAAGTTCCTGCAAGCAGTGCAGGCTTGCTGGGACGTGTAGTTCCCCAACATACCGCAATAGTTTATTCTGTCATTCTACACTTAAATCAGCCCGGTGCCAGGTGCTCAAGACTGACTTATATTTGCGAACAGGGGAAAGATCATTTGACCAAATGATTTTGCCCCCCCGTACGTACCCTTGCAATTGGATGTTTATGCAAACATCCATTTGCAATGCACCGGGAATGTATGTGCAGTGGCAGGGGGGGGGGGGGGGGGGGGGGGGAATTCACTCGCCTAGCGGGTGGCATTAGTTGGCTTGCTAAGCATTAAATTTAAACTGCTTTGTGCAAGGTTTTTACTTTTCCAGTCTCCTCTTCAGATAGAAAGGAAACTATCAGCAGCATTTCGGGGGGCGGGACTTAGTTGCGACATGATTATGACATTTTAGCTCCGCCCCCTCCTTGGAGGATCTGATCTCACACAGTTTAGGATACTTGAGACTCAATAAAACCCCCCTAGCTTGTAATGACTGGTCTGCTGGCACTGCTTCGGGAAGTTTAATGTAACACGAGTATAACTTAGCTGAGATGTTGGAAAGCTGAATGGTAAATAACTATTTCACTTAGGATCTTGTAGCAACGCCGACGAAGCAATTAAACTAAATGACAATCATATTGCTGGGACAATCGAAGCTCTATGTGGCATGTTTAATTGTAAGGCAAATATATCCGTGGTGGTGCAAAAACGATGTGGTGTTAACCTCCCTCATTACCGACACTTCCTGCTCAGTGTTGTGTCAGCGACATCTCGGAGGGATAATCACGGCGTACACATGCAATCATCGCAGGAGATTCTCATTGCAATAAACATTGTCAGAGTCATTTCACAAACGCAACCGAGACCTCTTACACTGTTATAATAGTACGGAACAGATATAAGGCTAATCCAAAACGATCATTATATTTATATTCTGAAATAAACAGGATGAGCATGCTATTAAAAAATTGTGTATTTAAATAAAAATCTGGGAAACATCGGAACACGTTGGGATATATGGTATATGGTCACTAGGTCTACAACAATTGGGTCGACAAGCATTAGGTCGACACCACTAGGTTGACATGCATGAATGTCGACATGACTGAAGGTCGATATGGGGTTAGGTAGACAGGGTCATTAGGTCGACATGGGGACAGTCGACATGGGGTTTTTCACTTTTTCTTTGTGCCGACATGTGTCGACAGGCGGTATTTCATGCCCTACCATGCACCAGGGCGGGGTAGAGATGCGCCAACCAGGGCTGAGTGCTTCTATAGCATGATAGCAGGGTTTTCCTGCTCTCATTATTGAGGAGGAAGCCGGCTCACCCCCGCAGTCAGTGGGAGGGAAGCCTGCTCACCCCCGCAGTCAGTGGGAGGGAAGCCAGCTCACCCCGCAGTCAGTGGGAGGGAAGCCTGCTCACCCCGCAGTCAGTGGGAGGGAAGCCGGCTCACCCCGCAGTCAGTGGGAGAGAAGCCGGCTCACCCCCGCAGTCAGTGGGAGGGAAGACGGCTCACCCCCGCAGTCAGTGGGAGGGAAGCCGGCTCACCCCCGCAGTCAGTGGGAGGGAAGCCGGCTCACCCCGCAGTCAGTGGGAGAGAAGCCGGCTCACCCCCGCAGTCAGTGGGAGGGAAGCCGGCTCACCCCCGCAGTCAGTGGGAGGGAAGCTAGCTCTCCCCGCAGTCAGTGGGAGGGAAGCCGGCTCTCCCCGCAGTCAGTGGGAGGGAAGCCGGCTCACCCCGCAGTCAGTGGGAGGGAAGCCGGCTCACCCCGCAGTCAGTGGGAGGGAAGCCGGCTCACCCCCACTGTCAGTGTACAGTAGAGAGACACCGCTGGAGCCTGGATTGTTAGGTATACTGGAGTAAAATTAGTGTATGTATGCATATTAAAGTCATACTTTTCTCTGTGTGTGTGTTTTTTTATTTGAACATTCTATAAGTTTAAGGAGGCCCGTTAATGCCCCTTATGCTGGGACTTATGGTTCGCCAAGTCCCAGCATGTGGGGGAGGCCGGATGGGACTTGTAAAACAATAAAATAAAAATCATAAAAAGCAATGTATCAGCCAAGCATCCACTGCCTAGGGACGTTGGGGACAGCCCAAGGGCTTCAGTCCTAGGGCCAGATGCACTAAGAATCAAAACTGATAAAATGGAGAGTGATAAAAAGCCAGCCAATCAGCTCTTGCCTACTATGTCACAGGCTGTGTTTGAAAAATGTCAGGCAGATGCTGATTGGCTGGCTGTTTATCACTCTCCATTTTATCACTTTTGAAGCTTAGTGCATCTGGCCCCTAAACGGGTGAAGCCTGGGAGGGACCCCTTTATTGAGGGACTCCCCCAGGTACCCCATCCAGGGCTGAGCCACAGTGAGCATGGTACGGCTGAGGGACCTTACGTAAAGAGTGTCCCCCGGCTATGTCATGACACCGTGGGCTATTGGAGCCCAGTGCTGATTCTAAAATACGGGGAGCCCAGGTTTTTTTGGGGAACCAGGACCAGTCCAAGAATCCAGGGCTGGTTTCAGAAATACGGGGAGCCTCAATGAGCCCGGGACTGGTTATGCTAAGGAGGGGGGACCCCACGCCATTTGTTTTTCTACTAAATACTGCACACTTTCATGTCTAAAAAAATCGCACATGTCTAAGAACTTGCACATTATCATTACTAAAAATTGGACATGGCTCCAAAAATTACAAATTTTTGTTACTAAAAACCACACTTTTTCCTTACTAAAAATCGCAATAAATTGCATGCGAATTTTGACTTTGTCTAAAAAATCGCACCCTATTACACTTTTAATGATATGCCATCACAGTAGTGCCCCTGTTATTGATTTGTCCTCACAGTAGCAACCATGTTAAATATATGCCCCAGTAGTGCCCCTGTTAATGATGTACACCCATAGTAATGACCATGTTAATGACATGCCCCAGTAGTGCCACTTTTGAATGATATGCCATCACAGTAGTGCCCCTGTTAATGATATGAAATCACAGTAGTGACCATGTTAAATATACATAAGGATATGCCATAACAGTAGTGCTCCAGTTAATAGTATGTCCACAAAGAAGTTAATAACACTATACTATACTACCTTACTATATTATGAGCCACATTCAGTAGGGCATAAAAAGCAAGTCATTTCACTAAGCAAGGGGAACAACTACACGTATATTGTTTCTGTGCAGGGAAAACACTTGCTGCCTTTGCATGTAGACCACAGATGCTAGACAGCTTTCTTTTTACACTGCAGGATTTCCGTTTGGACACATCCCATCCAAATCTAAATCTCTCTGCAAATCTTACATCTGCCCTATTGAACATTTTCGTGCTTTTCTTGTTTTACTAACAAAGCTGAATCAGGCCCTATATGCCCCTGCAGTAGTTTTTTTAGTTAATATGCCACCCCGTAGTTCTCCATTTATTATACCCTCACATTGTTATGCCACATAAGTCCCCACACGGCAGTGTCACAAGTGCACCCACTATTGTATTGCTCCATATGCCCTCACTCTTGTAGTGCCTGATACTGTATGCTGCTGTTGTGCCCTACATACCAGTGCCCCACAGTAGAATGTTTCTTATCTTAACAAGTACAATAAGCTTCATGTGTTCCCAAGCCAGGCTAATTCACAATAACAGACATGCCAGTTATACGGATACTCTTCTCTCACAAAGCGCACACATCATAAAAACTGGCAGTGGTAGACTTTTTGCTCTGGCACTGATGCTGCTATATCCCCCCACTATTTGTGAAATGCTGCAGTAAAACAAGTAGTTCTGTGCCCATAGGCGTGTGTGCAGGAGCCACCACATACGGTAATGCAATGGGACCCCCTGTACTACCTGGGACCATGGAGTTGCACCCTCTATGGCATAGAGTACCTGAGTTGGCACACTGGCTGGACAGGCCCTCTGCCAGTGCCCTGGGTTGAATATATTATTCAGCAAGTAAACAATTGGCAAGTTGATGTGTTAGAAGCAAGAAAAATGGGCACGCAAATACGGATCTGATGGACTTTGACAAAGCCCATATTATGATTGGATCAGAACATCTACAAAACTGACCGTTTCCCCGGTATGCAGTGGTAAGTACTTACCAAAAGTACACCAATATGATTGGTGGGCCGGCAACAGGGTCTTGGGTCCCCAAGGTTCATGGATGTGTGTGGGGAGCTAAGACTAGCCTGTCTGGTCGTATCCTACAGAGCTACTGTAGCACATAAAAAAGTAAATGCTGGCTGTGATAGAAAGATGTCACAATGCATCACACCTTGCTGCGTATCCGGTTTTGCAGCTGCCAACCAGTCAGAATGCTCATGCTGACGGACCCCTGTCCCCAACCATCATTTACCCAGGAAGAAATGGCACTGGGAAGAAGGCAAGCACTAAGAAAAGCACTAAGGGAAGAAGGCAAGCCTCCGGAGGCAGCTCTGAGAAGAATAACGCAATGACTGCCATAGGAAAGGAGTGAATTAAACATCCAAGGCTGTGTGTACACCACGGAGCATGTGACTCGGAGCCAATAGGAAAGCAGGGGAGGGCAGAGTTAGCTGGGATAATACAGGCAGGGAAGGAGGAGTCTTCCTCTTTTCCCTGTGGAATTTCACTGGAATGGTCCTGGTGAGTGATGTCCTTTATTTACACTATTAGGCCTTACTGCAGTGCTAGCATACACAATTAGCTAACTAATAGAGCAGTTGCACTTAGGTGGCCATGAGATTAGCAGGGTATTGCAGGGAACGTAGAGCAGATAACAGAGCCTGGAGAAGTTTTGGAGGAAGTCTTTTGTCTTCCACTGTGACCCTGCTGTAAAATCTAGGCCGGGGTTTAACTAGCCTGCATGTACCTAGCCATTTTGATTTTGATTATCTGCTTATTCTAAGGCCAGGGGGATTGTTGCTGGGGTTGTTGCCTCCCCCTTGTTGTTTGTTTTGTGCCCGCATGCCCGCTAAAACAATGGCGTCCACATCGCCCCTTCTGCCCGCCCGCACGCTTTATTGCGGCTGCCGGTCCGAGCTTCAAAGCCTCGGAGACATCGCTTTGTTCCCCACGGCGCCCCGCTGCCGCCACGCAATGCCGGTCCATTAGCAAGGCACTGGACAGTGCCGCAGCGACCGACACATCAGCTGTGTAGCCGCAGCACCGCGCATTGTTCCCTCCTACCTACGTCCGCCTGCCGGGTCCCTCTGCGGCAGAATCCAGGGGTAATGCAGTGACGGGGCTGCCATACACACCCACCCGTGGATGGCGGAAGGGAGGGGGAGAGCGCATGCGATCACGCCGCTGGGGGGGAGCGCCGGGTGAGGCGCCGGAGGGAGCCAGGTCAGCAGAAGCACCATGGCTCCAACCGGCAAGGCCTCGCAGGGAGCCGGAAGACGCGGGTCAAGGGTCAGCGGGGGGTCGGCACGGGAGAAGCAGCGCGGGGGGGTTGAGTAATGCCAGCAACAAGCATAACAGGGGGAGCCGTATCAGACACTCAAGGGCGCTGACGGCACGCACTCACCTCAAGGAATATGAGGCGGGGGAATGCGGGGCTCAGAGGCAGAGGAACACTCCAGGTCTTTTCCAAGGTCTGGTAGTGACTCTAGATCAATCCCACCTGCCCCCGCATTAGACCCCTCACTCCTCTCTGTTTTCCTTAAAGGGAGCCCTACATGGCAGGGGTTTTAACACTGCTAAAGGGGGGATCTTCATGGGGAAATAGGAAACAATAGGAAAGCAAAGGCAGAGGCTGGAGAGGCCTGGCAGGGAAAAGGGGATAACTTGGACTGCCATGCTTTAGTTATCCGTTGGCCCATCCGTCTGCCCAATTAACCTAACAGCATGTTTTTAGAGTGTGTGAGGAAACCCTGAGTAACTGCGGGAGGCACACATTACACTGTTATATTTTGCCTCAAAATAACTGCATCGGGCCTCACCTACATTGGGATATAAGGCAATTTAAAAAACAAAAATAATAATAATAATTCCCCTCAGATGTAGCAGTACACACCCACGCTTCTAAGTGCCACGTACACAAGCTTTACTTATAGGGAACTAGACACGCCGCCTCATAAGGCACCGTGCAAAAATTATTCGACCAACTATCATCTCCCTGAAACTAGTAGTCAAAGTAGCTTAGTATATCCCAACCGCTGGTTAGGACACAGAGGCCACATAGATGTCATATGGCAATTGATTGCACCCCTGACAGGGGCCTCCTAGGTTAATGGCCCACCCCCAGGACAGACGGACGGCATTAGGTTTATATACTGTTACAATTGTAAAAAAGAAAAAGCATGCTGGTACAGTATGTTTTTAAACGGTTGGACAAGGTATTGCAATTACGCAATAAGCCAGCTAGTAGCAGTGATGCTAACCACTGTACTGCCATACTGCACAGATGCTGCCATATTGCTGTGGGCCCCCCACTGGCAGCAATTTCCTGCTATAATTGCTACGTTTGAATATTGATCTAATTAATTATTTAGAGTTTCCCGTATAGTGCAGCAGATTCTGTTGCGCTTCACAGTTGTAGACAGTGATAAAACAAACTGGGTACAAGTTAACAAGGTATACATATTCTGTCATATTGTCCACTAACAGCAATCTCTTTCTATAATTGACACGTTTGCCCTTTGTGTTTTTTATGTCACAATAAGATCAGCCGCAATCCCTAGGTATACAGTAAAAGGCGTTTGGCTCAGGGATCACCGTTCTCCAGGGCATTTGTCTGGAAGTTGCACCCTTATAACAGCATAATAAATAGACTACATAATATGATGGTGGAAGTACAGGGCAACGCATAATGAGTTAATCAAAAGCAACAGCCTTTAACGGTGAGAGCAGCTATATTCTAGGACAGGAGTCAAACTTCCTTCTACAATTGTCACATTTGCGCATTGATCTATTGATTTGCAGTTTCCTATATATCGCAGCAGATTCTGTTGCGCTGTACAATCAGAGAGAAAGGGGAAATCAAACGGGGGAACAACAAACAGACAGGGAAGTAGGAGGACCCTGATGCAAGCTTACAATCTATAGATATTCTGCCATATTGCCCACTAACCGCAAACTCTTGCTATAATTGACACTTGGCCCCTTGGTGTTTTATGTCTCAACAAGATCAGCCGCAATCCCTAGGTATGCAGTGGTTAATAAAAGGTGTTTTGTCTCAGGGATCACTGTTATCCAGGCATTGGTCTAGAAATTGGGGCCTTATAACGGCATAATAAATAGATGACATAATATGACAGTAGATGCAAGGGGCACAGCACAATGAGTATTGAAGAGCACTAGCCTTTAAGGGTCGATTAGCTACATTCTAGGATAGAAGAGCCGCCATCTGCTACTCAGATCTACTATTAAACAACAGCAACGGAAAAATGATGCCATGCTCGGCTGCGGAACACAGAAGTTAGGTGCATGGACAGAGCTAGGTTCCCGCTCAGATATTCCCTACGGCTTGGCAACAAGCAGCACCATAGGTAAAGCTTACACCGCCAGCATTACAATATTAACCAATTGTCCCAATTATAATATATAATATTCCACACAATAATACTGGTACATGCATGGGGTGCTGACAGCAAAATGAGCTTTAGTGGGCATATGCGTCCATATAGAAGGAAATATAGATTTTAAGATCCAGGGCAGTGCGCTATGGGTAAAAGGTTCCCTGGAAAGCACTATGTAATATGGAAACAATATGAATCACCACTAACACATAGATAGTAGCAATTGCAGGAATACATACATCGGGATGATAGCATCCTTCAACCTATTATTCGCTAGCCATGGCATAAGGGGCTGGCGTATATGGCCATATGTCGCGATACCATATTAACATTTTTAACCCACCCCCCAAAGCCCTACTTCACCCTCTGCGGATCGCACTATATATTGGTATATAACATAGCTCCAGCATTAGGGAAATGTGAGGGCAGTAGGACAGGGACCAGTCACATGTCTCCACAGATGACAAATTGCTCGAGAAAACGTGGAAGGAATTGGAAATCGCATCCAAATCGAACAGGGAGGTTGATGAGGTGGACAGCCGAGTCAGAGCAAGCAGGTGACGGTCCTTCCAGTGGTGAGACAATGTTTTTTGGTGTTCTTCCCTGTCTGCATGCTGTGCCTCATGCCAGCCACTCTTGATAGGAAGGGGCCGGGAGTAAGTAGCACGGCCAGGGCTCCTAAGCGCACAGCCAGCCAGGTATGCCAGTAGACGGGCGAGCAAGCAAGGACACAGCAGTAAGGGCAGGAGGGCGGATTGGCCAGGGGTGGTCCAATATGGCTACACCGCAGATCCGCGAGGCTTGAAAGAGAGCCGCAGGCACAACAGCCAATTACAGCTATACGTCATGGCCCTTTCTCTCTAAGGGAAACACGGCTTAATGCGGAAGCTCACAGATCAGGGGGGCCCACGGCCATCGCTACAGGGCAACCTTCACAACGGTTACAGCAGCCTTCAGCGGCGCAGTATTGTAATCCCTCTTACTTAACTACAGTAAGCGGAGTAAGTGGGGCAAAAAAGGGACATGCCGACCTTAAGGGGTTTAATGCATACTAGTGCAGCAGGGAAGCTGCGGGCCCTGACCTGTAAGTGGTCAGTCGGCCATGGGCACAGCATGGAAGCTGGGGGCCCACGAACTTGACTGGTATGATGCATATTAGCGCAGCAGGGAAGCTGCAGGCCCTGACCTGTAAGTGGTCGGAGGGCCATTGGGCACAGCAGGGAAGCTCCGGGCCCTGACCTAGAAGTGGGGTACCCATTCAGCTAGATGTTGCGCTGATGCCTTGAAGGGTTAGGCCTCTCACCAAGTGAATTCTGCACACACTTTCACAGAATAGGGGCGGCTACAACCGCGGCAAGGGGCAGGACGCACGGCAAAACAAAATTTAGGGTCTTAGGCCGATGGCATAC
This sequence comes from Crinia signifera, assembly GCF_055691185.1. NCBI lineage: Eukaryota > Metazoa > Chordata > Amphibia > Anura > Myobatrachidae > Crinia > Crinia signifera. Next base: position 194,016,517 of record NC_139223.1, read on the forward strand.
CGCTAGTTACAATAAGTACATCTGCCCACATCTACTGCCATGAGGGCAGTGTGCCAGCAGATTGCGCTAGCGCTTGGGTGGATGTTTGTATGTCATTTGTGCCCATCCTACTCGGGGATTAACTACGCTCTGTTGTTAAGCAGAGCGTCCGGAGTTTTCACGCTTTTTTACCTGAACTGACAGACTGAATTCTATAGTCAATAGTCCCTCAGCAGGTCCAGACGTTTTTGTCCTCCGGCCGAGTAATCCCCATTCCCCAGAACCCTTCCCCCTTTGTGTCAGAAATGGGCGTTCTATTGGTACTTTACCAAATTATATGCAACCAAAATTGGGCATCAGAAAATTTTATTTTCTTTGGCAGATCCTCCTAAAATACACTAACATGTCATAGCCTTACAAACCAGTGCACAATTCTTGTACCCACCCATAAGGGGTCGGGAAGAGACAGTATCGGGGTACGGAGGGCAGGTCGCACCTTAGTCCAAATGGAAGCTGTAAGCCCTGATCTCAAGTGGTCCGATGCCCACTAGCGCAGGATGGTAACCGTGGGCCCTGACCTTCAAGTGGTCAGTTGGCCATGGGCGCAGCATGGAAGCTGTAGGCCCCGACCTTAAGGGGTCTGATGCATACTAGCGCAGCAGGGAAGCTGCTGGCCCTGACCTGTAAGTGGTCAGTTGGCCATGGGCACAGCATTGAAGCTGGGGGCCCAAGACCTTGAGTGGTCTGATACATACTAGCGCAGCAGGGAAGCTGCGGGCCTTGACCTGTAAGTGGTCAGTTGGCCATTGGGCACAGCATGGAAGCTGTGGGCCCATGACCTTGAGGGTCTGATGCAGATTAGCGCAGCAGGGAAGCTGCGGGCCCTGACCGGTAAGTGGTCAGTTGGCCATTGGGCACAGCATGGAAGCTGTGGGCCCATGACCTTGAGTGGTCTGACGCATGTTAGCGCAGCAGGGAAGCTGCGGGCCCTGACCTAGAAGGGGGCAGTTGGCCAAGGGCACAGCATCGGTCCGGGGCCTCTCCCGGTTAGAATCCCCTATGTAAGGAAAGGGAAGCTCAGATTTGTGGAGGATCTTTTCCTAGGAGCGTCCTTTTTGGTGCTCTAGTCTGGTGGCGGGGCGGGGTTGTCCTGGGACCAGGACCCCCGCTTTGGCGGGAAAGAACGGCAGATTAATTGATTTAGGTCTTCAGTAAGCGATGTTTATACATCATATCGGTTGTTTTCGGTGCGCTCACCTTCATTGACTATAGGCCTGCGCTAGATCACCCGCTCGGGGGACAGCGAGACCACCCGCTCGGGTTGGCAGTCAATGGAGTAGGTGGAGCCATACCGCTTGTGTAGGGAATACGTCATTACATACGTCAGTCGTGGGGTGGAGCTTAGATCACTAGCCGTTCTTTCTGGGCCACCATTTAATTAAGGAATTCTAATAAAAAGCAATTAGCTTAAAGTGTTTTAAATAAATTCAGCTAACAATTTCTGCCAAACCCAAGTCTCCGAGTCGTTATTTCAGGTTTATATAAGTAAGTGTTGAAATGTGAAAATGTATACATGCACAAGGTCACACATCAGAGGCTAGGATGTTTAATGTTCTGCTGGGAAAACTTGTGCCCTGGCAATTATGTGAATGTTACTATGACACCTGCCACCTTCGTAAACCTTGTTGTAGACTGAGTACCCCCTTCATGGCAATGGTATTTCCCGGTGGTAGTACCCTCTTTCAGCAGGAAAATGCGTCCTGCCAAACTGTAACAATTTGTTTCAGGAATGTTTTGAGGAACAATACAAAGAGATCTCTTCTTCTCTGGTCTCCTTTCTCTCCCTTCATGCTTCTCTCTCTCTCCCCGCTCTCTCCTTTTCTCTCTCTTTTCATCTCTATCCCTCCTTTTCTACCTCTCTCTCTCTCTCCCCCTGCCTTTCTCTCTCTTCATCCTTTCTTTTAATTCTCTTCCTCCCTTTCTCTCTCTTCCTCCTCCATTTATCTCTCTTCCTTTCTCTCTCATTCCCTTGCTCTCTCTCACGCTCCCTGACTGTCTCTCTGCCTTACACCATTTATCTATCTTTCTCCCTGACACCCTCTCTCCCTGTCTTTCTCTCCCTCTCTCATTAACATTCTCTCTCACTTCCACTCACACCTTCCATCTCTCTCGCTCCTCCCCTTTCTCTCTGATCCTCTTTCTCTCATTTCCTCTTTTTCCATAAAATCCTCTCTTCCAATCTCCCTGAACTCCCCATCTCTCTTAGGGGGTTATTCTAGTCCATTCTTTCTGACAAAATCCTTCTTAGATGGACAAAACCATGTGCACTGCGGGTGGGGCAGATGTAACTTGTGCAGAGAGAATTAGATTTGGGTGGGGTTTTTCTTCAAAGTGAGATCTATATTGAAGTGTAAAATCATGCAGTCAGTATTTTCCCTGCACAGAAACAAAATAACTCACCCAAATCTAATTCTCTCTGCACATGTTACATCTGTCCCCTGCAGTGCACATGGTTTTGTCCATCTAAGAAGGATTTTGTCAGAAAGAATGGACTAGAATAAACCCCTATGTCTCCCTCTCTTTCTTGCTCCTCTTTGTCCTCTCTGCTAATTTTTCGTTGTTGTGCACCTTTTGTTAGCATACTTCAGAAAAAAACTTTCAAAAATAAATAGGTTTTATATCTAGGCTCATTTTACTATTACAGTATACTGGCAATTGGCAAGTTATGACTTATAACTTAACAAGAGAGGGAGAGAGATGTATTTATGTGGATATAGATATATATTTTATAATAGAAAAGTAAAATGTACATTTGCATTGCTTTATTATTAATTTGATCTACGCTAGGGGCTAGCAGAGGGCACACTAGTTACCTTAATATAGAAATCCCCAGCCTGTATGTCTATATACAGTTATAAGCAATCTCATTTATGTCTGTGTATCCCTTCTCAGTACATTTAATCTGTACTGAAAACAAGGATCATCCTACAGACCTATTTTCTTCTTTGATGAGATTAGAACGCCGTATATACTACACCCTTATGTTGCGTGATATGATTCCAGCCTCATATTTTAAGCCTTAAAATACTTGACCCTTAATATTATTCATGCTGTAAGTTAGTCAGACTTGCTGCACAGAGCAGCGGAACCAGCATGCTCGAAGCCAGACATTCTCTTGATCTCTTGTAACAATGGCTGTAAAGAATTGTAGGGACAAGAGAATTAAAGACAGGGATCCCGCTGGTCAAAGCACAGGAAACTTGGATCTGGGGCCACCCTGCCAAGAAGGATTAATTCTGTTTTCTGTCATATTCAATAAAACTCCTTTAAAGCACAAATATAAGGGTCCCCAGTGATCCAAAGGGGCAGAAAACAAGGGGAATGAAAACTATAGAGATGATGATTTTCTAAGGTTTCTACTATAAGAGTTTGGTCATTGTCCTCCGCATGATGTCACCGATGGTCATTTTCTTGCAGTCTTTACCAAGATCCAGAGCAGATTTGGTGGAAAGTATTATTTGTATGTGTTATAATGTGTTCATTCAATGTGTCTTTTTTTTCTGTAGTTTGACAGGAAACTCGCCTTAGCGCCTGGATTCATGATACCCTCTAACCTTGATTACCATGGCTACCACAGATACATTGATGAGATGTTGCCACCTGAGAGCCCCGTCCATTATGGGCTACACCCGAACGCAGAAATTGAATTCTTAACCGTGACTTCAGACAATCTTTTTCGCATGTTGTTAGAATTACAGTCACGGGACTGTATAGCTGGTGAAGGGGCCCCTCAGACAGAGGAGGAAAAGGTTAGTCTCATATATGTAAGGATTCTTTATAAGAATTATCACATTTTGTTTCGGCTTATGTCCAGGATATTTGAGCAGTAATACAGTGTTGCCGACCCTCCCGGAATTTCCGGGAGTCTCCCAAAAATCGGGTCCCCCTCCCGGCCCCCCGGAAGGGTGGGCAACCCTCCCGGATTCAGGGGGGACCCCCGCTGTCCCCCGGATCGCGGCATTAAAATGCTGCAATCCTCAGGTCTCAGAGGAGGGGGCGAAGCTAAAATGGCACAATCGTGTCATTTTAGCCCCTCCACGGAGATCCGTGAATTAGCTGGTTTAACATCATGGGGGCGGGCTTAGTGATGTCACTCTTATGCCCCGGCCCCTGAGCGGCTGCTGAAACTCTCCTCTCCGGAGTAATATCTTATAGCTATTAGCATGCTGAGGCACTTTATGTTCAGGAAACATCGTATCAAGACATATAATTGTTTTAGCTATATAATTGTGTCAGCCTGCATCTATATGGTACACATATCACACTTGCTGAGATAAAGAACAAATTAATCAGCTCCTAACTGTCATGTGACAGGCTATGTTTGAAAAAGAGCAGGCACTGATTGGTGCTTACTTTATCTCTCCTTGGGGCAGATGTATTAAACGTGTAGAAGAGATAAACTGGAGATTAGGGCCAGATGTACTAAGCTTGAAAAGTGATAAAATGAAGAGTGATAACCCACCAACCAATCAGCTCCTACCTGTCATGTCACAGGCTGAGTTTGAAAAATGACAAGTAGAAGTTGATTGGCTGGTGCGTTATCACTCTCCATTTTATCACTTTTGAAGCTTAGTACATCTGGCCCAAAGTGAAAGGAGATAAAGCACCAGTCAATGAACTGTCTTTGAAAATGACAGTTGGCAGTTGATTGGTTGGTGCTTTATTTCCTTTCACTTTATCTCCATTTTATCTCTTCTCCAGGCTTAATACATCTGCCCCCTTATTCTTTAAAAAAATCTCCCCCTTAGTGAGTGTCGGCTAAGTGGAGTGTGCAGGAGTATGGTGCAATGATCACATTATGGCGGCCCCCCTACCCATTGTACAGAGCCACAATTTGTGGGGCAGGGCCACAATGTCACAGATCAATGTGAATCCCAATATCAGGCCCACAGATCACTTACTTCACTTGGGAAGTGGACAGTTTGCAGGAGGCTAGCCTACTCTCCACAGAGTCCTGAATGCCTCCCAAAATTCTTGAGTCTCTTGGACATTCTGGGCGAGTAGGTAGGTACAATGAACAGTGGAGGGGGCCATTTTATGAGTGGAACCAATATTCATGGTTATGTTGCCTATCAGTTCAATGGGAAATGTTCTAAAATTCCCTCTAGAAGACTTCCCAGAGGGGAGAAGGAGGTGGCGGTAGAGGGGCGGAGCTGACCCGTTGCATTATTGGGCCCTGTCTCCTGTACTGTCATGTTGGAGGCCGGACAACGGTTCCATAGGTTTATTGAATGCCTCAAAAATGTGGGAATCTCAGGGACATTCCAGGATTTTTGGCAAGTATGGTAAAGAGTGATGTCTGCGTTCTAATATTGGCTCAGTTCACAAAATGTCTGCCTTCCTGGTATCTGTGAACCTAATTTAATGGCGGCCATACTATTGGCCGAACATAAATCATTTTATATATCCAAATACAAATGACAAAATAGAATAATAGTACTGAAGAGTAAATTTTGAAGATTACATGAACCCATTTTTTTTTTTGCCATCAATTTCAATGTTTCTATTTATACTTATTGCAAAGTATTATAATATTGGAGTGTTTGTTTGATTACAATATGGGGTTAATTCGGTTAGGAGTCTGTCCCCCAACGCACCAAGCCCCCTCCACATCACAGCCCGATATCACCCAGGACTTGTGGATCTTTGCATTAAGCCCTCTGGGGCTAGGTACAAAACTCTGAGGGGTTTATTTTCTAAGATGGGAGATATATTTCACATGGGATGTTGCTATGGTCAACCAATCAGAATCTACTTCTTATTTATTTACCACCTTCTAGAACAGGGGTGGGGAACCTCAGTAGCCGGTCTGAATGGCCTACCCACCCGCACGCCGGCTTTGCCGGGAGTAAAGTACAGGGGAATTCTCATGAGAGGTCGGTAGTTCTCGCGAGATTACTCTTAATCAACAGCAGCCGGGGACTGTCAGTCCTATTCAGCAGCCGCCGGAGCGTGGGACGGCTGCAGCAGGACAATTTGTAAGACAAAATTTTTACATATGGCCCCCGAAGGATTTTTTTCCCCCTACAATCGGCCCTTGGCACAAAAAAGGTTCCCCGCCCCTGGGTCTATAGTATTGGATGTATCAAACATTTAAATAGTATAAATAAGTTTTCAAGAAAAGGTTAAATATACAATTATAATAAATACACAAACATAATGGAACTCGTAGTGAACTTTCTAAGCTCACATTCTCCCACCTCATGGTAAGGCTCCTGTCTCTTCTTCCTGGTAGCTGCTCTCTGGTTTACTGCACTGATGGTGGATTCAAATCCACACACACAGGAAACTTGTTAGAAGCTGCTACCACTGGGCATGTGCAGCAGCTCTCCTCTGCCCCTTATACTGCATATTATTGCTAATTTTGCTATTGTCATAATTTTAGCCATTTGCCAAGAGGAGGGGGTTTCTGGGCAACTGGAATCCAGCCCCCCTGCATTTGCCAGGTGCATCCAAGGTGCCACTAGACCTCTGCTTATGAGCATATGAGTACAATTAGAACATTTCCTCATACAAACGGCCCATGGCACAAAATAGGTTCCCCACCCCTGTTCCCGAAGTTAATAAATTGGTTGCCCATAGCAACATCCCAAGTGATATAAAACTCCCATCGTAGTGAATTTCCTCCTGAGAATCCCGCAATACCATACGTGTGGCATATACAGCTGCAATTACTCTCAGTCGAAACCAAGTCTTGTCTAATTGAACTGGCCCTATATTTTACGTCTTCTATTTGCTTATTACAGACATTGATAGACGCGAAGGATACTGAAAGAAGTTTATCCTTTTATTTAGACTCCCAAGGGAAAACATAATATCAGACTTATGAAAGCGATCTCATTAGACTGGAGAGTTTATTGAAGAACATCATCATGATCTGAGGCTGATCCCAGGCAGGAGTCACTGCTGTGGAGGGATTAATTAAAGTGTTTAGAAAGTGTCTGGTTATTTTTGTTAGCTTTCAATGTAGAGTTCCCAAGTAAATGGTATTGATTGACACCACTAACACTGACTCGCAGTGTTTCACGCTTGCTAACATCATTAACGTTTCACATTATTATTATATTGATATGGTCACAAAGGATGTAATCTTTGTAAGACAAATAATAAATACACTATTTTTTTCCATGTCCCTTATTCAATGTAACACTGACGGTGTGACACCCACTGGGAAATCCGCTAATACACATATTACTTTGCAAGGATTCCCTGGTATGTCAACCTTTTCTGTTCCACCGCATGAACCCCAGACTCATTATCTATTCTCTACAGTAATATATATTCCGAGAGAGACACATGCAGTCACAGTCACATTTACATTCACCCAGACACATATATACGATATATAAAGAAAGAGTATGCAGCCACACATAGTATCATTGCTTCCTGTACATTTTGCTATTATTATTTGTAGTTATTAGCATTGTTGTGTTGTGTATTATGATCTTATATACAGTGCTCAGTCGCACACATCTGATGTTCAGTGCATTTCAGTGGCAAACGCAGGATTTCAAGAGCGGGGTTTAAAAATTCAGTCCACAATCTCGCACTCTGTGGAGCAATGAGTTAGCCTGGGGGAGAGGTAGAAGAACCGAGTATTGATCCCCGGACATTAATGTACATATTGGCATTTTTATACAATGGATACTGTATGGGATACAGTATTAATATCTAACACTATAGATGGTCTATAGCAGGGGTGAGGAACCTCAGGCCAGGGGGCCATATGCGGCCCCCGTAGCCGGTCTGAGTGGCCCGCCTGGGGAATTCTCGCTTGAGGTCGGTAGTTCTCACGCGATTCTTCATAATCGGCAGCAGCCGGAGACTGTCAGTCCTATTCAGCGGCAGCCGACGGAGCATGGTACGGCTGCAGCAGGACAATTTGTAAGAGAAATTTTTACATATTGCCCCCGAAGGCTTTTTTCCCCATACAATTGGCCCTTGGCACAAAAAAGGTTCCCCACCCCTGGTCTATAGTATTGGATGTATCAAACATTTAAATAGTATAAATAAGTTTTCAAGAAAAGGTTAAATATACTATTATAATAAATACACAAACATAATGGAACTCCCACCTCATGGTAAGGCTCCTGTCTCTTCTTCCTGGTAGCTGCTCTCTGGTCTACTGCACTGATGGTGGATTCAAAGCCACACACACACAGGAAACTTGTTAGAAGCTGTTACCAAAATATTGCTATTGCCCCGTATACCACTTTCACATCGCCGACACGTTTTAAAAACCGGTATTTAAAACGGTAATTAAAACGGGTCAGAGCCTTAACATTGCCGCAGATTACCGTTTTAAATACCGGTTTATACCCCTTTCACATCGCACTTTTAAAACGGTAAATTGCCGTTTTTTTTTCCCCTTTTTTAAAACGTTTAAGCCTGCACTGTGAATGCATAGCATTGTACACATTCACATTGCACAAAAAACGGCAAGGAACCGTGTAGGACTCTGCTTTTTACACGGTTCGAAATGCCAGTTAACTTTAAACGGTAAATCGGCTGTGGTGCATTCACAGTGCAGGCTTAAACGTTTTAAAAAGGGAAAAAAACGGCAATTTACCGTTTTAAAAGTGCGATGTGAAAGGGGTATTATACTGCATATTATTGCTAATATTGCTATTGTTGTCATAATTTTAGCCACTTGCCAAGAGGTGGGGGGTTTCTGGGCAACTGGAATCCAGCCCCATCCCTCCCCCCGCATTTGCCAATGCATTTGGGTCGCATCCAAGGTGCCACTAGACCTCTGCTTGAAAAGGAGCGGAACACTTGCAGTTATGCTTGTAAAATTAATATGAGTATATGAGTACAATTAAAACGTTGCAGTAAAATCCATCAAACCCTCATTTTGCGTTTCTTGATCTTAATTATTAATTTATTGTTTTGTTTACCTATTCATCATAGTTGCCTACCCTCCTGCAATCTGCAGGAGACTCTGTGAAACAGCAGCAATCTCCCTAACTCCCTGAAAGTCTAGAAATATCCCTGATTTCACCTAAACCACATTATGCAGTTGTTACATTTAAGGGGGAAAAAATTAATCCCAGATATACAGACGTAGCGCCCCTCTTCCTTGCAGGGGCCAGCAATTCCATCCCCAGCCGTCGGAAGGGGGCGCATGCGCACTAGACACTCGTGAGCCCCGTTCCGATGGAGCTCCCCGCCGCCGTCAACCGCCTCCCCGGCCGTCATAGTCAGTCCCCACCGCCGCCCCGCCTCGCACCTCCCCCTAACCCTGCCCATCTCACTGAAGCGGAGACAGGCAGTGTCACGCCGCCCAGCCTCCGAGTGACTGGGATGTGCGTGCATATGACACAGACGCGCGTCCCAGTCTGGTGGAGTCCCTCTCTTCCAGCGTTCGCCAGCGAGGAGGTTCTGGCGAGCGCTGAGAGTGAATGAGAGGGGCTCCATCTGTATACATTCAAATGGAATCATCAATGACATTTCCCGGTACTTATGTATTATCTGGGCTCCCATGTTAAATGCACCCCATTTTTTCATACCCCTACTATCCAACTACGCATGGAGTTGATTTTATATAGTGTGGCGAGCGCAGCAAGCCACCGTGCCCGAAGCGTAGCGAGCCCCGCGTGGGGACGCTGTCTCATAAAAAAACGGGAGCCCAGATATTACATAAGTACCCATTTCCCTGCATTGGTTATAAGGCCCAATGATCCCTATGGCTGCATGCATATTAAATAAGATTTCTCATGGCCACTTATATTGATCCACATGTGAAACACAATACACGAGCAACCCTGACACGGATCAGTTTCTTTTCTTCAACAAGTACAGGAGATCTCTCTAACTGATGTGGGGGCTCATCTTCATTTGGGTGTGAGTCATTTTACGATGTGTCTCTCAGATGTAGCAGTACACATCCGCACTTATCTGTGCCACCATCACACTCTCCCTGACATGCTATTTCAAAAGAAGGCAAGTATGGTTAAATTGCATTTGGAATTTATTGCATAGGCATCAGATTTATTGTCATGTATATTGCGCTGCAATAGAAGAAGATAACTATCACAGCAAATAGTTGCAAACAAATCCAATATGGCAGGCAGCAATCCATACTTGCTAAAATTCTCAAAATATATAGTATATAGTTAATATTGTTTAGAAATATATTGGAACAAGCATTTAAGCACATATAAGGCGGTGGAGCATGGCACTTCCCCTCAACTGGGCGCTGTGCAAAATTGTACTACCAGCTATAATCTCTGTGTGTTTTTGGAAAGGATGTATAATTTTGCAGAAGTTAGAAAATATTTGAAGGGGAAAGTGGGGTACCATGAGCCAGTAGGGTAAGATGCAGGGCCGGATTAACAATGGGCCTGATGGAGCTGCAGCTCCACGCCCACTCTTAAAAATAGGCCTAATTTGTAGCGGATCGCCAGGGCTTTCCAACAACCCCAGACCCATGCCGCTAGCCCCCCGGGAACTGGAGATACCACCGGGCAAACCTATAACATGGGACCCGCTAATTCCGCCCCCTACTTGGTTCCAATGGCTGCTAGTTCCCCCTCTGGCGTCACAGAAGCTTGAGGTTGATCTCAGTCAAACCAAAATCGCTGGGCCTTCAATTTAATACCAGGCTGGCTGATACCAGAGATATTGCGGGTAAACCGATTTTTTTCATTTCTGAAATGTAATTTCATGGCTGTTCATGTTGTTTGAGGGCATTTTTCTCTAGAACCAAACGTCCCAGTTTCACAAAATCATTTCAAGCCCACTCAAAAGTTCTTCAATATGATACTGGTCTCATGTAAATTGATGAGTTGGTTCCGAAGATATAGCCAGTTGGTTAAAGGGAGGGGGGGAGAGGGGGTTGTTTTCTCTCCCCCTCACATCAGAAAATGCAGGGAATGTCCCTGCATGATCCTGGGAACATATTCCCGGGTAAGTCCCTGCATTTTCTGGGGTATTACTTCAACCTACAGTGCTCTGAATAAAACAGGGCAGCCCCCTACTCTCTGCCCGGCTGTCAATGGCTGTCACTTGTGCCGGCGGCAGCTGTACTGCAGTTACCTCAAGCATGTATTCCCCCTTGGCAATGAGCATGTAATCCCACATGGCAACGAGCATGGAACCCCTGGTGATGAGCATGTAGGTAAGCAGCGCTAATAGGCATTATGGTGTTTGGCATAATACGTAATGGACAATATAGTGTGTGACTTAACATGTAATGGGTATTATGGTGTTCATTTTGTAATATGTATTTTTAATTATAAAGCACATTGTGAATTTTTGCTCAATCCGTTTGGAATAGTGTGTATTTCGGCTCAATCCATATGGCAAAATGTGAATTTTGCCTTAATCTGTGTGGCATAACGTGAATTTTGACTCAACCCATGTGCCATAGTGTAAATTTTGGCTCAGCCGGTGTGAATTTTTGCTCATTCCATGTGGCATAATGTGTAAGTGGCAAGTACAGTATAAGGGGGTTACTATTGTGTTGCATGATTCTGAGGCTGTAGGTTTGGGCTGGGGACGGGGCTAATACCCCGAAACGTCCCCAAATATATTTTATTTGCAAGTGATGACCGTCTTCTGAGTGCTGATTTATCCTTTGGGATTTGGATTGCTATATATATATATATATATATATATATATATATATATATATATATATATATATATATATATATATATATATATATATATATTGGAAAAGAGGGTGGTACAAGCGCTGAGTGGATTCTCCTGATCGAGGAAAGTTCTATCCTCTTGATCACACGATGTGTAATTCTCCCCCTATGGTACACCAATCTTCTCTTTCTTCTAAGAGTGGCAGCTCCTTCTCCTATTGGTTCCTGTTCCAGGGAACCTCTATGCAAAAATCTATGAAAGCGGTGAGACTATAACACGCTCATAAAAAAGTGGTTGGAATCCACTAATAACGGTACACGTACACACCACTGGGGTGATCACTCACTAAAGGTGAAGGGATCCACATTGAACCTAAACCTACTACACCAGAAGGCGCCCGTCTCACCTCTTTCCTATATATATATATATATATATATATATATATATATATATATATATATACATGTAGCAAGAATCCGGCACTCAATGGTAAATGGAAAATAATACAGCTTACTGTTAGCTGGAGTTGGGCTGCGGTGCCCTCCAATTGAAGTCCACAAATATAGAGGCAGGAAGAAAGCGGCACTCGTCAGGCTTGAAGAAAAAAGGTCCTTTTTATTACCGACCGTTTCGGGGTTACCCCCTGTCGTCAGGGCAGGACAGCAGATACAACATGGGTACATCAAACACTGACATATATAGCAGGCACATAAAACACACCCCCAGAGCCCAATTAGCAAACCGATCAAACTCACCTGTCGGACGGCGGGACAAGCTGCATTGCCAGACCAGAACAGGAAGTGTCCCGTCGGCTGCACACGTCCCCCGTGTCCGGCAGTCAGAAAATCCCCAGCACGGCATGCAGCACTAACTCCGGTCAATGACTGCCCGTCCGGAAGCGCCGCCGGGAGCATCAGCACACACAAATGTGTAGCTTCCGCCCTCCAGCAGAGCACTCTCCTGACCGCGCCAACCAAGACCGGAAGTGCGTCATGCTAGCCCGGATTCTGATTGGAGCCCGATCGGTTCCCTAGCAACCCATGTATAAACAAAACAACGCTCAGTTATATAATATCACCGAGCAATTGTAAATGGTGTACACATGAAAAACAACAGCTGCATGAATTACCACAAGTATGGCTGTTGTACATAGCTAGGTCCAGCACCATAAAAATCAGGAAACATATCTATACACATGGAAACATACATAAGAACAAACACACGGCTCCCATAGTGAAGCCTATTGACAACAGTGTCCCAGCTAGGCAAATGTCAATCACAACCAACATTGATACATATAGGGGACGCATCAGGATACAAGGCAGTACAAGTAAGCGTGTTATAGGTGAAGATAAGTCTTCATTAAAAGAACTAAGTCCCGGATACATATCAGAAGAACAAGTGTATAGGCCAAGCCTGGGCTTAAACCTATAAAAAACATTGGAGTCCAAGTGACTCATTTAATCCATTGGGGGCCATAGTCCCCAATAAAAAAATCCACTTGGCTCTCTCGTTGTAGTAATGCCTTGTTCCTGTTGCCCCCCCGTAGTGTACTGGGTATATGATCAATAATAATAGACTTAATGTCACCAACCGAGTGCTTAAAAGTCAAACAGTGACGAGCAATTGGCTGGTCACTGTGGCCAGATTGAATGGCCTGATTGATGGCTGTCCTATGCAGGGCCATGCGTTCCTTAAACTGACGCTGGGTCTTCCCCACATAGGACAGCCCACAAGGGCACGTTAAAAGGTAGACAACATAAGTAGAACTGCAAGTTAAAGGAAACTTGATAGAAAAACTTTTTTTGGATAAAGGATGGAGAAACACATCGCTCACAGTCATGGTTTTACAGGTAACACACCCCAAACATCTGAAGCACCCATTTTTCCTAGTGAGGAAATGTGTGGGTGCTTTTTTATCCCAACCTGATATGTCGAGTTTGACCAAATGATCCTTCAGGTTGGATTGTCTAGAGTAACTGGGCATAAGTTGTGTATTATGTAAAAGGGGCAAGTCCTTATCTGTGGACACAATGGGCCACCACTTCTTCGCCAGAGTGGTGGTGCGACCACTGTCCACTGAAAATTTATTCACCCAGGGAAATTTACCTGCAGGGCTATCTTGAATTTTCTCAGGTTTCTCACATAGAGTACTATCTCTGGATAAATTGAGGACTTTGTCTCTGATGGGTAGCAGAGTAGAACGTGGATAACCCCTCTGTACAAACTTATTAACCATGGTATTAAGGGCCCCAGGTACTGCTTTTTCATCAGAGGTGATCCTCCGTACCCTCAATAATTGTGAGTACGGGAGGCCACTCCGCAGAGGAATGGGATGTGAGCTGTTGTAGCGCAATAGGGTATTTCTATCCGTTGGCTTGGAATATAAAGCTGTTATCACCTGACCACTATCTACAGTGATGTCCACATCCAAAAACTGAACATTACCCAAATCAATGTGAGATGTGAGCTGAATGACACTGCCACTGTTGTTATGTCCAATAAGTAAAGCTTCAAGTTGTGTGGGGTTTTCTGACCAAAAAATGAGTAAATCATCGATATATCGATAATACAGCACAACACCAGGAATGAGACTATCACCATGAAAAAACAATTGTTTCTCTATACCTGGGGTAGCCAACCCTAGTCCTCGAGAGCTACCAACAGTGCATGTTTTCCAGGTCTCCTCACAGAATCACAAGTGAGCTAATTAGCCTCATCTGTGTATCTTTTAAAATGTGTCAGTGATTAATGAGTGCAGCTGTGCAGCAGCTAGGTTGTCTGGAAAATGTGAACTGTTGGTAGCTCTCGAGGGCTAGGGTTGGCTACCACTGCTCTATACTGTACATAAATGTGTTGGCGTAGGCGGGGGCCACAGCGGATCCCATAGCCACGCCAGACCGTTGTAGGAAGAACCTCCCATTATATAGGAAGTAATTCCTGGTCAGTACAAGTAATAACAGGTCCAGAAACAGCTCAATAGGAGGACCAGTGTATAAAGGATTATTGGTCAATAATTGTCTCACCGCCTCCACACCTGCACCATGCGGGATGCAGGTGTAGAGGCTAGACACATCGGCCGTACACAGACATGTAAAGGTGGACAAATCCTTAGTAAGATGTAAGTCCCTCAAAATTCTTAGCAGAGAGGTAGTGTCCTTTAGGTAGGAGGGCAATGCTTGGACACAAGGATTCAATAAGTCATCCAAGAATACTGATATTGGATGGTACAAGGACCCCCTGGCTGAAATGATGGGCCGGCCAGTAGGGTCCTTGAGTGCCTTGTGGATCTTAGGAATGCAGTAGAATAACGGCACCACAGGGTAATCCACTGATAATGGTGAGATCATACCACCACGAACAGCACCATTAAGTAGTTTATCCAATTCGGCTTTGTAACCCCAGGTGGGGTCTTTGTCCAACAAACCATAGGTAGACATATCACTGAGTAATCGATCACATTCTAGGCGGTAGTCCTCAGTGTTTAAAACCACCACAGCTCCGCCTTTATCGGCCCCACGAATAATAATGTCCCTCCGTTTAGAAAGGGACTTTAGGGCCTCATTCTCCGCTTTTGTGAGGTTATGCTGTAGTGGCATAGAAGTTGGGCACTGAAAAACTTCAGCTTGCTGTTCCATAAGCCAGGTAAACGTTTTAATGGCTGGATTTGACGTGATGGGATCAAACTTGGATCTTGGTGCAATTTGTCGAAGTTTCGGAGGTATAGGTGGAACGGGTGTAATCGATGGTGAAGGCGATGGTTGTCGACCAAAATGGTCTTTCAGACGTAAAGATCTATTCAGTCTGTAGGTATCAACCTTCCACTGGAAGGGATCAGTATGTCTCGATGGTACAAACGACAAACCTTTCGCCAAAACCTGCATTTCAATCTCCGATAGCGATACTGATGATAAATTGAAAACTAATTATTTTTGTACTTCGACACTTTGTTGTTTGATTTGCCGGATGTTTTGGCCTGCACGCCTTGTTCTCCTCCTGCCTCTGGATCTGGATTTTTCAATAGCATAGCCCGCGTTTTGGTCCCTAAAGGGAGTCTCCCTCTGCCAGAGCCAGTGGGACCTGAATCCGTCTCACTTTGCGAGGTGTTGGAACTGTCCTGGTTGGCTCCGCCCCTTTTATTAGGACGTTTTCTGAATGGCCTAGCTCGACCTTGGGGACGAGTCGGATTGAGCCATTCATAAACTCTTTTTTGTTCATAGTCCATCTGGACTTTACGTAATTTCTCCCTTTTGAAAGCCAAAAGGTTGTTCTTATATGTGTCCATTTGTTCCTGTAGCTTTAGGACCCAGTTGTTACTAGGGTCTGACACAAGAGAAGGCATGTGAATTTTTTCATATTCATCAATCTGCTGTAGGAGGAGAGGAGGAGAGGACACTTGTGGACCCACCAGGACGTCCCATCATTTCGGCCAGGGGTTCAGTTTTACAGCCCCTGGCTAAATTTCTTGACTATCATTTACAACCCCTGGTCAGAGACACCACTACCTACTTAAAGGACACCGGTCATTTGCTAAAGGATTTAGACCAAATTCGGGTTTTACCAGATGATGTGGTACTGGGCACACTTGATGTGTGCTCATTGTACACAATTATACCCCATGATGATGGTCTTTTTGCAGTGGGAGAAGCCTTACAAGCACGTAAAAGTAAAGGCCCCCCAGTAGAATTTCTATTGTCACTCCTTGAACTGGTTTTGAAAGAAAATCATTTTATGTACGAAGGTGACCATTTTGTACAGTTAGCGGGGACAGCTATGGGGTCCAATGTGGCCCCTAGCTACGCGAACCTGTACATGGACCAATATGAGAGAACATACATAATACCAGAATATGGGGATCGCCTAGTGTACTTCAAGCGTTTTATTGACGATGTGATTATTATCTGGCAGGGTGATGTAGACACATTCAATGATATGGTGACACATTTAAATGAAATTGCGAGTCCAGTGCGCTTCACAGCTACTTGCAGCACTGTTGGAATAAATTTCCTAGATGTGACCATTTCACAGAAAGAAGGCATACTACAATACACACTCTTTAGGAAAGAGACGGACCGCAATACATTGCTGTGGGCTACAAGCCACCATCCACCAAAATTAAAATCAAATTTACCCATATCTCAGTTTCTTCGCGTATTACGCAATAACTCTGATGGTGAAACTGCGGAGGGGCAAGTGGCGGAGTGTTTTGAGAGATTTTTGTCAAGAGTATACAACAAAAAGGATATCGAGAGATGTCTCAAGAAAGCCAGAGCCACTCCCCAGATGAAGCATGATACAACTGATAAGATCAAACAGGAACGCCTGGTACTTAATGTACATTGTGATACCAATTTGAGTACAACACAAAACTCAATACGTAAAAATTGGCATTTGGTTGACACCGATCCGGCCTTCAAAAAGTTGAAGGGAACAAAGCCATTACTGAGCATCACGAGAGGCCGTAACCTGAAGGACTCTTTGTATCGTACAAGCACGAGACACTTAGAAGTACCAGATAGCAACTAGATGACTAAGAAAAAAGGATGCTTCAAGTGTCTAGGCTGTTCGACCTGTCAAGGACTGATGGTGGGTACATACTTTTGCCACCCCCATAGTGGGAAGAAGATCTTCTTGCGCCATAGGCTACATTGCCAATTAGACCACATAGTCTACTACTTCACGTGCCCATGTGGATTGGCATATGTGGGAAAGACTATAAGAACTTTGCGTGAGAGGATAAGCCAGCATAAATCCACCATCCGGGCCGCACTAGCTACTGGCACCTCAGATAAACCGGTAGCAATGCACTTTTTGAGAGCCAAACACCAAATCTCAAATCTTCGCTACATGGTGATAGATTGGATACCCCCATCACCAAGAGGGGGTGACCGTGGACTGACACTCCTTAAAAAGGAAGCTTTCTGGATACATTATCTTGAAACTGTAGCCCCCAAAGGGCTAAACGAGAAAAACACTCTGACCATGTTCCTGGAGGAGCAGTGACATCGATGGCAATCATCCAATGCTAACGATTTTCTATAATTTGTGATATTGTTATTTTGCAATTTTCTATGAGTAGGGTTCTTGTTCATTTTTTCCTTGCCTAGGTTTGCATTATATATTATTTGAGGATAAGATAATAATATCAAACACTGGAGAGAGATGTTTTGCCAAAATCGATTCCGATGGTGATGACCGATAGTGGTAGCCATCGGATTGATTGTGGCAATTTTAAAGTGTAATAATTGATGTTTTTTATATTTTACTGGGCAGCCGCATACTGAACAATGACTGCGCACCCTGATAAAGCCATAATGTAATCCTAAATATAGATGACATTAATATAACACTGAAACCCGAGCGTGGAACGCAAATGGCGGCTCCAGGAAGTGTATAATACGAAGTGGAACGCATGGTGGGCTCCGCTGATAGGTTGAGATGTACAGCGCATCACTACAGTGATGACGCTGATAGACTTCCGGCTAGGAGATGATGTGGCAATGACACACATACCGGAAGAGGTAATCCGTCTGTTTAGATGGAACGCATGCTGCCCGCTATGTGATCGCGGCAGCGTGCAGGTGTACAGACCCTGTTTAGCATGGTAAGTAATATTACACCTGATACTGCTGCCCTTGTTTATTGACTATAGATTCGTGATTGGCTATGGTTGAGACACTCCAACCCTAGGGGCGGAGTTGATTGGTATTTCAGGGGGTCTGTGACTTGTTCAGTTAGCTGCTGCTCAGATGGAGTGAGGACACCATAAGCTGTCTTGACAAAGGGTTGTTTAAGACTCGAAACGTCGACTGTGCTTGATGACATGGATTAAAGATTTGCCTTTAAACAGTGGATGAAGTCTGGTGAGTGCGCTTTGTTGCATCAAACAACAATCTGTTTGGATATATATATATATATATATATATATATATATATATATATATATAGATAGTGGTGGTGTGGCACTCACGACTCTTACTCAGGTACACAAAAGGTATGCCAGTCAGAAATGAATCAACGTTTCAAATTTAATTTGTCATCAGGATGACAAATCCTGATCCTGATGACAAATTAAATTTGAAACGTTGATTCATTTCTGACTGGCATACCTTTTGTGTACCTGAGTAAGAGTCGTGAGTGCCACACCACCACCACTGTCTATATTTGCTCCTGCAGAGCTGTGGAGGCACCGACCGCTTATTGCTGCCATTGTTTGGAGTGCCGGGCCCCACGCTGGTATATATATATATATATATATATATATATATATATATATTATACACTAACATTGGCACCCACCTTTCCTAGTTTTGGGGTGCCCTATGGCTTGTGACCACATTGTTTAAACAGAAATTGCAGGGGCTCCGCACACACTAAATTAACTGATATTAATATATAGTGGAGATTTGGTTCATGAATTGATCAATGCATTTAAGCCTGCAGCCCCCTTACTGCAATCAAACATTAATGTGATAGCTATGTGTATTGTAACCACCGTGAAGGCATAAATGCATTGATCAATTCATGAACTAAATCTCCACTATTTATTAATATCAATTAATTTAGTGAGTGCAGAGCCCCTACAAAATATATATATATATATATATATATATATATATATATATATATATATATATATATATATATACACACACATTGGATTTGCGGACAAGGTGGCACTCCAATATGGTAATAAAAAAATGTGCAAGGCCCATAAAATATTCCTAAATACCACTCACATCCCCACTACGTGGGAAAAGTAAAGGAGCAGCTCTCAGGTAATTGAAGAAAACAGTGATTAATCCAAAAGCGCATAAAGTATGAGACACTTCCAGCAGCAGCCAATGGCAGTTTTAACTGTCACACGCCCCTGAGGAAAAATGGCATGTGCCAGATGAAGCAGCTGCTGGGTGCCACAGTAAGCACCTGGTATGTTACAGCAGCCCTTCTGGAAAACACTTCTATCTTTCACAGTTTTTTTGTGGATAAGGGGAAGAGTCGGTCTGTTGATTCTTCCCCCCTGGGTGTTTTGTACTGGCACAAGATGACACTCTGACGGTGGGGATCCCGACGTCCGGTGCTCCAACATTAAGCATCCCGACTTACATTGACTATCCCCTTGTAGGAGATAGCCCCTGTGAGTTGGAACCCCCCTTGTTGGGGCACCGGATGTTGGGAGTTTGAAAAAACTCAGGAGCCCGAGGTGTGCTCCCTACCACCAGTGCTGTGAATAAACACGTGCAAAGGGGGCCGTGCGTTCGAAGTGGGTCCATCTCCCGAAGGAGATAGGGCCCCGTTTTTCCCCTAACCCCTCTCAACCATAAGGCCGAAGAGGGGAAAATAGGGAACGGTGGGTCCTCTTCGCCGAAGCTTAGAGAGACCCTCATTCCTCAACCCCCGGAAGGGTTAGGACGGTGGGTCCTCCGCACCCGAAGGTTTGGAGAGACCCTCGGTAGACTTCCCTCCGCCTTGCGGCTCGGGGTCGTCCTCGGGGGGCACGAAGCTCTCCCCAAAAGGCGGGAGCTTCGGCACATTGGGGAAATGGAAGGCCCGAAAGGGTCGACCACACAACCCAAAAAAACGTGACAAAACTACAAAAAACAAGGAACGTGAAAAGTGACAAACGTGAGAGGGGGAAGAGAAATAAATAATAAAGGACCCTAGCCAGAAGGCCAGAGTGGGGGTGTGAAAAATTGTCCTACCCCATCCAAAAGGACGGGGTAAGGACGTGAAGCGTCGCCTG
The DNA here is from genome assembly GCF_055691185.1 of Crinia signifera. NCBI lineage: Eukaryota > Metazoa > Chordata > Amphibia > Anura > Myobatrachidae > Crinia > Crinia signifera. The sequence continues at coordinate 194,036,897 of NC_139223.1, forward strand.
AAGGGAAAGTGCGCAGTGCAAGTGCCATACTAGTGCATGGTGATTTTTGGGATCACCCGTGCATGTTCGGCACCCCCGAGTTTCCCCGGGGGCACAGTGCAGCCTCGGACTCCAAGCAACCGACCGATCAGCGTCCGACCAAGATTTCTCTGTCAGTCTGTTCAATCTTCCCCCCTGGGTGTTTTGTACAGGCACAAGATGACACTCCGACGGTGGGGATCCCGACGTCCGGTGCTCCAACATTAAGCATCCCGACTTACATTGACTATCCCCTTGTAGGAGATAGCCCCTGTGAGTTGGAACCCCCCTTGTTGGGGCACCGGATGTTGGGATCCCCGTCAGAGCCCAACACATGTACACCCATTGAAAAACAATGCTGCCGACTTTCAAGGCCTTGTTTTCAATTGCTTTTAGGGTCATGGAGAGTAATCCTTTGTGTGTTTTTTGGTCTTAATTATATCTGGTCTTGCAGAATACTTACAGTATTGTATGCTGATCACTGTTTCTATTAATTACACTAAGTAAATAACAATAAAACCTGACATTGTTTAAAATCAGAGTGAGTTATGGGTAAACTAATTTGCATATGTGCACTGTGGCATTCTGGGTAAACACAGAGTGCATTATGGGTAATCTATTTTTTTTCCTTCAGCAGCTGACCTGGGGCCCCGCCATGCTCCTACAACAAGCTTTGCAATAACGCCCTTTCCCACCACACATTGCAGTTAGACCGTCAATGGTCTAGCTCATGGTGTGTCAAATCATTTCATAGCTTGCCACAGTTTTGCTATTAGGGTATGCTGAAACTGTGGCAAGGCATGCTGGGATGTGTAGTTTCACAACAGCTGGAGAGCAACATGTTGGCTAGGCCTTTTATAGTGTATGGTTTCTACATGCCTTCATGGCATTGGCTTCACCTCCTCAACTTAACCTAATAGGCCCTGGGACATTTTCAGCACCAGGCCCATGTGGTCCTTAATCCTGCCCTGGTAAGATGACCCACCCCCGTGTTTAGGCAACTGTACGCTTTTGTTGTTATGTGACCATAAATTCAGGATGCACCGTCTTTTTTATCTGGCTGTGATTCAACAAGAAACTGGTTTTTGCTTGTCAGAGTAAATTGTCTACATGTCATCTATAATGACTTTTATGTCAAAGCAAATTTATCCAGGTCTAAAAATATATATCATACCTGCTGGTGATTTGCTAATGTATAAACCATGTGAATCATATAGCTAAAGGTAAAGATCATTAAGCTAAAAATTTAAATTGATGGCGACATCGTGATTTTAAGTGTCAAAAACCTGGAGTAATAACAAGGAGAGAACAACACATGCACTCCCCACACCTTACCCCACTGTCCACTAAATGCTTCCCTTCTTACTGCACTGTCCCCTACACTCTCCCCAGTTTACTCCACTGTCCCCTATACGTTCCCCATCTTACCCCACTGTCCCCTACCCTTTCCCCATTTTACCCCACTGTCCCTACACTCTCCCAATCTTACCACACTGTCCCCAACACTCCCCATTTTACTGCACTTTTCCCATTTTACACCACTGTCCCCTGCACTCTTCCCATCTTACTCCACTGTTCCCTATGCTCTTCCCATCTTACCCCACTATGCCCAACATTCCCCATTTTACTGCACTCTTCCCATCTTACTCCACTGTCCCCTACACTCTCCCCATCTTACCCCACTGTCCTCTACACTCTCCCCATCTTACTCCACTGTCCTCTACACTCTGCCCATCTTACCCCACTGTCCCCTACACTCTCCTCATCTTACTGTACTCTTCCCATCTTACCCCTCTGTCACCTACACTCTCCCCATCTTACCCCACTGTCCCCTACACTCTCCCCATCTTACCCCATTGTCCCCTACACTCTCCCCATCTTACTGTACTCTTCCCATCTTACCCCTCTGTCCCCTACACTCTCCCCATCTTACCCCATTGTGTCTTACACTCGGGACTGAAAAAATGGCAGGGTGCCCTTCTCCCAGGGAGCATAGGTGGATGGTGGTGGGCAAAGATGGGAGGAGCTACAACAGGGGTGGGCACACATGCACAGTATAAGACAATGTACTGAAAACTATTCTCATACTATGTAACTTTAAATTTTTTTAAATATTTTTAGATCTATTTGTTTGTTCTACTATGCCTGCAGAAATCATACTAATCTTAAGGAGCCCATACACGCTCCGTTGTGTACGGCTCCGTTCTGTACTATGCGATGCGCGCTCCTGTGCATCACATAGTACGGTACAAAAAGTATGTGCTGCACATACTTTTTGTACTAGGTACACATCGTATCGGATCGCAGTGCATGCACACTGCATGCACTAGGGATGCGATCCGACACGATGTGTGCTGTTTAAGTCCCAAATGGATCCGTTGAACGGACCGTGTATGGTCTGCTTTACTCTCATCCAGGGCCACCATCAGGGAGGACTGTGGGGGCCGGAGCAGACAGCGGTGCATCCTTATTGGTCAGCCTTGGAAACCGTCAGCCCGACTCCAAGGATGCGCATGCAGATAGGTCAGCAGACGTGGAACCCGACTCTCAGGAGAGACATGCAGGCAGGTTCCGTTCTCATTGCCCTCTGTGCTTTGTGCGGCAGTTGTCAGCTGCTCTGTCTAGCAGACACTCCCTGATGTCAGATACTAGCTGAGAGCAGCGCAAAAGCATCAGTGTGGCGGCACTGATCTGTCCTGTCTGCATGTGCGTCCTGGGAATGGGGCTGACTGTTTCCAAGGCTGTCCACTGAGCATGCACCACTGAACCCTGGGCCTCCATGTTCCGGTTCCGGGCCTCTAGTCCCTACAGTCCCCCCCCCTGATGATGGCCCTGGTTGTAAGAATTTATTTTTAAAAATGGGTGCCCATTATAAATATACCACTAAGATATGATTATGTAAGAAACATTCATTTTCTGTTGACATTTGCCATGCTTGGGGTCAATATAAAATTGTATAAGGTATTTTCACTTATTTTAAATTACATCTGGCTTTTTGTTGCCATTTTTCACAAATTTTGCACCAATTTATCTTTGTCCCCTGAAACAGCAAATGGGAATTTAACTGCGGGTTCATATAGCTTTGCATATAATGTGTACGTATGAATTATTGTTAAATAAAACTGGTAACGATAACAGACCTCCATCTTCCTGTACATTTTACAGTATTATGAAGGATGGATACCCAGGACCTGATCTGATTATTTTATGTAATGTCCTGGTATGCTAGACTGCTGCAGAGCCTCTAAGATGATTAAATACAATGTAGCAATTCAGATGGGTGTGGATTCGTTGGTCACCAGCAAGTTGTTAGACAGTCATTAGGTCAACACCATTAGGTTGACATGTGTCTAGGTCAACATGGAGGAAGGTCAACATGGGTTAGGTTGACAGGGTCATAAGTTCGACAGGGTCATTAGGTCGACAGTCAAAAGGTCGACATGGGGGTTTTCACTTTTTTTTTACCCAAATGTCGACACAGTCTACATGGACACAGGTTAAAGTGCACCACGTCCCCTCGCATGGCTTTCTGCACTCGCCATGCTTCGGCACACTGTTTTATTCTTCCACCACACCAGCCTAGGGCATGAAATACCACCTGTCGGCACATGTCGGCTCAAAAAACAGTGAAAAACCCCATGTCGACCTTTTGACTGTCGATATAACCCATGTCGACCTCATGACCTTTTGACCTAATGACTCTGTCATTTCTTTCGCAAGGGGTCCGAAGGTGTACATCTGCACATGCGCAGATGCATTTATGTGCATGTGCAGATGCTGGGTGTGTGCGGCCACGGCAAACAGGTTGTCCCCCGGGTGCATGCATCCAAGTGTGCAGGCAGGGGGTGTGAAGGGGTGTGAAGGGGTGTGGGGCAGTGGTCCGGGCCATTTGCATATCGGAACTTCCAGCGTTTCATGGGCGTTCCCATGAGACCACTGGCGTTCTCATGCACATGCCCCGATGACGCGGGTGTGGGGAGCGGCCAGATGGCATCCTTCATAGGCACTGCGAGGGAATCGCCCTTGCGAATGGGTGGCGCCCAGGCCGCCATTCACAAGGTGAATCAACTAGAATAACCCCCAATGTTCAAATTGAAAAAAAGAATCCGGAACCATGGGCCTGATTCAGACATGTTTGCTAGGCTGCGTATGCTTGCAGCCTATCAAACAGGTAAGTCCCGAAGGCTGCCCTTCCGAACCCCCCCCCCCACAGACACCAAAATTCCCTCGCATGTGGCCCCCCCCATCCCCCAGGAAAGAAATCATTCCATGGCCGTTCACCATGGAATGATATCTGAAGCCTTCGATCTGAAAAGCAACACAATACTTACTATTCAGATGGCCGCTGATCTCCAAATTCGGAGTGCGCTGATGTCATGTGACGTATGCCCCACATAGGCATCGCCACCCTGCATTCCCATTGGAATGCCCAGAGTTTTTATGGGGACGCACATAAAACACTGGTTCCCCTGCTACAGCCCCGGCCCTCCCATTGCTGTCTGAACATCTCAGCGAGTGTGATACGCTGACCCCCAAAATCGTAATCGGGGCAGAATTCAGAACCGTAGGAACCTTGTTTGAATCGGCCTCCATGCACAGTCAGTTGAGCGATTCTGCCTGTGGTCACACTGTTGTTACAACAATATAATAACAGTTCTCCTTGGAATCTTTTAATTGGAATGCTAGAGGACTATGATACCCATTGGATCAGGTAGAAGGATTGGCTCTCGGTTAGTCACATTTCTAATTAATGTTTCACGTGTGGAACTCAACCCTAAACGGAACTTCCCATTTTAGTTACGTTTAAAGAAAATGCCACCAGCCGGTTCATTTTATACAGATGTTCATAGCCAGTAAACCCATCGTCCTTTTTAAGGGCCAGAAAGATAGATGTGCCTAGGATGTGTTACTAATAGAGTTTAGCATGGAATGCTCATTAGAAATACTTCTGATTTTGGTTTATATGTAAGAGTTACATTGAGAGTTTTTGTATTCCGATAGGGATATTATTCAGCTGTAGGAGTAAGATCTATGAGGCACTAATGTACAGCTTTTATTTTCAGGTTAAAACATTCTTGGAGGACATCTTGGATAAGCTCCCCGAAGGCTTTAACATGTCAGATATAACGTCAAAGACGGCCGAGCGCACTCCATACATTCTAGTTTGCTTCCAGGAATGCAAGAGGATGAACCTCCTAATTCATGAAATCCGACGTTCGCTGAAAGAGCTTGATCTCGGCCTTAAGGTAAAAACCAGCCTATGGGTCAGCTGATTTACAAATCAGATATGGGAGAAACACCAACTGCCAGTTAGTCAGTTTGAAATGGTAGTTGGTGTGTCTTCCCTGTTTGAATTTTAAACTGTCCTGCAGCAGCTCCTCTGGAGCCTCCTCTCCCCATTTATAGATAGGCATGAGTGACACAAACTTGACTAAGGTGCTCTTCCTTGCCTACAATAGAGCAGCTCTCATTTGAGGTGCTCCTGGCGATTCTATCGCCAATCGCTGCCCAATGCCAGCTGACATCCTCCAACAGTAGGGGGCGCGTGTGCACTAGACGCTTGCGCGACCTATCCTGTCGGAGGCTTAGCAGCCCTCCGCCCGCTCTGCCACAGCTGCCATTGGTTAGGGTTAGTCTGCAGGAGGAGAGGGCTAGGGTAAGTCTGCAGGAGGGGATGGTTAGGGTTAGTCTGCAGGAGGGGATGGTTAGGGTTAGTCTGCGGGAGGGGATGGTTAGGGTTAGTCTGCGGTGGGGGTTGGTTAGGGTTAGTCTGCGGGAGGAGATGGTTAGGTTTAGTCTGCGGGAGGATATGGTTAGGGTTAGCCTGCGGGAGGGGATGTTAGGGTTAGTCTGCGGGAGGGGATGGTTAGGGTTAGTCTGCGGGAGGGGATGGTTAGGGTTAGTCTGCAAGAGGGGGTGCTTAGGGTTAGTCTGCAGGAGGGGATGGTTAGGGTTAGTCTGCAGGAGGGGATGGTTAGGGTTAGTCTGCAGGAGGAGAGGGCTAGGGTAAGTCTGCAGGAGGGTATGGTTAGGGTTAGTCTGCAGGAGGGGATGCTTAGGGTTAATCTGCAGGATGGGGTGGTTAGGGTTAGTCTGCAGTAGGAGAGGGCTAGGGTTAGTCTGCAGGAGGGGATGGTTAAGGTTAGTCTGCGGGAGGGGATGGTTAGGGTTAGTCTGCAGGAGGGGATGCTTAGGGTTAGTCTGCAGGAGGGGGTGGTTAGGGTTAGTCTGCAGGAGGAGAGGGCTAGGGTAAGTCTGCAGGAGGGGATGGTTAGGGTTAGTCTGCGGGAGGGGATGGTTAGGTTTAGTCTGCGGGAGGGGATGGTTAGGATTAGTCTGCGGGAGGAGATGGTTAGGGTTAGTCTGCGGGAGGGGATGGCTAGGGTTAGTCTGCAGGAGGGAATGCTTAGGGTTAGTCTGCAAGAGGGGATGGTTAAGTTTAGAGTGCAGGAGGGGATGGTTAGGATTAGTCTGCAGGAGAGGATGGTTAGGGTTAGTCTACGGGAGGGGATGGTTAGGATTAGTCTGCAGGGGGGATTTTAGAGTTAGAGTGCAGGAGGGGATGGTTAGGGTTAGTCTGCAGGAGGGGATGGTTAGGGTTAGTCTGCGGGAGGGGATGGTTAGGATTAGTCTGAGGGAGGGGATGGTTAGGGTTAGTCTGCAGGAGGGGATGGTTAGGATTAGTCTGCAGGAGGGGATGGTTAGGATTAGTCGGCAGGAGGAGTGGGATAGCAGTAGGGTAGAAATGCTAACTTGGCATTCTGTGATATCAGTGAATAAATGGTGTACCGTTAAAGCAGGTCTCTTTTTTTATCTAAATTGAATTGCATTCAGGAAGACATTTTGAAGCAAGGTTCCTACAAGTCATGATATAGTTAAACTTTGTCCAGCTTTACAGAATGCAGGATCATTTCTAAATGAATGTGATAGAGGCTCCCAAGTGAAGCTATCTGTTCCTGACTCTGCAGAGAGCAAATACTCAGCAATGATTGTACAGCCAGCAATGCCTAAATGAGTCCCATAGAGACTAGACTTGCCGCTCAGCTCGGGATGTGGTCCGTGCAAGATCAGTGTCTTCTTCTGGCATTTTGATAGACAAGTGTTGAGACTTGCACTTCAAGCTGCGTCTCCGCTGTTTGAACTGGTGTTTTCCAAGAATACATAGAGAGAATAAGAGAAAGCAAGAATACCTTACCCTTGGGAAAATCTATTGCTGCCTAAAATCACATTTCTGCAATATTCCACTCACAGTAAATAACATGTAAGACATTGATCCAGGCAAGGGCCTGTATTTATATGTATTCTAGCAGAAGTATAGAGTCTGGGAGCTGGGTTCTGTAGCAGGCGAAAGATGTTTGCGAAGGAGGCGAAGAAGAGTCGTGTGTCTCTGGTGGCATACACATCACAGTCACCAAATTTTGGGCAGCTGTCCGGGGAAACCAGGAGAGAGGCTAACCTTGCAAACTGCTGAGGAATTGGTGGTCATGGCCCCAACCCAGCTGCTTAATAAATTGTGTCATAATACAGCTGGGATGGGGTCGTGTCGCATATTCCAATGAGGTCTCTACCGGAGGAGTACATGTTACACCTTCCAATGAGACCTCTACCGAAGGGGTAAATGTCGCACCTCCCAATGAGACCTCTGCTGGAGGAGTACATGTCGCACCTTCCAATGAGATCTCTACCGAAGGGGTACATGTCGCACCTCCCAATGAGACCTCTGCCGGAGGAGTACATGTCGCACCTTCCAATGAGATCTCTACCGGAGGAGTACATGTCGCACCTCCCAATGAGATCTCTACCGGAGGAGTACATGTCGCACCTCCCAATGAGATCTCTACCGGAGGAGTACATGTCGCACCTCCCAATGAGATCTCTACTGGAGTAGTACATGTCGCACCTCCCAATGAGATCTCTACCGGAGGAGTACATGTAGCACTTCCCAATGAGATTTCTACCGGAGGAGTACATGTCGCACCTCCCAATGAGATCTCTACCGGAGGAGTACATGTAGCACTTCCCAATGAGATCTCTACCGGAGGAGTACATGTCGCACCTCCCAATGAGATCTCTGCCGGAGGAGTACATGTAGCACTTCCCAATGAGATCTCTACCGGAGGAGTACATGTCGCACCTCCCAATGAGACCTCTGCCGGAGGGGTACATGTCGCACCTCCCAATGAGACCTCTACCGGAGGGGTACATGTCGCACCTCCCAATGAGATCTCTACCGGAGGAGTACATGTAGCACTTCCCAATGAGATCTCTACCGGAGGAGTACATGTCGCACCTCCCAATGAGATCTCTACCGGAGGAGTACATGTAGCACTTCCCAATGAGATCTCTACCAGAGGAGTACATGTCGCACCTCCCAATGAGACCTCTGCCGGAGGGGTACATGTCGCACCTCCCAATGAGACCTCTACCGGAGGGGTACATGTCGCACCTCCCAATGAGATCTCTACCGGAGGGGTACATGTCGCACCTCCCAATGAGATCTCTACCGGAGGGGTACATGTCGCACCTCCCAATGAGATCTCTACCGGAGGGGTACATGTAGCACCTCCCAATGAGATCTCTACCGGAGGAGTACATGTCGCACCTCCCAATGATATCTCTACCGGAGGAGTACATGTCGCACCTCCCAATGAGATCTCTACCGGAGGAGTACATGTCGCACCTCCCAATGAGACCTCTGCCGGAGGGGTACATGTCGCACCTCCCAATGAGACCTCTGCCGGAGGAGTACATGTCGCACCTCCCAATGAGATCTCTACCGGAGGAGTACATGTCGCACCTCCCAATGAGATCTCTACCGGAGGAGTACATGTCGCACCTCCCAATGAGATCTCTACTGGAGGAGTACATGTCGCACCTCCCAATGAGATCTCTACCGGAGGAGTACATGAAGCACTTCCCAATGAGATTTCTACCGGAGGAGTACATGTCGCACCTCCCAATGAGATCTCTACCGGAGGAGTACATGTAGCACTTCCCAATGAGATCTCTACCGGAGGAGTACATGTCGCACCTCCCAATGAGATCTCTACCGGAGGAGTACATGTAGCACTTCCCAATGAGATCTCTACCAGAGGAGTACATGTCGCACCTCCCAATGAGACCTCTACCGGAGGGGTACATGTCGCACCTCCCAATGAGACCTCTACCGGAGGGGTACATGTCGCACCTCCCAATGAGATCTCTAGCGGAGGAGTACATGTAGCACTTCCCAATGAGATCTCTACCGGAGGAGTACATGTCGCACCTCCCAATGAGATCTCTACCGGAGGAGTACATGTAGCACTTCCCAATGAGATCTCTACCAGAGGAGTACATGTCGCACCTCCCAATGAGACCTCTGCCGGAGGGGTACATGTCGCACCTCCCAATGAGATCTCTACCGGAAGAGTACATGTAGCACCTCCCAATGAGACCTCTACCGGAGGGGTACATGTCGCACCTCCCAATGAGATCTCTACCGGAGGAGTACATGTCGCACCTCCCAATGAGATCTCTACCAGAGGAGTACATGTCGCACCTCCTAATGAGATCTCTACTGGAGGAGTACATGTCGCACCTCCCAATGAGACCTCTGCCGGAGGGGTACATGTCGCACCTCCCAATGAGACCTCTGCCAGAGGGTAAAAGTAAAAGGCCATCCGGAAGTCTGACAGGCAATGTCTAGTTTGACAGTCAATAGGTCAATACTAAGTCCACAGTGACAAAATGCCAACACATCCAAAAAGTCGACATGGCAATGGTCGACACATGAAAATGTTGACGTGAATTATTTCTATTTCTTTGGACTTTATCATAGTTTACCAACCACGTTGAGTCCGATTTGCAATGGTAACGTTGCCGAGCGCAGGGGTAATAGAGCAAGGCACCTGGCCCCATGTGTGGTGAGCGAAATGAGGGTATGCGCTACGCTATTTGGGGGTCCAGGTGTCGACATTGACATAAAAATGTGAAAACTCATGTTGACCTTTTCATGTGTCGAACATTGTCATGTCGACTTTCTGCTTGTGTTGATACTTTGTCACTGTCAACCTTTATGCATGTCCACATTTTGTCAATGATGACCTTTGCATGTTGACCTTTTCTCAGTGTCGATCTTGTGCATGTTGACCTATGGACTGTCCATTTGGACGTTGTCTGTGAACTGATCCACACCCAATTAGGCCACAAGGGGTGATTCAGCACCATTCGGACCAGGGCGAATTAGGCCCCGTACCGATGGTGGGAGGTCTGCGCATGTGCAGAGCCCGGCACCGAACGGCTTTGGCGAGATACTCGCTGGGGTGTTCGCTGCGGGGGTGAAAACGGGATTGCCCATGAGAAAGCGTTCCCATAAAAATGCAGAGAGTTCCCATGGGAACGCAGATGGGCTAATGCCTGCCAGGGGCAGGCAGGTGACATCACAGGTCATCAGCGCCTAGCCCCGTCTTCAGCCCCGGGCATTCAGCGAGGCAGCATTTCAGCGCCCGGTAAGCAGTGACCTTCGCTGCTTACCATGCCAAGCTGAATGAGGGCCACTGTGTGGTAAGTTCAGGACAAATATAGGAGTGAACTGGATGTCAGGAAATGTATCTCTAATATTTCCCTAAAGGTTATATACATCATCCTGCTGGCAAACCAAATGCATCTCTTCCCTCTTGCAGGCCCAGCACCTGAAGTACGTTAGTTATTGCCGCTACTTAATATTCCTGTTGGTAAATTGAGTTACGCTCCCGGTGAAAGCTGAGGGTTCTGCATTTTTTAGGAATCACCTTTCAGCACCTTGTGTTCACCTGTGAGAGGGAACGACGCGCTCTTCAGCATTTATCACGTCATCTTATCACAGCCGAGATCTGAGACGCTAATCACTGACTGATGTTTCCTTTGTTAGGGCGAGTTGGCAATATCTTCCGAAATGGAGCAACTGCAGTCAGCCCTTTTCTTTGATTACGTCCCTGACACATGGATGAAGCTGGCTTATCCGTCAACAAACAGCCTGGCGCAGTGGTAAGTCTGCCGCTCCAGCTCATGGGGAAACAGAAACCATGACCTTGGGGTTGTCTTATTACGGAGCTGTTTATTATAATTCCTTGATATGCCCAAATACTGGGTGTGACTCAGCTGTACTACAATGCTGCCGCATACTGTATGCCATTTTTGACTCAGCCCCTGGGATTTCCATTGTTGCTGTGCGCAACTGTCTACACATTTGTGGCATCTACGCAGAACCGGACTCCTTGAGTAGTCTATTGTCAATCATAATACCTGAGATGTTGGAGGCGTGATTCCTGCGTACAGGATCGCAGTCTGCGGCTGACATACACCCCGAAAACAGTCCCAACACACCCGCCTTTTTGCCACCCTTTACCTACCACAAAATGGCCACCTCCTGTCAGTCTCTTTTGAATAAATCCTTACTTTGAGCATAAGTGCAACTCAATCGCGGTGAGTGCACATTACCGCAGTGACACGCGACTTACCAATAATTTCTCAATTGCAAAATCATTGGCATAGCCTGCATCGCGGAATAAGGCCCCCTGGCACCCCTTATCAATGCTGTGTGGGACAGCAGCTCCAATTAACAGCTGTCTCAGGGAAACAGAAAAGTTTGACAACCTCTGATGACAGTGTAGAATGATTATATTGCTGGGTTCTGTCTCTGCTGTATTACTGCACAAGCTTGGCATTAGGTCTCACGTGTACGCTGCCTGAGCTGGAGGTGGTGAAGGGATCTACATGGATGTGCAGTGTGGTAAATGGCTGGGTAGGCACTGGTGGATACAAGGGCCAGACTGGGACTAAATAAAAACCGGACCCAGACAAGATCCCGGAATGCAGGACCGGACACAACTAGTTCTGGAATGCAGAGTTTGATGTCCAGGGGGTGGGGCGTGGGAGGTCTCTGTGATAGCTTTCACCAGGGACATGGGGAAGGGGAGATTACAGCCTCCCTGTGTGGTCCGGACCGTTCCGGTTTTAATTACATCCCCGGACAATGCAGGGAGGCTCTACTCTCCCCCTTCTCCTCTCCCTGGTGACAGGTGTCAGAGCAGCCCCACCGGATATGACACCCCTGGCAATGCAACCCCCCCCCCCCGGACCGGATCATGGCCAAATTGCACCCATTATAAATACGCCACTAACCGATAGTATTATAAGTGTAATATCATATTAAGCTTAATATTTGTGAGCCAGCTACTTCCGCAGCGGATCGTGTTCCACATGAGACATCAATAGACCCTGGTAATAGTCAGCTGACTGCTGGGCTCTCTAGCGTTCTAAAATGTATCCTCTAATTGTAGAAATATTGATATCTGTGATTCTCAGATAGAATGGATTGCAGAAATGTCATATTTTGTGTAGCCATAACACAATAATGTGACTGTAGGAGGAGTGGCGTCTGATGAAGCCAAGAGGGTGAATGTAATTGAAAATCAGTATAAGATTTCTATATACTTGGTGAGTCGAGTGGCCAACTGAATAAGCTCTTTTTTCCCCTTTATGAGTCGCTAAAAATCCTTATCTACAATTTGTTTACCGGCTTCTCCTTCTTTTCATAGACTCCAGTTCTTAATGTTTTATTGAAATTGATTTTAAATTAGCGCTATTTTTATCGCACATAAGGACTTTCACATAATCCAGAATTGATCTTGCTTTCCATTGTCTGCACTCTGGTCTCACACAATATTTTCAAAAGAGATTCATTGAATTCCATATCTTAAGGGAATCTGACTAAAATGCATTAAAGAGTATCTGTACTGTAATTGTGCGGGGAAATTATACTGATTTAAAACAAATTCTTGTGGAAATGAAAATGTAAGAACAGTCCGAAAATTTTAAAAGTGCCAATTTGTTGTTCTCGCTGGGAAAAGCTGTATGCGATGGCAAATTACATGTTTTTATATATTGTACAGTTGTTCGGCATGGCTTTGCTTCATAATGAATTGAACGTAAATCCATTTACATAGTGGGTTAACTAACATGAACGCACCTGTCACACTATCCTTCAAAGGAATGGGGAAAATCGCACAGGAGGAGACAAGCAGGCAGGAACGCAGAAGCACATCCTTGATGATGGCTCTGATCAAAAAGACATTATGCAAGAGAAATCATTATTTTATAATAAATAAATATTTCCCACAGAGTAGAATAATGGTGCTCTCCTCCCATATTGCAGAAAATGTGTTTCTATGGTAGGGCCAGTCTTCCTTGCCATTTTTTCATCATCATTTATTGGTCTATGGGGTATATTCAATCGATGTCTAAACTGCCATCTTGCCAGAAAGATGCCACTTTTTGACATGGATAGATTGGAAGGGGTTCCGATCTAGTCAATGCTAGCTGGTTTTTCCCATCAAAAGCAGGTGGATTTGCGGCTATTCCGTCAATCCACCTGTTTTTTTGGGCAGTTCGGGACATTTTGACCTACCGAAAACCAGGTGGATTGACAGAATAGCCGCAAATCCACCTGCTTTTGACGGAAACAGTTTTTTTTTTACGGAAAACGGTTTTAGCCATGTTTCCGGCAATCTCAACCGACATGAAAAGATGTCAGATTGAGGCAGGGAAGACGGCGCCGGGTGAGCAGCAGCTTACACTGCTCCCGTACCCTCCTGCCGCAAACCTGTACCGTCCAGCCACCTTCCGTAGCCTCCCACCGTATACCTGTACCCTCCTGCTGCCTCCCTTGCAATTGTGCCTTCTCCCACATGGTCCCTGCACCGGCCGGGTGAGCATCAATCAGCGGCCAAATTTGACATCCAGATTTGGCCGCTGCATTGAATAATGGATGTCGGATTCATTCCATCAAAACAATTCCGTCGTGGATCCGGCATCAATTGAATATATACCTATGTACTAAACCTCGGAGAGAGAAAAAGTTGATGGAGATAAAGGGGCCGATTCATACCCCGTTGCAGATCTGCAAATTTGCAGCCCTGATGATTATTAGAGGACTGCGCATGCACCCAGTTCGCAGTACGCAAGCCCTCTATTTGGCCACAGCCAGTGATGGCCTGGGGTCGCAGGCTGTATGCTGCCTGATTGACAAATGGTATTTGCAGGGCGTGCCGCTCGAAAAATTCAGGTAGGTCCAGATGTTGGGAGGGAGGGACGCTGATGTCATCATCGGCCCCTATCTCCCCATGGCCATAAGTCTTGATTTACCCGGCGCTGCACATATGGGGGGGGGGGGGGTGGTTTCCTTGGGAGTTGGATTTCCTTCCACAGGTCCAGCATGGATTTCTTCGGACCCCGGACCAGACGCCGACATGGAAATCGACATGCTGAAGAATGGTTACATGGATCCGGAACCAGATCAAGACTCTGGGACCTACCTACGGGATCAAGATAGGTAAGTATCAGTGTGTGTGTAATGTATTTATTAAACTTTTATTTTTCATGTATCAGTGTGTATTTATTGATCTATTTTTTTTACTGTGGAACTACAAGACCCAGCGGGCCCTTTAATGCCCCGCAGGCTGGGACTTGTGGTTCTTCAAGTCCCAGCTTGCGGGGGAGGCTTGCTGGGACTCATAGTTCCACAGTTTAAAACAACAGTTTATTCATCTATTTTTTTTTACACCAGTATCAGCCCTGTGGCCACCGGGGACAGCACCAGGCTTCAGCCTGGTCAGGTAAGTCCTGGAGGGGGGGGGCATTTATTGGGGGGGTCCCCACTACCCCAGGGCCCCTGGCCAGGCTGACTGGTCAGAGGGTTAATGGTTTGGCCGGGGGGGACTTGTATAAAAAGTCTCCCCCCGGCTGTGGCATTACCCTGCTGGCTGGTTTGGCCTGGGGCTGGTTCTTAAAATACAGGGGGACCCCTAGTCATTTTGTCCCCCGTATTTTGGGAACCAGCCCCGGACCTGGAGCCTGGGGCTGGTTGTTAAAAACCCTATTTGTCGGGTTCCCTGATTTTTAATTACCGGCCCCGGCTCTTTCAGCCTGGTGCTGGTTACAGCTGTTGGGGGGACCCCACGCTGTTTTTTTTTTTATTTCTTTATTTTTCTATTTTTTTTTACACTGCAGCCTGCACGGATCTGACTGATCCGTGCAGGCTTAAAGCAAATACGACAGGACAATCAAGGTGTATTTTCCTGTCGTATTTTCGTGCCTGTTTTACACCAATTAGCAGCCGTATTATCAATACGGCCGCTTAGTAAATCAGGAACCACCATTCTTTTGAATGGTGATTCCTGTCGTATTCTATCGATGGTGTAGACATTCGTATTTGTAAATACAAATACGAATGTGCCATCTTTAAGAATACGAATTGCCGTATTTTTGGGATAGTAAACCCGAAAATACAAATGTGTAAAAAATAGGTGTATTTCTGCCTACGAATACACCTATTTTTTACGAATCCATTTTGGTAAATTCCCCCCAAAGTCTATGTCCTTCCCTGCAGCACCCGGACTCCCAGTCCATGATTCCGGAGGAAGAGGACATAGCAGCCTCTCAGGGCACCAGGGCAGGTGGCGCGCTAGAGCAGGGGACCCTGCTGCTGGTAAGCGGCAGCAGCGATGTGACGTCCATGACCATCCTGGTGAACCCAGTCGGCGGTGTGGAGTCAGCTCTGACGGTAATAGGTGCTGCGAGGAGCGCAGGCACTGTAGCAGTGAGACAGCTGCCAGTGTCCGCGCTGCAGAGAAGGTGCTCTGCAGGGAAAGTGACCATTGGGGAGAGAGGGGCTGTGCAGCGCGGTAATCCCAGACAGTGCTCCGGATCAAGCTCCAGCAGCTTAGTTTGGGCTGGGCATTGGCAGCGGGCGGCTCTCTCCTCCCCTGCACTCCTGAAGGTGAGCGAAGAGAGACACAATGCCGACCGCGCCGATGATGCCCGACATATTTCAGGCTCTCCCCCAGCAGCGACTAGCAGAAGACATCTCCCCCAATGCATAACCACTGCCAGACCATGTCACTCTGCAAAGATCCTGCCTGCCCCAGGCCAGGTTCCCCCCCTTGTAACTGGTAACGTGAACCAGGAGTGAAAAAAGAGAGCAATCGGGACTGTGGAAGGGGAGGAGTTGGGATGGGAAAGGGGAGGAGTCAGGACTAATGGGGGAGGGTCAAGATTATACCACCCCCCCCCCCTAGAAGAAAAGTCTAGATCCGCCCCTGCTATTTACTTAGTACCAGCCAATCAGCTCCTAACTTATTTTTAACTTCTCTGTTAATTTATGATTGCTATCACCTGTTTTGAACAGATTCATTGATAAGAAAGATGTATTACCAAAGGTGATGGTAATTATATATTAAGAGGGAAGTCCAGGAACAGAGCAATGTGTTCCTTCTGGAGAGGGTCATGTTGGGAGGTATGCGTTTAGTCCCAAGGGTTAGTACATGAGTTTGAAAAAACTCAGGAGCCCGAGGTGTGCTCCCTACCACCAGTGCTGTGCCTAAACACGTGCAAAGGGGGCCGTGCGATCGAATTGGGTTTTCTCCCGAAGGAGAAGGGCCCCGTTTTTCCCCTAACCCCTCTCAACCATAAGGCCGAAGAGGGGAAAATAGGGAACGGTGGGTCCTCTTCGCCGAACCTTAGAGAGACCCTCATTCCTCAACCCCCGGAAGGGTTAGGACGGTGGGTCCTCCACACCCGAAGGTTTGGAGAGACCCTCAGTAGACTTCCCTCTGCCTTGCGGCTCGCGGTCGTCCTTGAGGGGACCGAAGCTCTCCCCAAAAGGCGAGAGCTTCGGCACATTGGGGAATGGTAGGCCCATAAGGGTCAACCACACAACCCAAAAAAACAGTGACACACTACAGAAAACAGAAAACGTGAAAAAGTGCATGAACGTGAGAAGGAAGAGAAATAAATAATAAAGAGGACCCCAGCCAGAAGGCCGGGGTGGGGGTGTGAAAAATTGTCCTACCCCATCCAAAAGGACGAGGTAAGGATGTAATGCCTAACCTAGAGGGGGAAGTGCGCAGTGCAAGTGCTTACTTGTGCAAGGTGATTTTGGGGATCACCCGGGCAGGTTCAGCACCCCCGAGTTTCCCCGGGGGCACAGTGCAGCCTCGGACTCCAGGCAGCCGGCCAGTCAGTGTCCGACCAAGTGTTTCTCCGCTCCACCAGCAGGCCCTTTCCGACCCCCCGCCATGGGAATGGATACTCCACTGGGCTTTTTCGGTGAGTCTCCCCCGCAGAGGCCCAAATAGACCAACTGAGAAAGAAGAAACCACCTACTCAGTCCCGACGTTTCACCTCTCCCAGGGATTGAGTACTGGGCTGGGCTTTTCGCTGTCTCTCTGGCCGAGGCAAAGACCCCTGAACAAGAGCCCCATCTCAAAGCCCAATGCTTCTCCCCTCCCTACCAGTGGAAAGAATGGTATTCCCTCCCCAGCAGGGCATCGATACTAAGCCATTCCTAGCACTCGCCCAGAACATGAGGTGATTACTAATCCTCAGCTCAGTAACGAGATGCTACGGTACTGCTTTTCTCTATTCTCTGCCAGGGGGTGGTCCAGACCCAACTGATAAAGAACAGATACTACACTTGATCTTAGCCAAAAGGCCGAGAAGCAATGGTTAGTACATGGACACCTGGTCAGTAGGTGAAGCTGTGCCCTTGAAATCTTCAAATTACATTTTGCGGTTATCCCATTTTAAAGATGCAGTCACATCACCCATAGAGATATGGCAGCTTCAGTTATACTGTGTAATGGGTTATCACATTTTACAACACTTTTACAGTATTATGGCCTTGGCTAATAGTCCTAGTTAAAGATTGTGGTAGGTGTCTTGGCATCATGTTAGATGTATGTAAACAGTACGTGTAGGTAAAAGTAAAGACCAACTTTACTGTTTTTATGCAGATAACTATTACATTGACTCTAATGAAAGCTTTTCTTAATATTTGTGTGAATCCGTTAATTTGCTTAGATAATACTACAATCTTTTAACAATAAACAGGTTTTCACAGACTAGAACTAGATAGATGCCTGATTTCAGTTACTATTAACCCTTTGATTGTCAAGTGAATTTGACAAAATAGGTGTGAAAATTGGCAAGCAAACTTTTTGATTCACCGCAATGACCTGTAATGTTCACCTTATATAGAAAATATAATCTTTTTTTACACAACATTTTTTAATTTGAATTAAATAATGAATGAGAGCGATGCTGGCTTTTATAGTGGATATTTTGAGCATCACTCACAGAGATTTTGGCACTCAAAAGGTTAATGCGTAAATCTAAACTTGTTGGCGGTTCTAGATAGAAACGCACATGAGCAGAGGGCACATAGGCTATTTCACCATACCGTTTCCCGACATTCAGATGATGGTAAGACAGTGTCTAGGTCTGCAGGTAATTGGTTATCACAATATGGTCATTGGGTGAAAGTTTGACTATGTCTACTTCATCACGTTCAAAAGGTTCATTGCAATGGTGGACGTAAAAAAATGGTGATTTTTAAAAAAGATTTCTACTGATGGTGGTTACATATTACCAAATATACAAGATTTGTCACAAAAACTGTAAAAACCCCAAACGTGTTCACCATCATGTTATGTAATCTTTTGACCCTGTTGACCTAATGCATGTCAACCATTTGTGCCGCGCTGGGAAGGGGGCGTGGACATGTCATATACAAATGATGCCACCGAGCCACGCCCCCTTTTCACACTCTGTATCGGTGAATTGATGCTGTACGCACAGCGTCTATTCCTTCAGGCTGGAGGAACTCCCAACTGCCCCCCACCGCCGCAGGACACTGCCGGCCCCGGGCGAGACGCAGTACCGTCCCCAAGAAACGGGACAGTCCGGCAAAAAACAGGACTGTTGGGCGGTATGAGGTTGTTCTTGGGTCCAGGCTTTAAGTGTTTCTGAATTCATAAATGTAATGAGCAGTTATGAGAACCTTGACACCTCAGCTGTTCTTCAACTACACATCCCAGCATGCCCTGCAGCAGTTTTAGCATGGCCAAATAGTAAAACTATACCAGGGCATGCTGGGATGTGTAGCTCAACAACAGATGGAGTGTCAATGATCTCCATCACTGACCTATAGGCTTGGCTCAGTGTATTAGATCGACATGGCTAAGTTCAACAGAGATATGGACACTGTCAAAGTGTACTGCGTCCCCTCGCATGGCTCGCTACGCTCTCCATGCTTCAGGCACCCTACTCTATTCTCCATCCACGGCCTAGTGGATGGTAGGGCATGAAAAAATGGCTGTCAGCACATGTCGGGTCAAGAAAAAAATGTGAAAAACTCATGTCGACCTTTTGACTGTAAACTTTCCCATTGTTGACCTAATGCTTGTGTCAACCTTCCATCTCTGTCGACCTTATCCATGTGGACCTATTTCATGTGTCAACGTAGGCCATGACCACCTTCAGTGGTCGACCCGATGCATGTCGACCAGAATCGATAATGATCGTATACCTGAATTAATACATGATTATTGCTTTCTCACACAGCTATTTATTATTTATCATTGTTTTCATGGTAACTCTGGAAGAAAACCCTAACATCCGCGTGTGTCAGCCTGTCGGTGTTACAAAGCTGTACCGATGTGATTGCGCAGGATATGATCTTATCACTTACACCTGACACTTGTACTTTGTACTGTTAGCTGTTCCGTGCCTGGAGGAAACAAAAAGGCTCTTTCTGTTCCTAAGCTTTGAAGTCGAGAATTAACAATAGAGCAATATAGTCATAATTCAGCCCTCGCTGGTCAGATCTGCTTCATGAGCAGTTATTTGTACTTTTATGTGTTTTTAGATACGTGAAAGATATAATAAGACTTACAGAAAAGTCAACAAGGGTTGGGTGTGAATATTTCAGTTCTAGACTCTATTCCTCCACAGCGCGATGTGTAAGAGGCTGGGATCACTAGCTCTAGACAGTATTTCAACACGATCTTACCATCCATGAAAACACACAGAACAGATGCAAATTCTGGGATTGATGGACAGGTGGTTATCAAAATTCAGCCACCTATCTGCATATGTGCATGGTCAGGGGTGGTTCAACATAGAGTAGTAGAGAGTCGTGTCCAGATCCAGACCAGGTTTTAGAGCAACAGCAACAGGAAAATCAGATCCAGTCCAGGTTTCCTAACTGATGTGATAGAATTCCTTTGTTCGTCTCACAATGGAGAAATTTACAATGATCGGGGTTGGGCTGATTAGCAGCACCTGTGGCTTTCTGATATAAGTGTTTCCAGGGTAGGAGGTAATTGCTCCTGATGGTGGAAGAGTTGCCCAGGTGATAGGCCGGGGGTGTGGGCTATGGTACACAATATATATACATCAGAACGACCAGCCTCCGATCCGTATCATAATACGATTTCCCCGTGAGTTTCCCAGACACACCATAGATCTTACGTGTGTAATTTCACATAAGATTTATCATAAGATCTGCAACTGGCAGCATACTGGTCATTAGCAGCATCTTCAGATCATAGGATCGACCTCACAACCCGTGGGCCCGCGCATCATGCCAAAACACCTCACGATGTGCACAAAAATTAAGGACAAAATGCATTGCACAACCCTTCAAAATTGTGCGTTCGAGCCTGAAATCATTCTGATGTATGGCCAGCTTAAGAGAGGGGGGGCTTGTGTATCCGGGTGCCGGACGGCTTCCCGACAGTCGGGATTCCGACAGTCATTACTCCAACGTCGGAATCCCAACTGCTCCCTCATGGGGGTACACCGTAGAGGGAGAATAAAATAGGTGGGGAGCGCAGCTCGCCACCGTGACTGCAGCGTGGCAAGCGCAGTGAGCCCACAAGGGGCTTCATTGCGCTCCCCCCGCTGTGCATTCGGGATTCCAACGTCTGAGTAATGACTGTCGGAATCGCAACTGTCGGTGAAATATACCACACCCGTGTATCCGGTTGTAGTGTGTTTGCTAGAAGACGAAAGTGATGTGCTACAGTATACTAGAAGACCCAGTTGTCTCCAGGAAAAAGGCGTGATGGGCATTTTCCTGGTGATTTCCCTACTGCCCTTGCGACAAATGCCGTGTTTATGGTGTAATTGAAAACCATGGCTTACTGTAGAGATCAGTGTGGACGTCATCATGATCTGGCACGCGTGTTTCTCTACTGTCAAGGAAATTTTTGATAAGGTGTCATCTGACCGACGGCCTCTACAAAAGAAAAGTGTCTCTTACGTTAACACAGTACCCAATAAAAGCCAGATGTGAGGGTGCCATTTCCATGTCTTTACACTCGGGGGGCCGATGCTGGATCACACGCAATGATCCGTATTCGGCCCCTGCCCTGATGGTCGGGGTTTGCGCATTTCTGTGGCAGCACTGGGCCCAGTTTTATAGGGTTCCCCATGAAAACGCTGGGCATTCCCATGGGTATACTCTGTGCTCTGTCTTCGCCTTCAAATAAAAGTCAGTTGAGACTAACTTTTATTTGCAAAGGCGACCATCTAAGGATTTCTCCTGCGAGGGGACGTGTCTTCGTTACACATCCCCTCCACAGCAGCAGTGTGGCAGGTAATCGGCGTCCCGCTAGTCCCGTCCCGGCCTCTCTGTCGCTCGGTAATCTGCGATTTTCGCAGTTTACCAAGCCAACCAGAATCAGGCACTTGGATTTTAAAGCAGACCTTCAACCTCGCCGAGGTGCTGAACCAAGCTTTCAGGACAAAGAAAGCGTCTTAATAACAAGCTGTGATCTTGTCCGAGCACTGACTCACGTCTTCTGGCAACATCTACATTTCTTGGAATTATTTAAAAGTCCTTCTTAGAATATGGAACACTCGGACATTTGCATTCCATTAACAAGCACTCTCTGTGTGACACTACTTCAGAGGTCATCGGCAGCAGATAGATAATGAATCATTGATTTTCTGAGACGAGATTATGTTTTCATTTGTAAAAGGAAGAAAAAAATCCCTAACTATCCTTAACTTAATAAATATTCATTATTTTTTGCCTGTTTATCTCCTACTCTCAGGCACAGTAATTGGCTTGTCTTAGATGCCAGATCTTCATACATTAAACACTGACACCTCTGCATATATATCGTGGATGTAGCCAATGTTGTCAGATCTTGTCATGCTATTGGTTGAGCATCAGTCTGCTAAGAGTACCTGAAATTCATACACTTGGGCCCTTATTCAGCTCTGATCCCAGTACAAATTTGTTCTCAAAATGGGCAAAACCATGTGCACTGCAGGTGGGGCAGATGTAATATGTGCAGATAGAGTTACATTTGGGTGGGGTGTGTTGAAACTGAAATCTAAATTGCAGTGTAAGAATAAAGCAGACAGTATTTACCCTGCACAGAAACAAAATAACTCACACAAATCTAACTCTCTCTATACATGTTACATCTGCCCCACCTGTATTCATGGTTTTGCTCATTTTGTGACCAAATTTGTACTGCGATCAGATCTGAATAAGGGCCTTGATGCCTAATTCTTGGGTATAAGAAGCTCAGAGCACAAGGAGTTTAAGACAAACAGGGTCAGTATTCCTGACACCAGACCTTGGAGCCTCTACACAAGGAGGTCATTCTGGTAGATTTGCAAAGCAGCGAATTTCACTGCTTTGCGAGCCCACTAACACCGCCCGCACGACCGCCCGACCCCCCCTCCCCGCTCAAATGCTGACTTTCCCCGCAGGCCTGCAAATTTACGTTTTGCATAAACATCCATTTGCAGCCTTGTGTGCGGGCCTAAAATCATTCGATGGTCACCGACCATCGAATGATTTCTGAAGTGCTCACTAATCTAAATCAGTCTCTGGTGCCTTAGATTAAAGGCGCCCTCCAAGAACAAGACGGGCAGCTGACATCCGGTGACGTCAGCCGCCCGCCCCCTGGAAAGCAGGATGCCTCCTTGGTTCGCTTTCCAGTGTTTTCTGTGGTACGCCCAGGAAGGACTATGCAAGCCTCCGAGAGCGCCCGCAGTGAAGACCTGTACATGCGCATCAACGATTATGCGCATTAGCAAGCAGTAAGCATCAGTCGCCGTTGTGAATTAGCAATGCAGCGACCAGATCAGAATCACCCCCAAAGTATGTTGGTTTATACACTTGTACTGAAAACTAATTAGGCCCATACATCAGGTAGTTATTGGGGTAATTGCCCATTATGACAATGCCTAGGTTGGGGAACATGTTGGAAACCCTCAATTTGGAGATTCTGAACGAAAAATGATTAGGATCGTTGAGTGATGGAAATTTAACATGCTGTTGTTTTTTTTTGTTTTTTGTTTTTTTGCCAATCTGTAAAATGGGAATTTAGGCCATATATAGCCACATAATAACCTCTTAATAATCCAGTTGGAAAAAATGGTCCAAATTGTTCCCTCTTTCTGGCGCACCATCAAGATTTGGGGGCATATGTAATAGCTTCTGAGTTCTTTAAATAAAAAAGTCTGAGTTCAACCATCATCCCTTTAGGGCATGTAGTCCAAACTAAGTGGCCATTTCCACTTGAGGCTGACAAAGGGATTTCTATTTTATCCAAGAATTTGACTTAATCTTCTCACTTCTCGAAAGAGCAGCTTTGGTGGGTTCCCTGCTCTGTTATACCCCTTATATTCAGCAATTCCCTCACCTCCTCAGCTGACCACATTGAGGACATGGCTGTGCTACTGCAGGAATGCTGCCTCAGACGTGTGCACTGAAATGTGCTGCTTGTTTTTATTGTCTCTGGCCGCTGACCTCATCAAAGGAGACAGAGAAATCACCCAATAGCTGTGTTTGATGAATGCAGTGTTGAATAACCTGGGTAGGGAGCTTTCAGACTGCACGCCAACCCGGGTTAGAGCCGTGTTCAACCCTGGTCAAGACCAGGGTTGAAATTTAGTGTTGCTCATCCTGGGAATTTTCACAGTGGCGCCTTCACACCGCACCTCGACCCGGTTTGGAGACACAAGGACATGGCAATAACATGGGTCCAGAGTGCGGCCTGAAAGCGGTATAAAATGCACATAAAAAACCCCTGAAGCAGCTGGCAACACTAACCACCTAGGATGTACCTTCATAAACTACGAATGAATCCTAAATTCTAATAAAGACACTGGGCATTCTGCCTTCCCTTCACATGCCAGGATCACAGTGTTAGGACCAGCTTCCAAAGTCCCTTTCATCTGCCACCTGCTTTCTAAACGTTTAACTTCTAGTTCTAGAACTTGTCTGCACCATTAATGCTTCATGTATTCTATCTACACCAGGCATGTCCAAACTATGGCCCTCCAGCTGTTGGGAAACTACAAGTCCCATCATGCCATGCCACAGTTTTGCTATTAGGGAATGCTAAAACTATGGCAAGGCATGCTGGGATGTGTAGATTCACACCAGCTGGAGGGCCACAGTTTGGACATGCCTGATCTACACTAAGGGGTACATTTACTAAAGCTTCTAAAAATGAAGAGGTGAAGTCGTCCATAGCAACCAAACATATTCTGTGTATCATTTCTCTATCTCATCTTTAAAATTGATAGATAGACTCTGATTGGTTGATATGAGCTATCACCTCTTTTTATTTTTAGAATTTAGAAACATTAGTAAATGTACCTCTACGTTACAATGTGTATGCAAATGATAATTGAGGGCAAACGTGAAAATGAGAGGTGACTCCTAAGGTGTTAATTTGTTTTAAAATGCTTAAATTAATTAATATATTTAAAATATGCCCATAATAATGTCACTTGCGCAAATAATATACTATACATAATGATTACAATTTCAACTTCGCCAAGGAATTTAATTGATACTTGCGGAAGAGGCTTTTTATTCTTTTTTTTATTTCATTTGAATTACTTTAGAAAAATAAACCTGCGATATAATGGGAGGGTCTCCAGCTGTATTGAGGGTTTCCTTTCCCCCCGATCTCTAGGTATAGTGACCTGCTCCTTCGCTGCCGGGAACTAGACTCCTGGACTCAAGATCTTTGTCTCCCAAGTGTCGTCTGGATATCAGGTTTCTTCAACCCGCAGTCCTTCCTCACAGGTAGGGAGCACATCACAACTCATTAGTAATTTACTGCTACAGTAATTTTTATAATTACTGCCAGGAGGGCTCATTAAATTTGATCTAATGAATAAATATTGTATTTTTCAACATGATTACCAGAACTGCTTAACTGTGCGCCATAAACAATTATTTTCTTCCTCCACGCTTTATCATAGTTCCATGCAGGTTTGCCGTTTTAGAATATATTAAATGATGTATACATATTTTATTGTACTTCGGGATATTAGACTTGCCAATTAAAGTGATGGGACTGATTTGTTGATGCACATATATAAAATCTGCAGTGGTGTGTGCTGTTAATGCGCAGCTGATGGGACTTTCAGAAACTAATGTTACCGTTAGCAGCCAAAATAATAATAATCGTACCAACCTATATACTACAGTAGTATTACAGTTTTAACTATATTTAAGGAAATTATAGATATTGGATTATTTGCTTTTTTTTAAATGGAGAATTCTCCTAAGCAAATAGATGTCTGATTGGCTCAGCTATTGTACTTACAGTTCTGGGAGTAAATTAAAGTTTTATCCATGCTTACAAAGGAGGCCCAGTCGCAGAACTCTGGGAGGCAATGGAGTCATCTGCCACCGGGCTCCTGCTCCCAAAGGGGGCATCTCTCCTTTCCAGTGAGTTTGAATCAGTTAATTGAAAGCCGTTGATATCGCTTCTGTGGCTGACTCCTCCTCCCACCAGGACCATAGATGTCCCACTCTCATTATTCTAAACATAATATCCATCATACCATACATACATATATTTATATAAGATGATGTGTGTTCGTTGGGGGGGGGGGGGGATAAATAAATACCAATATTTATCTTGCCCCTGGGCCAAACTTATGTCACTGATGAGACCCATAAGGTGCACTGGAAAGCAGTGAGCTCAAGCAGGCTGTGGTCCAACATTATTTCCCCAGCCACTAGCATACCATCCTTAAACTGGGCATAATCTACTGCAATTTCTCTTAGCAGTGTATGCCCAGCCGATAACCAGGGTCACATGCGATCCATCACATGCTGCCATTTAACTTGTGATGGATCGCATTCGACCCCTGTTCCCCGGCCCGCCTCCAAGGGGTTATGGTATATTAGATCTAGAATGTGTAGGTCTACAGTCATATGGTCGACTACTAATGGTCGACAGTCAAAGGGTTGACAGGGTCAAAAGGTCGCCAGTGTGCAAAGGTTGCCCGTGAAAAGGTCAACACTCAAAAGGACGACAGTGAAAAGGTCAACAGGGTCAAAAGGTCGAAATGGAAAAGGCTGACGTGAGTTTTTCATGTTTTTTTTTGGTGTCTATATCGACATAAGTTGACATGGACACCGCCTAAGTGTACCGCGTCCCCTCACATTGCTCGCTACGTCATTCTTCGGACACGGTGCCTTGCTGCACTCGGCACACTATTATATTCTCCCTCCGTGCCGTAGTGGATGATAGAGTATGAAATACCAGCTGTCGGCACATGTTGGCTCATAATTTTGTTAAAAAATGCATGTCGACATTTGGACCCTGTCAACCTTTTCACTGTCGACCAATAGCAATCGACCTTATGACTGTCGACTTAGAGTCAATCTATCATCCGGATATCCCACCGGGAGGAAGGTCTGACCTCCGACTCAGGTCCGATGCGCACGGGACTGCACATCAGATCTGACCCAATATAGGCCAATTTCTCGGCCCATTCCATTGGGAACGGGTGAAATCGTCCTGAATCCAGTTAGTGTATGGGGGCCTTTACTTAAAACTTTTTAAAGTTATATGTTCATATTATAAGCAGACTTTACCAACTTTCAGAAAATGCATCACCCGGTAGCAAGGGTGTAACTAGATATTTAGATGGGCCAAATGGTTCTTATCTGCCGTCAAATTCTGTTTCTATAAATAAGGATCAAAAAGGGTTGAGTTTACCTGAAGGATAAAAAAGGGGCAGACTAGATGGGTCAAATGGTTCTTATCTGCCGTCAAATTCTATGTTTCTATATTTGTAGGCCCCATAACAAAAGATTGTAAGGGCCCCTTTGTACCACACAATGATGTAAAATGTATTAATACATGCAAAGGTAGGCCCCTCACAGTTATGGGCCACATAACAGCCGCAACCACTGCACCTATGGTAGTTAGACCTTGGCTCAATGATGGCTAACCTTTGGCACTCCAACTGTTGTTGAACTACACATCCCAGCATGCCCTGCTACAGTTTTGCGGTTTGGCCATACTAAAACTGATGCAGAGCATTCTGGGATGTGCAGTTCAATAACAGTTGTAGTGCCAAAGGTTGGCCATCACTGCTCTTGCCCATTAGGGTTGATGATGAATTTGTGGTGGGATATGGAGTTCTAGAACAGTTGGAAATGATAAGGCTGTACTGGGATATGTAGTTCTAGAACAGCTGGAAAATATTTTGGAAGCTACCCCTTTTTTTAGCTTGCCAATATTTAACTCCCAGTATGCTCCGCTATCGCTTTAAATATTTTTCTTCAGGATAAAAAGAAACGTAAAACATAAATGAATAAAACTGAAATTGGCTACTTCTTCCAATACACAGAGGTTGTATAATGATTTGAGAAATAAGCGCGGTGGTTGGAAATGAGCTCTCCTGCTTAAAACTGCTTTATTTCACTCATGCCATTTATCTAACTATGAAACATACATTTATGGGAATATCATATCTTGCAAACTGGTGTTTAGCTCTGTGGTTACAGATGCTGAGTGATTATAAAAAGAACCAATTTGCAAATTATATTATTCAACTAAAAACAATTCTTGCAGCTGTCATGCAAAGTTTAGCTCGGAAAAATGAATGGCCCCTGGATAAGATGCATCTCACTGTTGATGTTATGAAGAAATACAAGGAGGAATTTTCCCAGCCAGCCAGAGAGGGAGCATACATCTATGGATTGTACTTGGAAGGTACAGTAGGGGCGTGTGAGATTTTTCTTACTCATTACTTTTCATTCCATCCTGGCAAGATAAGGATAAATCATGATCCGCAGATTGGGACAGTTCTCAGGGCAGACACACGTGGATTGAAAACATGGGGCTTTGCAGTACCAAATGAGTACCAATACCTCATTTGGGAATCTTGGGAGTCTGTGTTCAGTACATTGTGTTAATAACTTAGCATTCACATTGACATAAATGTGCAAGAGTTCAGTTCCCTTTAATGCCTCCGTTGGACCTGGTGTAAAAATACACACCCAACATTGGGCTTCCCCGCTAGTTTTTCTGTTTCTCCACAATAATAGTCTATTCATGGGCCACGTTCTCCTAGAAATCACTGAGTGTACCGTATCACCTTTATGAGCAGCTTCAGATAGGGATGAGCACTCATGTATATTGTAAATGATGGTAGTGAAAGGAAAGATGGGGAATGTTGTTTTCAAGCTTCACCCAAAAGCTGGGTACACATTAGATGACACACAAACGATAGCGTCGTCAACGATTTCTCATGAACTCCCAGATAAAGTTCATGGGAAGTTGTATTTAATCAACTAGCCCTTTATCTGGAGAAAACCATATTTTTATTCTCCCTCTAGTTACTTGAAAATTGTGACATCCACTTGTATCTCTTGCATTTACATTTCTCCAAACTAGTCAAGCAGGGAAGGAGCCTTCATTTCGTTCTGTTCTCCGCTCACTTCTTCCCTGGATGGCTTACACTTCTCTGCGTCCTACAACCAGCTACTGATCCGCATTGGTCTGATGGTGCCCACGCTGACCAGTGCATGCAGGCACCGATCACAAATGCAAAACATGACCAGAATCCCCGCACTAGGAATTCCTTTGCTGCTAGGGTTATCCCTGTACTTTAAAAATATGAAATAACTAAAGCAAAAAGCTCCAATGTTGATGTGCCCATATTTACTTAGATCCCTAAATACTTTTAGTACGTAACACATTATGAACTACTGTGTACTGTTCAATTGAAGACTGTTACTGACCAAAAACATTTATTGCAATATATTTGAACGATAGATGTTCTAGAACTTAAACCCCAGTGGACATGTAGGGATATTCATAGTTGTTAGTACCTAGAACAGCTTATGGGCCTGTTAATGTCATTGTGCACTTACGATTACTCTGTTGTGTATCATGGTGTTGCAGGAGCCCAGTGGGATATACAAGGAGGACACATCGCTGAAGCACGTCTGAAGTCCCCAAATCCAATGATGCCGGTCATCTTTGTGAGAGCTATTCCCAACGACAGACAAGACACAAGAAACATGTACGAATGCCCTGTTTACAAGACAAAAATAAGAGGTTCAACCTATATTTGGGCTTTTCACTTGAAGACCAAGGAGAGGCCTTCAAAGTGGATTCTTGCTGGTGTTGCTTTACTGTTAAGTGTGTAAAACAAAGATTGCACAGCTCAGAGCTACGTTGTTATGTTTCTGGCTCTCAATTTAGTACATCAACACAATTTTTACTGATGTTTGTTTGAGGTGTATTATATTTTTATGCTGCTTTGTATCCATTTTGTGTTACTTGTTTAGCCTGACACTTGAACCATATTGGGGATCATTTAGAGGTGGTCATGTATTGCACATGGATGGTACTTCGCACATGAGACAAACGCATGGCACACACATGCAGTACTGGTCTAGGGTGGCAACTGCTTCCCTTTCCTAAAACAGAGGCAGGTCAGTGCCATTGTGTGCGAGTAAGGAGGCTATGATCTCCTGGGCCTTCATTGGATGTCTGATGGACAGCTTAATACCATTGGTCACGGTGTCAAATGATCATACACAGTCTCTAGATCATTAATCAGGAGTCATGACACCTACTGCTTCATTACCATAGAAGTTATATGTATACTGCCACACCTGAACCTCACTCCCACCTTCCATCTCCTCTACACCTCACTCTCGTCTACCATCTCCCACATGAAACGAACTCCCACCTTCCAACTCCCCTGTACCTCACTCCCACACCTGTACTTTACTCCCATCTATCTCCCCTGTACCTCCCTACCATCTCTAAGCCTCCACTCTGTATCTCAACCTCCCACCTATAGTGTCATACACCCTCTTCCCATGCGTCTGCCTCCTGCCCCCCTTTCCATAGTGTTAAAAGATCTCCCCTCCCATAGCAGTGTCATTAGGACCCTTCCCCCACCCCTTCAGAGAAGTGTAATTAGTCCCCTTCCGTCCACTCACCATGCCTCTCATCTAGCTTGGTCAGAGAGCCATGGGCAACAGCTTCACTCCTATAAACCCACAATTTACTAAATATACCCCAGTGGGCTAATGACTGCTGGGAAATGAATGATTTTTTTGATTTAGTCTTTGCTCCCATCATTAAAATTGTCATGCAAATATTTCCTCACAATTATTTGTCTTCCCTTTATTGTATTCTTTGAGACTACCGCAACTGTAAAGCGCATAGAGTCGTAATGAAGAGAAGTGCTCTAGAAACAAACTTATAAGGCAGTCCAGTACCTGTATGTATGGGATAGGAGCTCTATGCAGCAGCCCTTCTGATAATGGTTGCTGCCCATGTGTATTCCTTTATGTCCAGTCTAGGTACCACAAGCCAGTACACTCCCATAGCTACGGCTCTCAAGCCAATAATGTGCTGCAATCTACTTTGGTTCATGGATAACATGGGCCGAAATAAATATAACGTGCACTGTTGGGGGTACTTGAGGACCAGGGTTGGGAACCACTGGTGTAGAGAGAAGGCGGCAGGAAAGAAGCTCCTTCTCATTCGCTCTGTGTTTGCCTAAATGAACGGTAGCATTTCCCTGATTGCAATAGGGAGAAGAGTCAATTGTTGGGATGGCTGAGGTCCTTCATCATCTTCCTGGCTTTGGTCCAGCATCGCTTGCTGTATATAGTGTCCAGATCTGGACGCTCGATAGGGATGGTACGCTCTGCCGATCGCACAACCTTCTGAAGAGCTTGTCTGTCCCTTTTGGTGCCGTTTCCAAACCAGGCCGTGATATTTCCGGTCAGGATGCTCTCAATGGTGCAGGCATAGAAATTCTTTGGTACCCTTGAGAATTGTCTAACGAGGGATAAAACTAATTTTGGCTGATAAATGGTGCTAGAGCCAATCAGCTCTAAAAGTTATGTGTTCAGCGAATGCATGTTTGAAGAGTGACAGGGTTCAGGATTGGCTGGATACAGGGTTCAGGATTGGCTGGATACAAGTCGGTTTCATTGAGGTTGTTCAGATTGGTGTAAACACCTGAACACAAGGAGCCAGCTAAGTGTACCGTATTCAGTTGCCTTGCTCCGTGCCAGGTGACTCTCCCTTACTGCTGTGCTCAGCGCATATACATGGACTCGAAAATCTCCAAAAACTCACCTCAACCTTTTCACCACGGTGTCCACCTAGACATGGTCTGTCAGCTATCTGAATACCCTTTTATAGAGCATACTGTATAGTTGATCTGTACCAGCTTTAAACAACCAAACCAGTATACTCCAGAGATAGAGGACTTTAATGAACAGGTTCCTTTTCGGTAAATAGAATCCATGCAATGAACGAGACATGGCCATATATAAAGTAGAAAAACAAACTTTAATGAAACATGAACTGAGAAGCTAGATGACAAGCTTATTACAATGTTTATTTCCAAAACAAAGTATTCACGTCTTATTTTCAGAACATTTACACAGTGAAAGTTAGTAGTTAGGATTGCCATTTAGAAGGCTTTTAGGGTAATTCAAATAGTTTTATGACAACTTCACTAAATGAGCACCCAGTGAAGTAATTCAATTGTTGCCATTAGACACCCATATTTCTGCTTGCTGGCTCCTGAAGCGGTGAGGTCAGTGGTTTGAGTGCCTTGACCAGAACTGGAGTTGGGTTCTTTTTTGCACAACATGAACGATAAGTAATGGGCGTCTAAGAAGAATTACTCATTAACGCAAAGCTTCAGTAAAAACAATTGAATTTCCCCTTTTACATTGTTTTAGCCATAACAAACACCTGTATTTTCTATTAACTACAGGTTACATTTCAACAAAGTAATGTGATTTAAACAGAATTTTTCTACAGTAGAAGGCACAGGGAATGGCCAATTTTACATTCAAAAGAATATGGCTGTTGGGATCAAATTTTTTTTTCACAGTGAAAGGTTTAGAATGGACCTTGAATTAGCCCTTTGAGTGCAAAGTGAATTTGTCAAAACAGGCTACAAAATTGCCAAGCGGATATTTTGCATTCATAATAAGGACCTGTAATGTTTACCTTATACAGGAAAAATACACACTTTTGGGGGAGGAAGGGGGGGGGGGGGGGTTCACAAGATTTTTTAAAACTCAGATTTATATAACAAAAGTGAGACGTTGGCACTTTTAGCCAATATTTTGGACATCAGAGAAGTTGGCACTTAAAGGGTTAGTTATAAATCAACCGTACATCTCCAAGCATAGTACTCTATTCATACCCCAATAACCAGCGTAGCAATATTTCTTGTGCTACAAGCAGAGCGATCCACCAGCCCATCTATCAATTAAAACGTATATATACAAGCTTTAAAACCCAGGAACTGAAATAATCCTTTTGTCTCTTCCAAGTCAGATAAATATGCCTGTGTAAGATTCTCCGTAACTAAAGGACGCACAGGGACAAGTGACCTAGTATTATGGTACTGCTTCAAAATGCCCTAACCACCATTATGTGGGGGCAGTATTCCAGGAATGGCCATTTGTCATTTATCATAAAGAGAATCTTACTGCAGAAGAGCTACATATGGATTATACAAGAACAAAAAAAAAAAAAAAAAACAATTAGCCTATATACAATTTACAGCTGTCTTTTTTAAAAGGTAATTTTAGTATTTATATAAAAAGCTCTATTAACATGACCATTAACCTAAAACCTCTCTATACACGATGTGCAACATCTACAATAAACCAGGCCTTGTACTAAAGTTTCACGTAGGACTAATTTTTAAAACTGGTCATAATGAAAAACTACGAAATACAATTGAATCCCAGGACACGTCCTTTTACAGGTGGTGAGGAAAAACTGGTCAGCTGGGATTTTGCTACCTATTTTAGTGAAGGCCAGGAGCTATAAGTATATGACAAAAGTATATATTTATAAGCTTCTGGTAGATACAAATATAGAATGTCCTGTAAACTGACATCTCTCAGATGCAGCCATCGGGGACCACATGTATTGATTATTTGTTGAAGTGGTGCCAATTATCTTATTTGTGATTCAGAGAGAAGACCTGGAAGGCAAAGGGTTATCCCTAAGGAACAGACAAACTCTAAAAGCACTCTACATTAACAAAACATTGTCAGCGCTACACAGTGAAGACTATAACTGCTTCATATATGCAGTAAGATCCTATGGGTGAAATTTAATAGGGTGAGATTCAGAAAAGATTTAGTAAGCAATCTCCAGGTTTTTTTTTTTTTTAACACGGCAATAATTTACACAGCAAAATCAGTGTAAATGAATGCCGCTTTCAAAAGACCAGAGACTTCTTACTAAATCTCTTTGATTCCCTCATCCCATTAAATTTCCCCTTTTGTGTTTACCATTACAGTGTCAGTGTTTTCCCACCTGTGGCCATCAAGAAACCCCCCAAACAGGTAGTTTTGATTGTGTAGTTCCCAGTTTTGTTAATTTGGCTAGCACCGAATTTAGAAACCATTCAGTAGAGAGAACACACAATGGGCGAACATTGTTTGGCTTAACTGAACAATGGAACATTTTAACTCCACATCACACATGGTATTAGTATCTGGCTAACAAAGGATGCTGAGGATTGTGTTCTAGTGACCAAAATCATCAGGGAGGCAATAATCGGATCATTTTCAGTCTTCCATTTCAAGTTCCCTCTTCAAGCTGTGAAGAAAGAACAGAATTTAGCCAGAGATAACAATAAAGCAAGTTGTGAGGCTGGTATAATGCCAGGCTAATACATTACCTGTTTAGATATGCATGAACATTGTCATATCCATGGTACTTGGCCAGGTAAACCAATACACCTGTGGCACACCGACCATTGCGCTGCCTGCAGAAACTACAGTTACAGATCCCTCTGCATGGGGGGCACTGCCACTCCTGGAAAGGACAAAAAGATACGCATGATGCAAACAATGTCCATTAGCACATAAGATTAAAATGAAAGCAGCTCTGATTGTTTTCTCTGGGTTGCCTGTAAACTGTACAGTCAGGCAGCGGTAGCTAATGAATGATATTTTAGGAAAACGAGTGATGTGCAGTGAAAGCAGACTTACCGGATCAAGCAGAGCAGTCCTCACTTCCTCTCCATACCGGTTCTTCAGACACGGACCACAGAACTGGCCCCTCACACCCATACACTCTGGGTTCCGGCAATTAGTCTTTGTGTCAATCGTCTTCTGACGGCACTGATGGCAGGTTGTACCCTAAATGAAAACAAAGAAAGTTTAAACTGCTGTATTTAAAATAAGTTTATCTAAAACCATTCTAGGAGTGTTAAGGGGTGTACAGAGTGAGATTTTGGCTGGAGATTGTGACTAGTCAAAATCTCCCAGTTTTATCCTGCAATATTGTCTATCATAGATTGCTTAGCATACATTGACTGTGCAGGCAAGGCAATATTGACTAGATCATAGACGCAAACATCGCTTAATCAAAATCTCCAGTGCATCTTATGCATCTGGTCTAAATTGCTTAGTCAAATTGGCCATTAGCCAATATCTCACCATGTGTCCAGGGCTTAAGAACTGCTGTTATTTATGTAAACAAGCATTTTACTGTAAAATGCTTTCTTTCATTGGAATGTTCAGAGCACAAGGCCATATGAGACAACAGCCCTAATAGTGGCTAGTAGTCCAGAACCTTTATGAAAGTAAGAGTCACACATTGTGATACTTACAGTCGCTCTGTTGTAGACTTTATCACTCCCAATGACACAGATGGCATCCAGCTCCTCTTCTGTAATGTCCTCAACTGGTCGGATGATATGGGGCAAAGTGATGGAACTTTGGCGACGGACTCTGGGCACATAATCGTCTTCCTGCAATACATAACATGCATGTTTAGAACAACGCCACTATAACACCTGAAAAAGTGCCTTTTTCATACTACCTTATATACTCAAGAGAATGGGGATGCTGGCTACAGCATGGACCCGCAGAAAGACCACAAGGAAATGTGATTAGGTGTCTTGCCAGTTAGGTCACATACAGCGTTATCCTCAAGTCCTAAGTTACTACTTACATCTTCCCTCCCTGCATAGTCAGCAGTCATTCCTGCAAGTTGCAATGTGGGGGGGGGCCTGGGAATGAGGATAAAGTTGTATGCAGCGTGTTCCTGAATTTGCTTATGCCACTTCTCCATGTTCTCCCCAGACCACAGGAAGCATAAAACAAAAGCACGAGCTTGATTCCTTGATTGTGATGGGCTGCTATTAACCCGTTGAGTGGTGGGTTTTGCTGGAGCAGGACAAATCTACCAAGGCAGGTTTGTCCTGTCCCAGCAAAACCCACCACAGTACGTATGGCCAGCTCCCCCCCCCCCCCCAATCTCCGCTCTGGCGATCATACGCTGGAACTCCCCTGCCCCAGCAGCCAGTAAGGTGGCAGGCTCAGGGGATGTTCGGGGCGGCTCGAGAGCCCAAACTCCCGAGTCCCCCCCCAAACATCCCAGAGAGCCTCCCGTCTGCTCACTGCAACTAATAGCAGCTCCGGCGTATGATCGCCGGAGGGGCGAGGGGCAGCAACAGGTGGGAAGTGCCCTGAGAGGTGATGCGCCAGTGGTGCACGCCTTCATGTTGGTGGTATGCCCGGACAGCCAGCTGAGCATGGAAAATTTCCGGCCATACCACTAAAGTGGTAAAGTCTTCATGGGTTCTCATTTCTCCAATAATATGGATATTACTGAACTTCAAAATTTAAATAAGTGTCTGAGGAGCCATACGGCAAGGCAGCAGGACAGAGATCAAGACCTACTGTATATTTGTAAC
Organism: Crinia signifera; assembly: GCF_055691185.1. Taxonomy (NCBI): domain Eukaryota; kingdom Metazoa; phylum Chordata; class Amphibia; order Anura; family Myobatrachidae; genus Crinia; species Crinia signifera. The sequence goes on from NC_139223.1 coordinate 194,072,780, forward strand.
TGCTTAGATATTTGTGTGACGCATTTATATGTTTATAGTGTAGTATGTGATTCCTGCAGTGTGCTGATCATACGGAAACTTACATCAAAGTCATCCATCATCTTTCTTTTCCTAACCAAGTAGTAGTGGTCATCTTCCTCATCATCATCATCATCCAGAGCCGGGCTGGGTGGGCCGTCAGTTGTCGACCGTGACCTGGTATGAGGGCGAGAGTTTCTTTGTGGATTCCTCCGAACATGTCCTGCAGACTGTGGTGTCCTAGGAGTCCGCTTTGTTTTCTGCATACCAAAAATAAAATACATTTATGGCCTACTGGTGACATCTTCCCACATACAATCTGGGCTTAGGCAATTTATGGCATGTCAACACCCATTAAATTTGTGCATTAACAAAAGGCCATCAGGCAGCAATGCACAGAATCTGCAAACGGCTCACTAATTCCTATGTAAACATATCCGCGGTAGCAAATCATTTCTGGAGGCATCAAAGATTTTCTTTTGCCAGCCAGAGCCCGGTGAAGGAAAACATCCCTGATGCTTATGGAACTGACCAGTCTACCATGGGATTAATTACCCATGGCACATTACTGGGGGAGATGAAATATCTGCCATATTGTTTGGATGACATGCAGAGGTCGTTTTCAGGAAATTCTGAGCAAGCTACTTACCAGATTTGGAGAAAATGGGTTTTTACTGGACAGGAAGTCAGGTAGGTCTTTCAATTCTGCCATTAGCTTTGCAAGCTGCAATATTAAATAAAAAGTTTACATGTGTTATAAACTAAACACCCAAGTCATTAAACGTTCTGCAATGCCAATATCAGCACCTGTAGGGATCCAGCAAGGACCACAGCCCCCATTAACAATCCGCTTCATCATCTGTGTGCACAGACGATGGAGGGTGTCGTAGACACCCTGCAGGAGCGTGCATCACTCGTTGTTGCAGCATAGGAATGGTGCGATAAGAGGAGCCATATCACTCAGAAGAGCTAAAAGGACCAATATTGCTAATTTTACTGCACCATGTGAATGGCACCTTTAGCCATGTCCACCTAAGCCACTGGAGTATCTGGCTTTAGTATTGATCATCATAAGGAGACTAGGGATGGCTATTGACGATTCAAAATAATCGGTGGTTTATGACCGATGTAGAATAGTTTTGCCATCGATTGAGGAGAACCAGATGTTTCCCTCCATCGGTGTCACGACAAAAAAAATTTTTCCCCCAAGGGGCCGGGACTTAATAGCTCCGCCCCCCAACACCCCTAAAGCCCTGCCCCCATGTCTTGGTCAGCAATTTTCTTTCACTGGCTAATCACTGATGGTAATCCACTGCATAGTGTGCCACGATCAATGGCCATCCCTGCAGTAGGCTCGAAGTAAAGCAAGTGCTTTGGAAGGTAACGGACCTTACACTAAAGCCATGTAATGGAGCAGGCAGGGTTTGTGTGTTTTTAAACAGGATTAAGCAAATAGGTATTGGTCACTTAAAACAATGATATCCATACAAATCATGAAGTCTAACAATAGGGTTAAGAGTTAACGGAAGTGGGTCCTCAACATGAAAGTTTAACCTCTATATTGCATACAAAGGGATTTTTGTAAGAACTTACCGTTCGAATCCCTTTCTCTGATATGGTCCTGGTGACACAGCTTCACATTGGGATGTAGGAGGGTCCGCAGGAGCCAGGCACCTATCCTAAAGCTTTTGGAGGGTAGGCTCCTCCCCTACTGCATCCCAGATTCCTCAGTTCAATCTTTCAAAGCCACTGGAATACATTAACTCAGTACAAACACCTGCACATATTATATGCACAATTTTAAATTTAACTTTTCAACCAATTATAACATGAAACATCATGAACACTGGCATACTTACTGAGCGTAAGGGAGGGATCGCTGTGTCACCAGGACCATATCAGAGAAAGGGATTCGAACGGTAAGTTCTTACAAAAATCCCTTTTTCTCTTTCAATGGTCCTGGTGACACAGCTTCACATTGGGACGTTCCAGAGCCGGTCCTTTTGGGTGGGTACGCTCAGGTCTGCAGTTTTCATCACTGCTTGCCCGAATGATGCGTCCACCGACGCGAACTCACGGAACCTATCGAATTTGGCAAAAGTATGAACAGAAGACCAAGTGGCAGCCCTGCAAACCTGCTCAGCTGTTGCCCCATGTCGAACCGCCCAAGAGGTGGCAACCGACCTGGTGGTATGCGCATTAATCCTGGCCGGTACAGGCCTACCAACTTTAGTATATGCAAACGCAATAACAGAGCGCAACCACCTAGCAATGGTCTGCTTAGAAGCAGGCCAACTAAGTTTGTGTATGTCATACAAACCAGTAAAGTATCAGTCTTTCTGACACTCTTAACTCTGTCCACATAAACGCGCAAGACGCGCACAACATCCAAATTCCTTAATTTGTCCCTTTTCCTAACAACCCTCTGAGGGTTGAAACACAGGCAGAACAATCTCCTGATTTAGATGAAAAGCAGAGACTACTTTTGGTAAAAATCTAGGGGTACTGTCCGAAAGGCAGCCCTATCATCGTGACATATAAGGGAGGAAGACTTGAAGAACAAAGCAATCAACTCCGATATATTTTTTTTTTTTTTTTTTTTTTTTTTCTTGACGCCACCGCCAACAAAAATACCAGCTTCCCTGAAAGGAAACTAAGGTCAACCGACCTTAACGGCTCAAAAGGCGCCTCTTTAAGGTACTCCAGAACCAGAGATAATTCCCCTGGCGCTACTGGTTGGTTGTAGGGAGGTTTCAATAGATAAACCCCCTGCAGGAAGGTCTGTACTTCTGGTTCTAACGCAATCCTTCTTTGGAAAGAAAAATTGACACGGTCGAGATATGTACTCTGAGTGACTGAAGGCCTAACCCAGAGGAAAGGCCCTCCTGTAAAAAACTCCAACAATTTAGCCATTTTAAATCTCGATGTGCGTGATCTCTGTCTTACACACCACCAAATATAGGTCTTCCAGGCCCCAAAATAATTTACAGAAGACACTGACTTTCTGGCTTTCCTCATTGCGTTAATCACCGCCTTTGAGAATCCTATATTCCTCAAAATGGCGTTTTCAACAGCCAGACCGTCAAAATTAATCGAGCTGAATCCAGCTGGTTGAACGGTCCTTGTTTTAGAAGGTCTGACCTCAGATGTAGACGCCACGAGTCCACAGAGAATCTCTGAAGCCTCGAGTACCAGGATCTCCCTGGCCAATCTGGGGCCACTAAAATTACTGGAATTGTCTGGGCCTGTATTGTTTTCAACTCTCTTGCCAGTATTGGAACTGGCGTTAAATCATAAAGAAGATTCCCCTCCCAGGGGATAGTCATGGCATCCACTGCTTCTGCCAGTGGATCCCACGTCCTGTCATACAACCTGGGTACCTGATGGATGAACCTGTATGCCTTCAGGTCCCTATCCGGGGTTTACCCCTTATTGTAATCTAGTGGAATACTTGTGGATTCAGCCTCCATTTTCCTTCCATCAGTTTCTCCCTGCTCAGGAAGTCGGCCTCTATATTCTCCACTCCTGGTATGAAGATTGCTGATAATGCTAGAACATTCTGTTCCGCCCACAAGAAGATTCGGGACACTTCCCACATGGCCAGATTGCTGTGTGTGCCTCCCTGGTGATTCAGATACGCCACAGCTGTGACGTTGTCGGTCTGAATGCCTAAAAGGGAGCTCTTGTAATCTTTTCTCCCGCCAGAGAAAACCTCTTCCACACAGCCCTCAGTTCCAAGATGTTGATCAGTAAGGCAGACTGTAAAGTATCAGTCTTTCTGCTCTAAAGTCCACAAGCCCTGCAGACGCAGGTCCACGACAACTGCCCCTCAGCCTCTGAGACTGGCGTCGGTAGTGACTACCACCCAGCTCCAGGACTGCAGGGACCGACTCCCCCGAAGGGAATCCACCTCCATCCACCATTTTAGGAAGGATCGAGTTTCTGAAAACAACACCATTTGTTCTGACCTCATGGTCTGAGAGTTCCCTGTCCGCTGGGACACTCTAGAGTGGAACCTGGTGAACTGTAACGTCTCGAAAGACGCCATCATCTTCCCCAGCAGTTTGAGTCACCCCCATACTGCTGTGCTCTGAGACCCTAGGATCTCCTGTACCAAGGCAGCCAGATCCCTGGCCTATGCCTCTGGTAGAAACACCCAATGCAACTGGGTATCCAGACCAATCCCCAAGAATTGGAGTCTCTGTGACGGCACCGATTGAGATTTTTGTAAATTTAAAAGCCAGCCGTGAATCTGCAAAACCTGATGGTTTCTGCCAAGTGACTCTTCACTTGTCTGCTGACTCCGCTTTAAACCGCAGGTCGTCCAAAAATGGAATAACCATGATTTCCGTCAGTCGAAGCACATCCGCCATTTCTGACATTATTTGGTGAATACCCTTGACGCTGTGGCCAGACCAAAAGGCAACGCCTGTAATTACAGGAGAAGGTCTCCTATTGCACACCCCAATAGTTCCGGGTGGATAGGAACCTGCAAGTATGCGTCCTGGACCTTCATGGACGCTAAAAATTCTCCCTGGTCCCGGCTTAGCAGCACAGACCGTAGAGACTCTATTTTGAAATGGTCTACCCACAAAAAGCTATTAATGCCTTTAAGTTTAGGATCAGCTGAAAGACCCGTCTGGTTTGGGCACCAAAAACAGAGTGAAATAAAAGCCTTTTTTCCCTCCGCTCTGGGGACCGGGACTACCACACCCTTCTCTAAAAGAGAATGAGCCGCTCCCAAGAGAGCTGTACGGAGCCGAGCCTCCTTTGGCAGTGGTGTAGGAATGAACCTTCTCGGTGGAAGAACTTTGAAGGGAATCTTTTAACCCTGGGTTATATTTCTAACCCAAGCGTTCCGGTCTTAACAGTGCCCCTGCGTCTCTGAACAGTGACAGACGTCCCCCCTCCTTAAACACCGCCGGGCAAAACCCCTGGCAGTATGCGGAGGATTTTTCCTCTCCTATGGTTTCTTATAAAAAGAACCAAATTTTGACTTTGGGGCCTTGCCCCTGGAGGACTGAGACTATCCCTTAAAAGACTGTCCTCAAAAGGACGCACCTCCTCTAGGGGAGGGCCGAAAGGATGGCCTGAAAGCAGAAAACCTTGATGTCTGCTTTGGCTGCAGGGGTAGGCAGGAAAGTGCTTTTTTCCACCTGTGGCCTGCTTATTAATCTCTTCCAGTTGTAAACCAATAACAGCTTTCCTTTAAAAGCAAATGCCTCTAAGCCTTTTTAGACTTGTTATCTGCCTTCCAAGCTATAAGCCAGAGCACTCTCCTGGCATTCCAAACACTGAGGAAACTCTGGCAGCCATTTTGAGAGCTTCCTGCTCAGCCTGCATCACATTTCTGCAGCAGCATTATACTTCTCTGCCTAGTAACAACACACAAAAGACAGTATGTCAACTAGAGCACAGGTCACTGACCCACCAATCCTGGCCTTAGAGACCCAGACTGAAGCCAATCAGAGGACTTGCTTGCTTGAAGGCTTGCACTGGTAGCACAGTTGGTTTTTGACAAGTATACCACAGAAGCCTCTACCACTGGAACTTTCTCCCAGAGGTCTGCATGATCCTCAGGCATGGGATACAGGCTTAACCATCTATTTTGGCATCTAAAGCCTTTTGTCAGGGGTTTTCCAATAAATCTTGTAAACCCTTGTCTGCAGAGAGATATCAGGGGTTTTCCAATAAATCTTGTATACCCTTGTCTGCAGAGAGATATCATTTCCCTCACGCTGTCTCTTAAAAACAACCTTAGCAGGAGTTTTTTACTTCACAGACAAATTCAATGCCTGTTTACAGCAGTAATCAAATCCTCCACCCCTGAGGGTGAGGACTCTTCAGAAACATCACCCTGAACCCAGGGTATGTCTGTGTACTCTCCCTCCTCATCAGCAGCTAATAATGGCACTGAATCAGACCTTTTAGGGGTCCCCCCAGAGTAACCATAAAGCTTGTCAAACAAGTAATTTAAACCTGCTGATTCCCATAGCAGTATCCTGCATGACTTGTATAAGTCAGGATCTGTCTGGGTCCGAGGCAAAGAGCTGGCCGGACTGCTGAGAGAATGGCCCTGGTCTAGGGAAATTACCAGCCATCACTCTGCCTGTCCAGTAATGCACCAAAGCATTTTTCCGACCTGTCTCAGGGACTTAACCCTCGCAAGGTCCGATGCACTACCCTCTGGGGTTCACTCCCCATGGGTTTCACAGCAGCGCATAAAATACAAAAGCCCCCCTTAGGGACAAATTTCAGTGTACAACCACTGCAAGCGCTCATTGCATTAAAGGCTCCCTCCCCCAAAACCACAGACTGTTGCTCAGACATGATGTTCTCAATAACACAGTCACAGCATTAAATGTACATACATTATATACAGTGTACTCAGCCACTTAGCTTTCTGTAGTCTTCAGAATGGGGAAAGCGAAGCCCAGGAAATCCAATCACTCTGTCAGGATCAGTAAGCCAGCTCAGCTCCGCTGCAAGCGTTCTGAATGGCGCCAAAAACAGAGTGAGGGAAGGGACCAAGTCCCTGCTGCTGCGGGGTCTGTGACTTTTGGCGCCAACTACCCCCAGACAGCCGCTCCCATTGTAGGATCTCCTCGTTCCAGTATCTCCCCCTCAGCTGGGGACCACTCGGAACATGCCTGTAACAACACTGCTGTCCTCTCAGTATAGGAGCTCAGTGTGTAAGCTCCGCAGAAAATGGCCGCCGCCATCACGGAGCGCCTGTCCCCCATGATCCCCACCTAGCGTGAAGCCGGTTTCAGAGCGCTCCGGAGCCCAGGCAGCTTCTTAAAAGAAGCTGTAAGCGCTGCACAGGGAGGCCAGACAGCGTCTCCCTCGTGCACAGTGAGCTGACAGGACTCGTTTCTGTCAGCTCCTGCTGCGCTAGCAGTGTGAGGATTCACTAATGAGAATCCTCACACTGTGCCTACCTAGCTAGTGTAGAAGTTAATAAAATAATAAAAACCCTAACTAACTCTACTCCTTCGGCTGCTCCAGCAGCCCTTTAGAATAGCACCCACTCCAGTGGGCACCTAACACGAACTGAGGAATCTGGGATGCAGTAGGGGAGGAGCCTACCCTCCAAAAGCTTTAGGATAGGTGCCTGGCTCCTGCGGACCCTCCTACATCCCAATGTGAAGCTGTGTCACCAGGACCATTGAAAGAGAAATTTTATTTTTGTGGCGACGTTGGCATTATATTACTGTTTGTGTGTTTTCTTTGGTATTACTGTAATGCACTCATATTGGCATTATATCAAGCATTCGAGCGTACCAAATCTTAAGATGGCCATACATCTACAGATTGGTTGTCAGATTTGGCCAAAAGCCTGGTAGTATCTGAATGGCAGTTTAGCAGTTTTCCAGCAATTCAAATGGTCAACTGCCATCTGCTCTCATCCATTACCAGGTTTTTGTTCCAAACAGCCCAATGTGACAATCGATGTGTAGCTGTATGGCGGGCTTTACTTTGCACATCTATCCTATAAAGATAACTATACAGTATTTAAAAATCGAGTTAAAAGGAAAAATATGATAAACCTTGCCCAGGGCGTCAGGTTGCTAAAAAATGGACCATAATTAACCACAAATTAGTTTATGTAGGTGGAAAGCATTTAACGCACCATTTCTTTGTTTTGTTTGATGTTTAAGGCCCGTTTCTTTAAGAAATCAGGGCCACTCTCACTATCCGACACATCAGAACCTTCATCCTTTGCTTCCTTCTTCACTTCCGCCTTGACAGAATTTGTTCTTGGATTCCTTTTTGGTGGGAACTTTAGTGCTACTTTCAGAGGCTCATTCTTTTTGGCTTGACCTCTCATGGACCTTCTAGTTCTTACAGGCTTCACTTCCTCGGAATCAGATTCAATTTTCTACAAAATAAAACAGCTCAAGTCTGACAGAGCAACAGAGAACGGACTTAGGTGTTTATGTCATAGGCAGTGAATTACAGGAAGCCACAATTTCAGCTATTGACTGTTCAGACTATGCTGATAGTGGATAATGATCATTGCAGCGCTAAAGGCACACACTGGAAGATTATCTTTCCAATCTGACTGGTTGAAATGAAAATCTGGAAATGTCTTGGAGCAAATTACAATCAACCGTTTGCTGCAAAACACTGGAAAATGGACAGAAGCAGTCATCTGCATAAATTGATTTAACCAATTTGTCTGTTTTCCATCAATTGTCATTTGCTCCTAAAAATGTCCAAAAAAAAAAAACTTCCAACCAGCCAGATTGGAAAGAATCTTCTGGTGTGTATGGGCCTTAAGACTTCCCGCATCACCACGCATAGTGGCAATAAAGGAGATCTTTGTGCAGAGGTACGCAATATGTTGCTGCATCTTCAGCAAACCCTTGTACTAAATTTCCAGGGGGCAATCCAAAGTAATGGGAGATCAGCCAGCAATGTTCAATCGTATCAAATAATAACATTGCAACCAAACTAACAGGTGTGATGCTAAAAGTGCCATTTGGGTAACTGCACATTTCACCGCGAGGTGGCAGAGAGTTGAATTGTGCCCAAATTCAGCAACAACCCATTATCCCGTTTAGGCAGTGGTGGCAGCAGTGAAAAATCAAACTGAATCCCCCAGAGTGTTTTATTTATTAAATGACCATTGAAAAGAATCCTCTTCAGAAAACTAAAGGACCTGAAACTCACCATTGCATTCTGGACCTCGTCATCTGAAAATCCACAAAACGATTCTGTATCCGAATCCGTGGAAAATATTCTGGCCAGTTCTTTACTTGTGCCTTTTCTAAACATGTTTTTCTGAAAAGGAGGGAGATAAATATACAGACACACGTTTAGCCGTCATTTCCCCACAAAATGCTCAGTACCCAAATCACATTTACAAGTGCACTATAGAAGAATAGCTTTTGTTACTAAGAAAATGGTCGAGGTTTAATAACCATTTCAGGAGGCATTGTGGCAATCATCTAGCACCTTGGGGTCAGGTGACATTTCAAAGTGGAAAATAAGCAGAAAAATCTACTTCTAACAATTACCACCTAGAACCGCCAGCAAAAAAAGTAAAATGAAATTACAGGAGACGGCGTATATTCATAAGCGCTCTATAGAAATATTAGCAGAGGCATGCAGGTTCCAATCAAGCACAACACATTACTAGCATTTCCAGCATGGAAGGCACAGCTCCCAGGCATGCTTCTGCCACACTTACTGTGTTTGCTAAATTATCAGAGCCAAAACTGTCACAACTGTCATCGGAGGATGACGACGTCTCCATGGGAATTAAGTTCACATTCCGAAATTTCTGGAAATTCTTTTTCTCTTCAGTTTGCTGAAATGGATAAAGCGGTAGCACATTTAACATTGCTGTAAGAACAAATGGAAACCTCGCCAAAAGAATCCTTATGGCAATACAGTAATAATATCGTCACGTGGATGGGTGTCCTCCATTTTACCCACCACAATAGGTGCCCAGATACCACAGCTTGTCTAGCTCACATTTTGAAAAATCAAGAAAAACAGAAAAGCTATAAGTCTGCAAAGCCAAATGTACCATTTTAATTTAAGGACTAGTATTTATGACCTGTCACTTGCTGGGCCAGGTCATGTAGAAGACACTTCCGAGCTAAACATACAGGAAACAGATGTGTGCACCCAGATTGGTTGCTTTGCCTACCAAGTTCAAACAATCAGCTCACTCTGGGCGGGATGTACTAAAGGGAAAATGCGGTAAAACAGGGGTTTTACCGCATTTTCCTATGTACCATTACCCTTCCGCCCCATCTCCGCTGGGCAGGGTATAGCCATCTCTGGATTGTCACCTTTGTAACACACAAACCCTACAGCAAAAACTATGTATAATGGGAAAAATAAAAAAGGTGCAAACAAGTTATGGTTTTAAAATCAACTCTAGAAACAGGTGCAAACTAAACTACCAGCAACATCAAAGGCTGCATACTTTCCCATTTTAAAAATAGACAAAAAAAAAGAGAAAGGCCGCCATGTAAGACGCATGTGGTTAATGTTATCTATTTCGATCTAATGTTCACACACACACACGAGCTGGGAAGAGCACATCAGATGCACTCATTACACCCGGTAAGATTGAAAAAAAAAAAAAAAAAAAACTTAGCGTGTTTCGGCATCACAGACATAATGAACGATGTGGCCATGATCCAGCTCCAAGCATTGGCATCACCCGCCAACTCCACCTCTAGCCCCAGCCAGTGTATACAATAAAATGATAAAAATAGTTGTTACACAACCCATCTAACCTCTAACCGTTTTTTTTCTCAATTGTTCCGTATGCGGGATTTGAAGGAAAATTGAATAGACATCGGATTGGACACTAAATCTATCAATGTGTGGGCACCTTCACATGTGCATGAATGATAGAAGAACATACAGTGACGTGCACATGATCACCGATATATATGTTTAGTGTATGATTGTGTCTCTGAAACATTGCCACAATCAATAACCTGTTGGCAGCGAGTGAGGCTACATCTTTTTCTCTCACGCATGCACACAGAGGCATACACAAGGTAGCAGACTAGCTTTCGAAGCATTTGCTTCAAGCGGGTTTACCAAGATAAACAACGATGTATGCCCACATTGGTACAAGGACACAACTTCTCTGGATACATGGCCGCACACATAGATCTCAACCCATGTTTACACTGCCACACAAACAGGCTTGTAAACACCCCCCTTAGAAAGATTGGCACACACCTGACGACACCGTCTCATACATACACATAGCCACCCCTGGAGAAGTTGGCACACACGTTAAACTCCCTCTACTACTGCAAGCACACACATACATGCATGCACATCCCCCTGATATGCATGTACATACCCACACTAGTACACACACACAGCATGCAAACACACATACATACACATCCCAGATACACTAGTAAACACAATGCATGTGGACACACATACATGCACATTCCCACACTAGTAAACACAAAGCATGCAGACACACATACATGCACATTCCCACACTAGTAAACACAAAGCATGCAGACACACATACACGCACATCCCCACACTAACACAAAGCATGCAGACACACATACACGCACATCCCCACACTAACACAATGCATGCAGACACACATACACGCACATCCCCACACTAACACAATGCATGCAGACACACATACACGCACATCCCCACACTAACACAATGCATGCAGACACACATACACGCACATCCCCACACTAACACAATGCATGCAGACACACATACACGCACATCCCCACACTAACACAATGCATGCAGACACACATACACGCACATCCCCACACTAACACAATGCATGCAGACACACATACACGCACATCCCCACACTAACACAATGCATGCAGACACACATACACGCACATCCCCACACTAACACAATGCATGCAGACACACATACACGCACATCCCCACACTAACACAATGCATGCAGACACACATACACGCACATCCCCACACTAACACAATGCATGCAGACACACATACACGCACATCCCCACACTAACACAATGCATGCAGACACACATACATGCACAGATATGCATGCGAACAAACACACATGCACCTCGCTGGCACACGCATACATGGACCCCACGGGGACACTTACACACGTCTAATCCACAGGAGATTCAAGTGGAGTCACGTAGCGGGAGGATCCGCAATCATGCACCCTTGGGCAGCGGACACTACACTGCGACACCCCCCGGGCGCTATCACGCAGTGTCCTTCGCTGTCACCCTGCACCTAGACAGACAGGTGTGCACACCCCGGAGCCCCTAACCTCCACCATCCGCAGATCTTTACTCCCGCCCTGAGCACTCACCTGTAGGCGGAAGGGATCCATGATGCTGCTGCTGCTGCTGCTGTACACACACGTGCTCCGGGACCGCTCACAGACACACTGATTTCTTTCCCGCCAAAGTTTTACCGCGAAAAGTTTGTAGTGGGCGGGGTGCAGGAGGCGGGGCTCTGGCTGCTGACGCTGGGTCCTGCCCGCACCACATCACAGCGGTATAATATCTCTCTCATCATTCTCTCCTCCTCCCGCCTCCTGCGGGCTGCTGCACCTCTCTGCGCTTTGTATTTCTCCCATACATGTGTGGTCAGTGCACAGCAGCCATGGGCAAAACGATCCATTGAAATGAGTTGAGATACAAAGCTCAATGCAGTGTGTTGTGTTAATGACTCGGCTCACAAGTCACAACTCGTTTTGTTTTGCAGGCACAGAGAGACAGTGCAAGGCTCACAGCACATACAGGGAGTTGCAGAGCCTTGGGGTCAACCAGAATAAGGTCCAATATTCCGCAAAATTCAAACTAGTGCATGCACACCATGGCCCTGATTCAAGATGAATCGGAACGGGGCAAATTCGGCAAATGTTTTGGGCTCTGCATATGCAAAAGAATGTATTTGCGCCTGTGCAGACCCTGGCAACGAACAGATTCGGCAAGCCAACCTGAATCAGGGCCCGAGTCAGCTGGTGAAACATGGGAGAGGAGTCGCAATACCCCCCATAGGCGTTATATACTTGCAGATAACCTTCAGGAGCAAGCTATGAAAACCTATGCATTTATCATTTGGTACATGGGGATCACACACCCCACTGAGGATAGCGGTGACAGGGCCGAAACTAGGGTTTCTGGTGCCCGGGGCAAGACATTCATTTAGAACACCCCCCCCCCCCCCCCCCCCCCGCCGTAAAAAATAATATTTTTTTATTTATATATATATATATATATATATATATGCTTACAGACAACAGAAGGGTGATATTAAACCAACAACAAGACAATATATCATATATTATATATACACTGTATTCTGAAATGAATTATATATTTATAAATGATCCCTCTAGAAACTATATGAACCTGAAAACAGGGACAGTGCGCCGAAGGCGCGCGCTAAAAATTTAGGGCATTTTTTTTTGGGGGGGGGGGGGGGGGAAGTGGTGTGGTCACATAGTGGTATCAATTCACATTATAGCACATATTGCCCAGTACACATTACAGCACACACCGTAATGCCCAGAGCACATTACACCACAAACCGTAATGCCCAGAGCACATTACACCACAAACCGTAATGCCCCCCCAGTACACATTATAAGCAATGGTTAATTGCTGCTGCCACTGGATAGAACACTGTCCCTGAATGATACACAATGTGCCACACACTGCAATGTCCAATATGTCACAAACATACCTCCCAACACTGGAGGCAGAGGAGAGGAGGCAGAGTAGAGGAGACATCTGCGCGTGCCAAAATTAGAGCGTTCACCTACTACCGTGGTACTCCTGCGAGACTACATCCCCCATTTTTTCCGCTATGAGGGCATGGTCAGCTCTCTAAGAGCTGTAGCCACATGGGGTGCGGCCATGGAAAATGGAGGTGTGATACACATATGCCCACAATAGTGCAGTGCCAGATACACATGACCCCAAAAGTGCAGTCCGTGATGCCCAATATACCTATGCGCATACTGTGATGCCCATTATAAATATGATCCGCACCGTGATGCTCCATTATACATATGCCACACACATGATGTCCATTATACATATGCCCCACAACGTGATGCCCATTATACATATGCCCCACAACGTGATGCTCCATTATACATATGCCGCACACCGTGATGCCCATTATACATATGCCACACACATGATGTCCATTATACATATGCCCCACAACGTGATGCCCATTATACATATGCCCCACAACGTGATGCTCCATTATACATATGCCGCACACCGTGATGCCCATTATACATATGCCGCACACCGTGATGCCCATTATACATATGCCGCACACCGTGATGCCCATTATACATATGCCGCACACTGTGATGCCCATTATACATATGCCGCACACTGTGATGCCCATTATACATGACACACACCGTGATGCTCCATATACATAAGCCACACACCATGATGGCCATTATACATATGAAGCACACTGTGATGCCCATTATACATGACACACACCGTGATGCTCCATTAAACTTATGTCACACACATGATGCCCATTATACATATGCCCCACAGCGTGATGCTCCATTAAACATATATGTCACACACATGATGCCCATTATACATATGCCACACACCTTGATGCTCCTTATTAATGAGCATCAAGGTGTGGGGCATATGTATAATGGGCATCATGTGTGTGGCATATGACATGTTTAATGACTCATTAAACTTTAATGAGTCATTAAACATTTGCCACAGTGCACACATGATATCCATTATACATCAGTAGGTATGCAGGCTGGAGTCAGACACAGTTTAAAAATGAAACATCGATTACCAGATGCAGGGAGATGATTGGGAGGAGCAGCGGCGTTGACGGCATGTCATGAGGCATGAGGGAAGGAGGAGGAATAAAGCGCGATTTCTAGCGCTGGGGATGGGAAGGCAAGTGCTGCTGTGCTGTGTGCTGTTCCCTCACTTGGCGGCAGGAGGTCAGATAGTGACCTCCTGCCTCTCCGCCGTCGGGAAGCGCGTCATCGCTTGGCGGCAGGAGGTAAACTTTACCGTAAAGTAAGCGCCGAGCCACTGAGCACCCGGCGAGCTACCCGCTCGGGTTAGCTGACAGACACAGTTACAATACGGCTGGCCAGCAGCGGGACTCGGCTACATCAGTCCCCGAAACCCCGCTGGCTGTCTCCCGGACCTGACAGCACCCCCCCCCCCCCCCTCCAGCGCCCGGTGCGCGTGACCCCCCAGCCCCCCCCCTAGTTACGGCCCTGGCAGTGACTACGAGTCCCATGTACCAAATAGAATAAGCGTAGGTTTTCATCGCTTGTTCTTGAAGTCTAGCTGCATAATGCCTAAGGAGGAGAGGGATATTGTGATCCCTCTCCCGCTGCCTCCATCTTGCACTCAGAAGTTACAGCACCTGACACGGCATGCGTGCGCAGTGTCAATAATGCAAAAGACACTTCTACAGTCAGTTTTGTATTTGCTTTTATTTGTGTGGTAATCCGTTTATACAATGTTGCGTTTTCACATAATTCTTTTCTATTGTCTGCAATATTTGAAAATAATGCTAAGACCATTTTATTCGAGACTTCCTTATCTTTGCGGCCACCGATATGCCAGTTACGTTAGCCACTACTTAAGCGCTACGTAAGGATTTTCGGCGAGGGAACCTGTCTCCGACAACTAAAGGTACTTTTACAGCACCCTCCTGTGTCCACACCACCATCTATTACCTTCAGTGAAGTTGTGGCGAGTGAAGCGAGCCTGCGAGGGGAGGATGATGCTTAGCAGCACCATTGTCCCCCTGCGGGCTTGTTTCACAGTACGTAGTTCCGTAGCGTAAGCGGTGGCCAAGAAGATGAGCAATTACCTTTTATTCTACTTGTGTCCTGCTTTGCAAGTTTATTTAGTATTACAAAAGAGACTAATAGAAAACATTACTTTTTAAAAGGTACACAGTGTGTTATGTTTATCCCATTTTCTATAGTAGAGTGGAGTAGAGTGTTTTGTGTGATGTTGGGGTGGAGTAGAGTGTTTTGTGTGATGTTGTGGTGGAGTAGAGAGTTTTGTGTTATGTTGGGGTGGAGTAGAGTGTTTTGTGTGATGTTGTGGTGGTGGAGTAGAGTGTTTTGTGTGATGTTGTGGTGGAGTAGAGTGTTTTGTGTGATGTTGTGGTGAAGTAGAGTGTTTTGTGTTATGTTGGGGTGGAGTAGAGAGTTTTGTGTTATGTTGGGGTGGAGTAGAGTGTTTTGTGTGATGTTGTGGTGAAGTAGAGTGTTTTGTGTGATGTTGTGGTGAAGTAGA
Source organism: Crinia signifera (assembly GCF_055691185.1). NCBI lineage: Eukaryota > Metazoa > Chordata > Amphibia > Anura > Myobatrachidae > Crinia > Crinia signifera. The sequence goes on from NC_139223.1 coordinate 194,088,604, forward strand.
GTGTTTTGTGTGATGTTGTGGTGAAGTAGAGTGTTTTGTGTGATGTTGTGGTGAAGTAGAGTGTTTTGTGTGATGTTGGGGTGGAGTAGAGTGTTTTGTGTGATGTTGTGGTGGAGTAGAGAGTTTTGTGTTATGTTGGGGTGGAGTAGAGTGTTTTGTGTGATGTTGTGGTGGAGTAGAGAGTTTTGTGTTATGTTGGGGTGGAGTAGAGTGTTTTGTGTGATGTTGTGGTGGAGTAGAGAGTTTTGTTTGATGTTGGGGTGGAGTAGAGTGTTTTGTGTGATGTTGTGGTGGTGGAGTAGAGTGTTTTGTGTGATGTTGTGGTGGAGTAGAGTGTTTTGTGTGATGTTGTGGTGAAGTAGAGTGTTTTGTGTTATGTTGGGGTGGAGTAGAGTGTTTTGTGTGATGTTGTGGTGAAGTAGAGTGTTTTGTGTGATGTTGTGGTGAAGTAGAGTGTTTTGTGTGATGTTGTGGTGAAGTAGAGTGTTTTGTGTGATGTTGGGGTGGAGTAGAGTGTTTTGTGTGATGTTGTGGTGGAGTAGAGTGTTTTGTGTGGTGTTGGGGTGGAGTAGAGTGTTTTGTGTGATGTTGTGGTGCATTAGAGTGTTTTATGGGGTATTGGGGTGGAGTAGAGTGTTTTATGGGGTATTTTAGAGATTGGCCCCTCATACCCTTGTGTCTGGTGGTTCTGTTATTTATTATATACATAAGAGATGGAATGCTCATAGTCCATGTGTTTATACCTTTCATCTCACTACTTCCAGATGGATCTTTTGAATCTCGTATTTTAAGACTTGGACGGGGCCAAATTCGGCCCTGTTCCGATGGTTGGGGGTCTGCACACACACAAAAGCGTATTTGCGCATGTGCAGCCCCGACAACGACAGGCTTCTGCAAGTTACAGATTCGCCAGGAGTGTTTGTTGCGGGAGGGAGGTCCGGCGGCAGAAATAGGGCTCGTCCACTGGGCCGCGGGCGTTCCCTAGATGGACACCCAGGAAATAACAGTTGAGACTGACTTTCATTTCCGAAGGCAGGAGAAATCATTCGATGATCGTGACCATCAAATGATTTTTTCCTGCTTGAGGACGATGAAAGGATGTGTTAGCGAACAATCTTTTATGAGCTCCTGGTAAGTGACATATGGGACCATGAATTAGATTTGCAGCTATTTTAGTTATTATAAGAAATGAATATTTGCAGAGGGCACCATTTTATCATTTAGTGGTTACTGTCAGACAATAGAAGAACACTCAATTTCAACTGCATGTATAAGTAATCCCAAAGAACCTTTTTAGGTTTCTATTTAGAGACAATAAAAATGTGATGGAATTGTATTCTGCTTTAATGAAGAAATAGCTAGGCTCTCCTTAATAGACAACCTCATGCAGCAGGGATAATGCGCAAGATGTTTCTTCTAAATACAAACCGCCAGCTGTTTATTTGTGCACAATTTGAAGTAATTGTGGATCTATACAACAGCACACAAGAAAGTGTTATTAAGTTGCACACACTGGCACTAAATTTGTATTTCATTATCCTCTTTACAAAATGCTCAACAGAAAAGTTTAGAGAAATATGATGTATTCATGGGCGATAGAACATTCGCTAACATTATTTTTTTTTTAAACGCAGTAAATATTACAAGAGAACCTCTTTGTGGCTTTGCAGATGCTTTCTTGATGATTCGCGCCTAAAATTACTTAGAGGGGTGAGAATATTTATTTTTTTCTAAAACCAAACACAATTTACACGATGTAAGGAGAAATTACAAAGTATTTTGCATTTTTATAATTTTCAGGATTTGAACATTTTCTTCATTTTATCCTGGGAGCAAATAACCTCAGAATTTGTATCCTCAGCAAAAGATGAGCAACTTTATCATGGTCAGGTACAAAGAAAATACTAAAGCAAGAACACACAGTCAATTACCGCATAATTGCCTCATCTGGGGCTATCCAATTAGCCCCGATGCTGCTTCAGGCAGGTGAAACCAAATTCAAGAGAAGCAGCTTTTTTTTACGGGAACTGCAGCCATGAAAACACTTAGGTCCATGATTTTTGTGGATCCTTCGTGTTTTGCAAAAAAAAAAAATTCAAATTTTTCAGACATAAAAAAACAAGCGCTAATGGGATCTCTTTAAAAAAAAAGTTTTCAAAAAGAAAAAAATTCACATTTCTCATGCCCCCCACATTGACTGCTCAATTCAGAGATGCATGCAGTGCCAGTCGAGGGATCATCAGACAACTGCAGTCGCATTGTGGTCCCTCTGCACATGCACCAATGTACCTTTGCGAAATCACCTGCAGTAAAGATTTATTTGTAAAGAGCATATGGGGGTGGTTACAGGGAGTGGCTGAAAAAAAACCTTCTGGTGTGTTGCGACCATTTTTGGGGCATCTCAGTTCCTGCCGGCATTCTGCATGACCGTAGGGTTACTCAGATTATTGGAGGATCTGTGACTTCCGCTGTGTACGTGTAGGTAGATGCAAATATTTGCCATACGTGCATATAGGCCATTGGTGTTCATTCTAGCCCCCGCCATCTTTGAAAACCCATGCAGTTCCTCTTCCCTGCCTGGGGCGTCGCTGTCTGCTGTAGTGCTTCTAGCACAGTGTGGTCTGTATATCAGCACTGATATGCAAACCAGAGATGTGCTAGACCATCGGTGGGCATCTCAAATTATTTCCAGCCAACTCCAGCAGTAGCATCTAAAGCGTACAGGATCGCATATACGAATGCATTCGCATACATCTCTGAGGGCGTGATGTTGTAACATCCGCTGCCCGCTATCGCCCCCATTCGCCGGCCACCGAATTCTTAATAACGGCATATACTCTAACATATGCGGCCGCAGGGCATGCTGGGAGGGATCCATGACGGATCCCTCAAACAGCGCTGCGGTAAGAAGCCCATAGGCTTCAACAGGTAATCGCCAGCTTTTGCTGGCGATTCCCTCCGCAGCGCTGCCACTGCGGAGGGGCCATAGAGTATACAGAAATGCAGTAAAAACCCGATAACGGTGTTTTTACCGCATTTCTGCTTTAGAGAATCTCCCCCTGTATCAGGCCCTTGGTAATTAAAGCAATTGGCTCAACCAAACATCTGCTCCCACACCAACACCACAATATTGCTCTGTAAAGCCACTTGATTCGGCAGATATTAAAACAAACAGTTTTTTTGTACATAGCAGCCGTGTAAAGTGATGCTTAAGACACAGGTAAATAGACGCAAAATGCAGACTTGTCTGTTCTCACACCGCAAAGGCCACTGGCTTTGGCACACACAGAAAATGAGTTTGACACATCCTCGTTTTCTTTAATGCTCGCCGTCTCTGCTCCTAAATGCCAGCATCATGCCAACTGCAGACCCAGATCTGTACATGTGCACTGTGACTTGTGCGTGTGTGCAGATCTGAAAACAGCATCCATCTGTGACTCAGCCCGCTGTCTAAACTTCAGTTGGTTAATTGGATGTAGTGCAATTAAATTTTCAAACTGTACCCCATAAAGAGATGAGTCTGCGATAAGAAAATTGTCATGTCTTCTGTACATTTATTTTACATTGTGATGCTAAAATCCAGTCTAAGCTTATATACAAAGGGAATTCTCTGGGGTATATGCAATGACTTTTGCAAGCACTGACAGCGAGCAGTGCTGACTGTTCGCTGTCACAGCTCGCACGGTCAGTATTGAACTGACCCCCTGCACACGCCGTTTCCATGTCGCTGGGTTTTTGCAGTGACGTGGAAACGGCGTGTGCGGTCGCTAAAACAGAGAGGTTTGCGGCTAAATGCAGCGGGCTCCCTGCATTAGCCACAAACCTCGCCATTTGGGGGAATCCTCGCCGTCATCTGACAGGGATGAGGGTTCCCTCTGAACATTGAATAGGGTGAGCGGCCGACATGGGGGTTAAACGGCATAGAATACGGCCTTCTGTGAAGCACTGTGGAATATGTGTGCACTATATAAATAACTGGAAATAAAATTAATAAATGATGTTCAGTGCCCTATAGTCTGCATACAGTTTCACTGTGCAATTTACAACTCTGAATTTACAACACTAAACCTCATTACAATCCACAGGGCAGATAGGGAAAGATTTATCAAAGCTTAGAGAGAGATAAAGATTCTCTTGTTCATCTAACCAGGCCCTCTCAGTACGGATGGTGTAATGGTTAGCACTGTGCGGAGTTTGTATATTCTCCCCGTACTTGCATGGGTTTCCTCCGGGTACTCCGGTTTCCTCCCACAATCCAAAAATATACTGGTAGGTTAATTGGCTCCCAACAAAAAAATGACCCTACAATGGCCAGTATTCAATGGCCGGGCTGGCGGCTGGCAGCGAATCCTGTGTAGGATTCGCTGCACTTTCGCCACAATTCTCCCTTCAGAGAGATTCGCCCAGCAGCCTCCCGTCCTCCCTATTCAACGCGTCAGGGGCTCTCTGCCCCTGACGGCGATAATCACTCTCTGGGGCGAATACTGCAGGGCTCTCTCCCCTGCTGCTGCGGCTACACTGCCACTGCAGGGGATTGAGCAGAGTCCCGGCGGGGGAGCGCGCTGATACTGCCAGGAGCCCCCGCACAGCATGAGGATGGGGACGGCTCAAGCAGCAGTGGCAGACCTCCGGCTCCAGCAGTCCCAGCGCTGACATCTGCTATCACCGCGCTGGGGCTGCCTGAGACGGAGGTCTGCTACTGCTGCTGGATCTGTCTCTACGTCAGCTGAGGCAGGTCTGTGGGGTCGGGGAACAGAGCGGGCGGGGTGTACTGATGAGCAGTATCTTCACCCCTTTCCCCTCCGCTGCCTGTCAGCTCATGTCCCCTCCTCTTGCCTGTCAGCTCATGTCCCCCACATCCCCTCCCCCCCACCACCACAATCAGTGCAGCAACACACATGTGTCCCACCTGTGGGGGTGTCCAGTCACTTTGTGGGGGTGAAGAAGGGCTCGCAGGGTGCTGGCAGGGTGCTGGGATCGGAGCCGCTACACTCACTGGTCCCGATCAGTGCAGTGAATATATGAATATTAATGAGCGGCTCCGGCTCCCGGCCCCCTGCTGGCGAATGTGTAAAAAAAAAAAAAATATATTGTTTAAAAAAAAAATATATATATTAAAAATATATTCATGTGCTGCACGTATATGAATAAAAATAGCATGCCCTTTCATAGGAAAAATATTCAGATTTTTTAACACAAAAAAAAAAATTAAAAACGCTTTAATTTAAAAGATCACATTACAGTTCACCTAAAAAAGCTGCCGAATGCTAAACGGAGAATCATGGCGAAAATCAATGGAGAAAGCAGTTCTCCATTTGAGCATTGAATACACTGTCAGCGAATTCCACTAAAAACCCCATTGAAAATCACAGGCGAATTGTGGAGAATCATTTATGGCGAATCGGCAGACATTCGCTGTTCATTTGTGGCGAATTGCCTCCATTGAATATGACGAATTGTTTTTTGTGACAGAAAATTCGCCGTTAACCCAGCGAATTGCCAGATTCACTGAAAAAAAACGGCGAATCTGAGGCAATGAATACTGGCCAATGTCTGTGTGTTTGTGTACATGGTAAGGGATACAGATTGTAAGCTTCAATGGGCCAGGGATTGTTTAAATATTCTCTGTGAAGCGTTGCAGAATATGTGTGCGCTATATAAATAACTGATAATCATTATTGTATCTATACAATTTTTAGTTGCTTAATAAAATAGCTGCAGTGCATATTACATCTTTCCTAGCCCATGAACTGTGTACTTTTGCCCTTTGGCAATTTTTAAAGTTCATGAACCACCAAACAAGAGCAATGTGTCTTTGGAAGTGCAGTAGATAAGATCCAGCAGATGGGAAACACAAAGATCCTGCAAGCTGATTGAGAGAACTGTGACCAGGGGTCTTCCAGTGGTATGTGCGGAATGTCAGACCAGTGAGGGTGGGCTTGTCTGAGGTGTGAGCACAAGTATACAAGCCAGCGTCAGGAAGGCATCGAATTAAACCTTTTACATCTAGCTTGACACTGGGGAGAGGCCGGTGTGCCATGGGTGGGGTAGGGATGGGTGTGGGTGTACTGCGGAATGGAGAGGGGTGAGTTTGGTGTTTCCACAGGTGGATGCGGGGGTGCTGCGGGTGGTGGAGGGGCAGGTGCAGTGGTGTTACAGGTGTGGTGGGTGGGTGAGGGTCCGGTACAAGGGTGCCATGGGTTGGGAAGGTGCTTGGGGGGGGATGTGGGGGGGAGTGGCGGGTGCAGGGATAGTGTTGGAGTTGCAGGTGCGCGGGTGCACCGGTTGAGTAAGGGGCAGTCGTGGGGGTGCTGTGAGTGTTGGAGCGGGGGTGGGATGGATGCGTGGGTACTGCGGGTGGGGGATGTGTGGGTGTGACGTCCTGGCCGCATGAGAGTGGAGGTAGCATGGCAACGGCAGCCCATAGTTGGTGCTCCGGGGTCTCCTCAACCACCTCCCCGGTGGCGGCTCTCAGTGATGTCCTTGATCAGGCAGGGGGGAGAGAATTCAATTTAGTGCTTCGGCCTGAGACTCAGAGCTATCTCCCTGCCTGCCTTCCTCCCACTGCTGCCAAAATGGGGCCAGGTAAGGAGGAGGAAGTGCTGCGGTGTAATTAGCCTGCATAGGGGGGTCTGTATCCAGGGTTAGCAGGGCACTGTCACACTGTTATTGCACTACATAGGCCCGACCCACCAGCCAATTATGGTCCGGGAAAACCCCCATGCTGAACCATCATTGGCTGGTGGGCAGGCCTAAGTCCCGGTCTGGGGGCGGAGCCCCAGATGTAAACAGAAGACCGGACTGTGATAACAGTGCTGCTGGGCACCCGGAGAAGCGCTGAAGACGTCTGGTAAGTATGTTTTATCTCCACAGGTACCCCACTATGGATTCTACAGGACAAGGGGACCGATCTACTATCAACATACAGTAGGTGAGTATGGATGAATGGGCTCCGTGTGAAATAATTATTGCCCCACATGCTGGGACTTTGGTTCTCCAAGTCCCTGCATGTGGTGCAGGCTTGCTGGGACTCATAGTTCCACAGCAGTATACAATAGTTTTTCTATATTTTTACACCATTTATCAGCTCGATGCCCACCGCCCAGGGGCATTGAGGACAGCCCCGGGCTTCAGCATGGGCAGGTAAGTCTTTGAGGGGGGAAACCCCTTCTTTGGGGGGGATCCCCACTTCCCCAGGACCCCTGCCCATGTTGACCGGTCAGGGGGTGAATGCTTTGGCCGGGGGGGACTTGTATAAAAAGTCTCCCCCCGGCTGTGGAATTACCCTGCTGGCTGGTTGGGCCGGTGCTGGTTCTTGAAATACGGGGAACCCCTAGTCATTTTGTCCCCCATATTTTGGGAACCAGGACCGGCCCTTGAGCCTGGTGCTGGTTTTATAAAATTCAGGGGACCCCAACTTGTTCGTTCCTGTGATTTTATGAAACCAGGATCGGCTCTTTGAGCCCGGGGCTTGTTATGCTCAGGAGGGGCACTCCACGCCGTTTTTTTCCCGTTTTTTTTTTCTTTTACACAAAATCGCATGTTTTAAAATGTGCACATTTTCGTTAGTAAAAATCGCCTGAAATCGCACCCTATCGCACTTTTTTGCCGCAAATTTGCATCTCATTACATATGCGAATTTGCGGCAAAAAATTCAAATTTTTTTTAAATGTGCGATTTGGTGCGATTTTTTTGTTACGAAAAAAAACCGCACCCTATTACATTTCGCCCCTGGTATCTGATACTGAATTTCTTCCCCAAATAAACCTGGTTGGCTACCTGTTGCGGATCGACTCTCAGCAAGTTTATTTGTAAGCACCTTATTTTTAACAGCTAATCACCATAATAGCCTTTATAAAGGGCTGTTACCTTTATAAAAGCAGGATTAAAGTGATCCAGCAAAGTCTTGAGTCTAAAGAATCTAAAATAGAACTAAAATAAGCTGGTAAGTGTTCTGCAATAGGATTCTATAACAACTTCAATAGTGAAGCAATCTTGTCCAAGAGGTTTAAAACCGATAAATGACTGAATAACCGCGGCCATGCTTTCCGTAGTAAAACGGATGGAAAAAACGAGATTACCAGGTGAAAAATCTGGGGTGCTTGTTAAAGGGTCTTTCTATCGCTGCTGCTAAATCGGGAATAGTCACTTCCAAATAACACCTGTATACGCACCAAATAACACCTGTATACGCACCAAAAAATATATAGCAGTGCTAGGATATATTCATGTAAAAGATTATATGAATATGGGGTATTGACTGAATATGAGAACTCTTATATTTTAATAAATAAAATCTATGTAAATTTAAAAGTTACAACATTGTATTTATGGGTTCCAATTAATTTTTATTTAAATTGCCATAACTAACTTTCTGGGTGAGATTTAATAGGATGAGAGATTCAGAAAGTGAGAGATTTGGTAAGAAATCTCCAGTTTTTTTAAAGCGGCAATCATTTACACTGCACAATCAAACTGGTTTTGCAGTGTGAATGATTGGCGCTTTAAAAAAACTGGAGATTTCTTACCAAATCTCTCACTTTCTGAATCTCTCATCCTATTAAATCTCACCCTCTGTCTTTTTATGTCACTCTGCAGCCCGATTAAGACCTGTTCATTAGGGGGGAATTTGTCCCCGTCCCCGATGTCCGGGGTTTGCGCGTATGTCAGCACCGCTCTGAATTTGGAGGAAGGCGTTGAAGTGAAAAGTCAGTCCAGGCTGACTTTTCATTACGAACCGAGAAAAAAAATTATTCAATGTGATCGACCATCAAATGATTTTTCGCCACATGCGACCGCATGCCAGTTCCTCACTAGAATGGACACTGTTTGCTGCTGGCAGCATTTGTAGCTATTTTTCCAGTTCCAAGAACATACTTTTGTTTTGCTGATTTTATACATTAATATAATTGTGTGTGTGTGATGCATACAGAGGGTGCCGGAGGACTCACCGACAGTCAGGATTCCGACAGTCATTACCCCGACGTCAGAATCCAGACTGCTAAAAGCCAGACACACGGCCAGCGGGTATTCTCCCTCGTGGGCATCCACTGAGCCACCGTGCCCGCAAGGGGCTTCGTTACGCTCCGCTCCCTCACTGTCTGAGTCCGGGCAGTCGGGATTCTTATACCACACCCCATACAGATGACCGGCGGTCAAGAAGCCGGTGGACAGAATAGTGATGCTGGCAATCTCTCCCCCCCCCCATGCAGCCTTACCCTGACCCTCAACACTAGTGCCTAAACCCTAACCCCCATTCCCTGACCTCACGATAGCAAGGCATACTGAACGCTGGGATGCTGACTACATCCTATGTGTATGTCTGAAATATATATAAATACATTTATCCAGGTACCTTTCCTATATGAATGTAATGTGCAAGATCAGACGGCACCTGGGAATCCCCTCTCTGAATTGTTGATCTAACTAGCTGTGTCAGCAGTCTGGCATTTAGCTGTTCTCGTTAATTAGTCTTCTGTACGGCAATGAACTTTGTGTGAGATACTGTAGATAACTATTCAATCAAAAAGGTGCAGGTGCCAACTAGTGCGATAAGACAGAGGCATATGTAATACAAGTCAAGACAGATATATAAATCCTCCAACTTAAAAGTTGTATTCAGTACATACATCATACAATTCTAAGTTATAAATCATGGTGTTCGGCACATGATGACCCATGCTGATAAACATGTGGTAACCTGCCTGGAAATGAAGCTGTGCTGTGCACACGTGTGTAGAACACTATTATTAGTAACCTGTAGTTATCCATTAGGTGTATAAGTAGATCTGTCTCACTCTCCCCTGCTTCAGGTGACCCGGATTATATGACTCTCCTCTCCTGTAATTCATATTAATAATGGCTTTTTGGTACTTATGTAGTATCTGGGCTGCCGATTTTGTGATTGTATGCCTTACCTTAAGGCATACAATCAGATGCGATGCGATTCGATGCGATTTTGCATAGGATTCAATGTTAAGAAGGTCCTGTTCATTTCCCAACTATCCAAGTGGGCATAGAGTTGATTTTATATAGTGTGGCGAGCGCACGCATATTTCTTTAAAAGTATTCTGTGTCCCCTCGCGGGGCTCGATACGCTCGCCACGCTTCGGGCTCGGTGGCTCGCTACGCTCGCCACAGGTTTATATCCAACTCCATGCCCACTTGGATAGTGGGAAAAGGAAAAGGACCCCTTTTTCCCATTGAATTCTATGTTAAAATGGACATTTTAACATTGAATCCTATGGAAAAATCTTGACCATCGCATCGCATACGATTTGGTCGCATGCGATGCGATGCGATCCGATTTCTAAATCGGACGCCCAGATACTACATAAGTACCGGCTTTTTTGTACCTAATGTAACATTAAAGCCATGTAATGTGTAATATGTCCTCATGTAATTGTTATAGAAAGAACAAAACATGCATATGAAAATCATTCTGAAACTGATTCGGAATCAGGCCCATAGTCAAGTGTATGATGAACCAATCAGAACAGACGGGTGATCATCACTGTCATATTTAGGTTGAAACACACTGAACAGAAACAGCCGAGGTTTAGAAGGGGCACTACTTTATGGTATAATATGAATCAGGTTCACTACATGTGGTGTAATGTGAATATGATTGTGCTACCCTGAACCTGGCATGGGTTCCTCCTATTGGGTGGAGTGTGTGTGTGTGTGTGTGTGTGTGTGTGGGGGGGGGATGTCAGGGTAAATGAGTTCCACCACCTCTCCAGGACCACTTTAAGCCCTGGTTATATGTCATCAACAAAGCTGGGGGCTAAGCAGAGCTTGTATCCCTAATGCTGGATGGGAGGTGTATGGGTCATAGGGCTGACACTAATAAGGTCGACAGTCAATAGGTTGACAAATTAAAAGTCGACTTACTCCAGGTTGCAACAAGCAATATGCCGTCATGGAAAAGGTCGACATGAGGTTTTAATGTTTTTTTTTTTCAATGTTAACAAAGGTCGACATCAGAATCACTTTATTGGCCATGTATACTCTCATATACTAGGAGTGTTTGTGGATACAGTGCAGCTTCAAGCATGGTACAAGAGGGATGACAGGACATACATACATGGCATCAGGTGCGCATACAAATGACATTCACATGTTATGATTGGCTCGGTCAGACAGAGCAGTCAGGTGTTAGACAGAGCAGTCAGGTGTTAGACAGAGCAGTCAGGTGGTCAGACAGAGCAGTCAGGTGTTAGACAGAGCAGTCAGGTGTTAGACAGAGCAGTCAGGTGGTCAGACAGAGCAGTCAGGTGTTAGACAGAGCAGTCAGGTGTTAGACAGAGCAGTCAGGTGGTCAGACAGAGCAGTCAGGTGTTAGACAGAGCAGTCAGGTGTTAGACAGAGCAGTCAGGTGGTCAGACAGAGCAGTCAGGTGTTAGACAGAGCAGTCAGGTGTTAGATTATCAGTATCTTACAGTACATTGTTCTATAGCTGAGTAGCTGTCAGGAAGAAGCTTTTTGCGGTTCTAGATGACTTGGCCGGGATGGACCTGAAGCATCTACCTGATGGGAGAACATCAAACAAGTCATGGCCAGGGTGGAGTTTGTCCGCCACGATCTTCCCAGCGCGCTACTTGACCCTGCTTAAGTATTGTTCCCTCACAGGGTGGCGGTCCATCCCAACATGGACACGGTAGAAGCGTACCATACCCCCTCGCATGGCCAGCAAACTTTGGGCCTGGTGCATCGCTGCGCTATCTCCACTTGGATTGTAAAATATTAATTTTATTTTTCTTAAAAGTTAAAAATTCCTGTTCACCTTTTTCATGTCGACCTATTGCTTGTGTTGACCTTTTGACCATGACGACATAAGGTACGTCAACCCTTTTTTATGTGCTAACCTATGGCCCGTTGAACAATAATAGTCGACCTATTGACAGTCGACCCTATTAGAATCGACCTGCCAACTGCATCCCGATGGGTGGGAGGGGGCAAACAGAGACGTAAAGACCCCTTTCACCCCTCGCAAATAACCCGGGTCTAACCTGGGTCACTGTGTGGTGTGAATGGGTAACCCGAATCGCAAATGCCGGGTCACACCTAGGAGGAACCCGTGTCCAAATCCCGATTGAGACCCGGCATTTGCGATGTGAAAGGGCTATAAGATCTGCACAAGATCTGTGTCTGTCTTCTGCACGGGTCACTAGCTCCCATTCACTATTACTGGACTTTCATTGGCTGCTCCCATCCTATGCTATTACTGGTACGTATACTCTCATAATAATAAAATACAGTATAGTCATTTAGCTATAAAATACACAAGTTTAAGGTTAAAAGATATTTGTTTTCAATCATGTTTATTGTGTTATTAGTCCCGGTGTTTGATTGGAAATAGTAGTACATATTTTAGCAGGTTATGAACCATAGTAAATACGATGAATGTGTTTCCACATGGAAAGGGCTCATATTATATCCAGTTTGAACCAGCTTCATGGCGGGACCCCTAGGGCAAGGTGACGAGCATGGAACAAAGACTCAACTGTGCATCTGGACTAAGCCAATCAGAAGAGGTGAACGCTGACCCCCTGACCAATGGAAAACCTGCTGAATCCTATTGTTTTTTCCCTTTAAATTACTGTTCCCTGGCCTAGGAGCTCAATATGCTGTGATCAATCCTGAGTACTGTCTCCTGGTCCAGGAAGCGCTGTGTAGGATGACGGTAACTGTTACTTTTGTATTGGTGTAGTTGTATAATTGCTGATTGTACTTACATTTGTTTTCCCCTGTTAGGTATTGTAATATTGGGCCTTATTCTGGTCTGTGCGGCCGGAGCCGAATATGCGGCCAGGACCGTGCGTCCTAAACCCCGCCTTCCGTACGGATCGCTCACTCCGTCCGAATGCGCTAAGCCGCTGACCGCACGGAGCACGAGTGGATTTCTCATGTATACACCTCCTCCATCTCTGGGAACCTCCCCCATCATTCGATGGTCGCATACCATCCAATGCAGGACCGAGTGGTCAGGCAGCTCCCGCGAGCTCAGACCACTCGGGCATTTCTCCATGCAAAAGCAGGGATCTGGGCGGGCAGCTGACATCCGGCAATGTCATATGTCCGCCCCCTACACGTGCATCACGGCCGCATTACCATACGTACGCCCAGCGTTTTCATGGGAACGCCCATGAAACGTGGGGTGTATGCATATGTTAATGAGGCCAAACAGCCCTTCACGCCCCTCTCCTCCCCCTGTTCGTAGTGTAAACAATTCATGCGGAATTTGGACGTATGTCCCTTTCGCACATGTGCAGATATGCCTCTGCACATGCGCAAACACAAAACATCGGCGGAACGAACGCACGCGGACATATCCGCACCAACCAGAATAAGGGCCATTGTATCTATGATTTATACTCTGTTACTATTGTGTTACATTGTTACCCCATTGAGGAGTATTCAATGTTTTTTTGAGAGTCTGGCTCACCGCTCACTGTTCTGTGTCCCTGTGATCTCGCTGAAGCGCTCGGCACTTTTTCTTGTCTCCTCATTTCTGACTTCCTCAGTATTCAACGTGTGGCCAGCTCACGGGCCCCTTTTGCGAACTTAGCATAATTATGCGAGTTCAAATGGGAGTGCTGTAACTGGAGACATCTGTTATCTCCTGCTCTCCACGTGAGCTGGTCAGAGTGGGATATTCCTGAGCAGGGTGTTCATCTCAGCAGCGTGTTCCTCACATTTGTGGACTTGTATTTTTTTACAAAGGTTTAGAAAGGTTAATGATTTGTTCAGTATTTATTTTACAACAAATGGCTGTGTGACTATTTTAATTGGGTTTGTGCAGACGGGTGTATTTTGTTCTGTTTGGCCTTTATCCTTGTGTTGTGCTTTTGGCATTGTTTCTTTGCCCTGTGTTTTTATTTAATTTATTTTATAATTGTTAGCGTGTTTAAAAGCCTGTTTGGGGGTTAGGTGAGGAAGAAGAGAGGAAGCATGGGAAATTACTAGGAGCATTCCAAAATGATTTCTTATTGGTTACCATTAAAATAACTTATTATATTCCAAATAAATTAATATAGAAGTACAGCATTATGGCACTTGCAATAAATACATTAGAGTACATTTTTTTTTAATTTATAAGCCATAAAAAAACAAAAAAAAAATAACAACTTTAACAAAGATAACCCTACAGTTCACCTAAAAAAGATGCCGAGGGAAAAATGGAGAACATTTTTAAAAAAAGAAACCAGCAGGACTCGCAATTTGTGCATTGAATACACTTTTGGAGAGAGACACTAAAATCCCCATTGAACAGACATTGCGAACACCGGGGAGAAGTGCAGGGTGAACTGAGTTAGCTTCGCAAAATATTTTTGGAGAAGCAACAGAGTTGAATACAGGGAAGCACAAAATAGGAGAGAAAACTTCACTACTCTCAAAAAAACATGCACACTCACCGTTATTTACGGCGACATAGGAGCATTGAATACATGCCATTGTGTCCGCTAGGGACTAAATACATTAAAGTTATTACTGTAAGTTATTACTGTAAGCTGACAGAGACACTCCCTGATACAGTATATACTGTGTATATATATATATATATATATATATATATATATATATATATATATATATATATATATATATATAAAAGCAAGTGTTCCCTCGGGTACCTGGCTGGGTCCCTATAGAAAACAATAGGCGGCACTCCACGGACTTTTAAAAAAAAATATTATATTGCGCAAAAAGTTTTTAAGGCATCTTGGGCAGATGAGACAACGTTTCAAGACCTATCAGGTCTTTTCATCAGGTCCAAAATAACGAAGTTACATGATGCAATCAGAGATATACTGTTTGAGTGTGTGAATTACTGTTAACAAAATACCGCTATAAGGGTATAACAAGAGTGTCATGGACGGAGATAAGTTACGCTATGCGGCGTTATGCTTAGGTATGCCCATAGTTAGGAATAAAGGGTAACAGTTTGGTGTAGCATTACGACTTATTGTCCATCGGATAGGATATACCAGTCCCTATAGATCAGTGGTAGCCAACTCCAGTCCTCAAGAGCTACCAACAGTTCACATTTTCCAGACAACATACAGTAGCTGCTGCAAAGGTGACACATTATAAATGATCCACAGGTGGCGCTAATTACTTGACTTGTGATTCTTTGTGGTGACCTGGAAAACAAGCTCTCGAGGACCAGAGTTGGCTACCCCAGATATAGATTGTAAGCTTGCAGCAGGGCCTTTCTACCTCCATGTCTGTCTGTTGTTACCCAGTTTGTTCTATCTCTGTCTACAATTGTAGCGCAACGGATTCTGCTGCGCTATATAAGAAACTGTAACGGAATGTGCTGCGCAATATAAGACATTGTAACTTAATGTGCTGCACTATATAAGAAACTGTAACGGGATCTGCTGCACTATATAAGAAACTGTAACGGAATCTGCTGCGCTATATAAGACACTGTAACGGAATCTGCTGCACTATATAAGAAACTGTAACGGAATCTGCTGCGCTATATAAGAAACTGTAACGGAATGTGCTGCGCAATATAAGACATTGTAACTTAATGTGCTGCACTATATAAGAAACTGTAACGGAATCTGCTGCGCTATATAAGAAACTGTAACGGAATCTGCTGCGCTATATAAGAAACTGTAACGGAATCTGCTGCGCTATATAAGACGCTGTAACGGAATCTGCTGCGCTATATAAGACGCTGTAACGGAATCTGCTGCACTATATAAGAAACTGTAACG
The DNA here is from genome assembly GCF_055691185.1 of Crinia signifera. Lineage (NCBI taxonomy): Eukaryota > Metazoa > Chordata > Amphibia > Anura > Myobatrachidae > Crinia > Crinia signifera. The sequence goes on from NC_139223.1 coordinate 194,104,335, forward strand.
GAATCTGCTGCACTATATAAGATACTGTAACGGAATCTGCTGCGCTATATAAGACACTGTAACGGAATCTGCTGCGCTATATAAGACGCTGTAACGGAATCTGCTGCATTATATAAGACGCTGTAACGGAATCTGCTGCACTATATAAGACACTGTAACAGAATCTGCTGCGCTATATAAGACACTGTAACGGAATCTGCTGCGCTATATAAGACGCTGTAACGGAATCTGCTGCGCTATATAAGACGCTGTAACGGAATCTGCTGCGCTATATAAGACGCTGTAACGGAATCTGCTGCGCTATATAAGATACTGTAACGGAATCTGCTGCGCTATATAAGAAACTGTAACGGAATCTGCTGCGCTATATAAGACACTGTAACGGGATCTGCTGCGCTATATAAGACGCTGTAACGGAATCTGCTGCGCTATATAAGAAACTGTAACGGAATCTGCTGCGCTATATAAGACGCTGTAACGGAATCTGCTGCGCTATATAAGACACTGTAACGGAATCTGCTGCGCTATATAAGAAACTGTAACGGAATCTGCTGCGCTATATAAGACACTGTAACGGAATCTGCTGCGCTATATAAGACACTGTAACGGAATGTGCTGCGCTATATAAGAAAATAAATAAATACAGTAAGAGACATTTTCAATTACCCTCGTGTTTACCATGCAAGTAAAACTCAGGGTTTAAATTGCATGGCTTATGTGCTGAACACTGCGATTCACCCAGAGGATTTACACCTGTGCCCTGACTCATATTCCTCATGTCTCTGACTTATCACTCTAGCTGTCAGCTAGAGTGACATCTAGTGAACAGTTATGTGTCTCATGTAAAGTTCACTTTTATACAGAAGGTTAATTAATGAGTCATTCGCTCACAAGGTGAGAATCTGCCGTCTATTGGATCCTGTATATCCTGCTCATTTCAATTATTTTGTTTAATTGATGTGATTCTAATTGCTCCAATTTTGCCCAGTTCAAATAGCTGTGCATGTTTGACCATGATTCATTTATCAATTATCATATTAAATTACACTGCTAGAATAGTTTTGTATGACGCTTAAAGTTTATGTTGTTATTGGATTCTTAGGTGTTATTGATTATTTATTGCAAGGAACTTTACTGGGCTCTTGCTTTGTGTTCACTTCCAAAGTCACAATGTTTAACAGATTGCTCTGCAGGCCACCTTTGGAATCGAGATGGCCATCGCCCATCGATGATTCATTCATAATCATCGATGGTTTATGGCCGATGTAGAATAGTTTTCCCATTGATGGGGGAGAACCAGATGGTTTCCCTCTATCCATGGCAAGCATAACCAAATTTATTTTTTATTTTTTTTCCCAAGGGTCCGGGACACGGGATAAAGCTCTGCCACCAGCACCTGTGAAGTCCGGCCCCCAGGTTCTGATTGGCTCACAGGCCAATCAAAGAAAATGGATGTCCATCGATAGATAAAACCATCTATTGCATAATATGCCACCAACAATGGCAATGGCAACGATTGCCATCCCTACTTTGGAACCACCTATGATAACAACTCATGATAATCTGACAAAGAAACAAATATTTATGTCAATTAAAGAAAGAGGGTCTGTTTATTGCACCCCTTAATGCTGCAATTGATAGTGTCTTTTTTTCTCGATGAGAGACCACAAGCTCTTCAAAAAATGTTATAGAAATCTCTGAATCCCTTGTGTTCTTACCTATCGCACTGCATGTCACCAGCACCAGCTACCCCTTCTCTCCTCCCCTGTAGCAACTCTGAGTGTTTGCTCTCCCATAAGTTGCCGGTGCAGAATCCCACCTCCCGCTCCTGCTAGCTTCAAAGCGTTGCCCAACCCACACCCCTGTAATCTGTTCTACTCAGCTTGTATGTCATTTATGAATTTTGGCACCTTTGTTATGCACGTATGCTGTGCTGTGTATTGCATTTATGTTACATGCTGTGCAGTGTTATATTTGTGTACCATGTACAATTACTATGTGGTTCCAGTTAATAGAGCCACAGTTTTTTTAAACCGGCAATCATTTGCACTTCAAAATCAAACTGGTTTTGCAGTGTAAATGATTGCCGCTTTAAAAAATCTGGAGATTTCTTACTAAATCTCTCACTTTCTGAATCTCTCATCCTATTAAATCTCACCCATAGTGTCCAGGTTGACCGTCATTATCGACACCAAAAAGTTGACATGCACCAGCTCAACAAATGACAACATGTGGACATGGGCAAAAAAGTTGACATGCACTAGATTGACATTGACAAAAGGTCACAATGGCAATGGTCAAGACATGAAATGGTTGTCATGTGTTTTTCACAATTTACAAACCACGTGGCTCTGATTGGGAATGAGATTTTTGACACCAGAAAATGTGAAAAAATCATGTTGACCGGTTTCCATGTCGTTTTTTTTAGCTTGAGTCGACCCAGTGCACGTTATCCTTTTGTGAAGGTAACTAAACCTTTTGTAACTAAAAGATAATAATAATAATAATAATAATAATAATAATAATAATAATAATAATAACCTCCAAGTCTGTCTGTTGTTACCCAGTTTGTTTTATCACTATTGTAAAGCGCAATGAAATCTGCTGCTATATAAGACACTGTAAATAAATAAATAATAATAATCATACATTTTAAATGAGTATATAAATGAAAAGTTCAAAAAGTTGTTCCATATTGCAACACCTCATGGAAACTATTGTGCATTACACAGTGAAATTATAATGGTAATTGAGCCTTTATTTGGTGAGGTACAGTAGGATATCTAGTTTCCTACATAGTTTGCCTGCTTTTTGTTCTTTTACCCCCCCCCCCCCCCCCCCGCGCGACCTCTACATGCACTCACGACCGAAAGGAAAACATCAGACTAATGCCCGGTAGACACCAGGACGATGGTGCTCGTGAGCAGGTCGGCACAGAAACGTACGACCCGCTCACAAGCTGACAGTGCCGCCAACCTGCCGCCGACACGCCGCGAAAATGCGGCTGATGTGATCGTGATTTTACTTCTTATTTATTTAGCACCTCCTCGAAGATAATAGATAGCATCTGGCTGGTTGCTCTGGGCAACATCCGATCTTCAATAAAACTCCCAAGTTAGATTTACTCCTAGTGTGCATTCTTGTCTAGGCTAGAAAGAAAACAATGTCAACTCCGCTTAAAACAAAAACAGTTTGTGTAATTCACAGAAAAATAGTGAATATGAAAGTTGGAATTTCACGAACCCAAAACTTCATAGGCCTATGTAATCAGAAGGGAGCAATGGAAAATGCATTAGCAGGGAAAGGCTACAAGTAACATGTTGCTAGTTTATGGTAGTAACGTCATCACCCGACTGATAACTTTGCTGTCCCTTGGCATACCTCCCAACTGTCCTGCTTTACTTGGCACCATCCCAGTTTTCTTGGACATTCCTGCGTCCCGCTCCCAGGTCCGGAAGTGTCCCGCAGTGGGGCGGGGAGGGAGGTAGTTGGGAGTCGCCCCCCCCCCCCTCACTGAAGGGCTGGTGGCATGGTCAGCAGCTCACAGAGCCGCTAGCCACGCTTCCACAGAGGCGTGGCCTCGCGGAAGGGTCACAAGTACAGCTCATGCCTCTTTCCACTAGGACGAGCCCCCAACATTTCGGGTGCACGATTTAGGTGACCCTCCTACAGATCTTCTAGAGTTGGGAGGTATGCCTTGGTGGGCCTAGCCTAACAGGTGTGCATGACAGTAATCGGTCCATGACCCTCTAAAATGTTGGGAATTGTCTGTAAATCCACATAAAAAACACCTTACCACAGGCCCCTTATATGCTGCCACTAAATCGACCACACAGTACTTAATTGTTGATCTGACATCTGACATAAAGTCCATTATTTTAGCCATCTGCTCCTGCTGTTCTCTAACACAGGGAATTGCTCCGCTGCGTGGAGTGAGGATTCCTCTCTAGCTCTTTTAGCGCTCACTTATTTAGTGGTTATGCGAGCAGATTCTTAGCTGTGAGGACCAACACTTCTGCAGGTTCTATAACTTCCTTGCTCTCAGACCATAGGGTAGACTTACTACATTTAAAAAAAAAAAAAAACTCATATATTGCTTGTAGAAACCAATCCAACAACTTTAGCCTTCAGATAAATAATTTAGCTTCTACTGCTGCGGTTCCCTACCTATTCATACCCCTGGGGGAATGCTGAAGACCACTTTGGGGTATTTGAAAATAAAATTGGTAATGGCAGAAGAAGAAGTCTTCTGATGGCGTAAGAAGTCTCCAATTTCCATGGAGATGAACCATGTTGTGTTACTCCCGGTTCCGTCTGCATCGTCATCTTTTGCCTGACCAGCAATCCACAGGGAGCTACCTGCATTGCGCTCAGATATCAGTGATCATCTGCACTGAAATGAGTGGAGGAAGCCAGCATTAATCCTACGGAGTTAGCAGGAACCGGCCCAGAGGCAGCACACAGCCAGCGGCCAGACACAGAGGGACCCGATTCTTGACCGCACACTAGTCCTCCGCTACTCATTAATATAAGGAGGCACATACCGCTCACTTCTGCTCCACTTGTAAATACTGTTGATATTTCAAATTGGGAGGGGGTACTCATAAATGAAAAGCCTAATCAAGGGGTACAGGAGAGAAAAAAGGTTGGGAACTGCTGTTCTACCGGATGCCAATATTTTATTGTGGAATGTGTACCTTAAGCTTAAATATTCTATTTAATTACTGCATTATACAAACTGTTAGAAAAAAAATAATTATCAAATCACTTACTATTGTTTATGTTGTATATCTTAAACGAAGAGCACAAAATATGATGCTGAAGAAATTATTTATTGTATGCGGGAAATGCATAAGGCTATTTCCATTTGAAGTCTTGTAATGAATGAATTACATCTAATGTGTTCCGTGTCTTTCTCTGGAATATATTAAAGTCCTGCTCTTATTTTTAGCAAATTTTAAACATAACCATTTAGATCTTTCTTCAGTTTTAGAATTTTGTACAAAAAAAAAGTTTGAGACAAAATTTTTGTTTGGACAAAGTTTATTTGGAATAGTGTTGAGTTATTATTATTTGTTTCGATGAATTGTGCAGCTGAGGACGCAGAATGTGGTCTAATCTTCAGCCTTTCTTGAATTTGTATCAGCATAGAACATTCTGTAAATACCCATCAATGCTGCAGTTTGTCCGTTCTGTTGAGTTCTTCCAATTAGCAATCAGTTTCTTTGCAAAAACAAAATTTCATAGGTTCTTGCAGTATTTTCTGAACGAATATGTACTGCTATGTTAATTTGGATCATAGCACCTCTGCTCACTCAAAATAAGTTTATATTAACAAGCCTTAATTTTTATACTGGGGCAGTACGGATGGTGTAATGGTTAGCATTGCTGCCTCACACCACTGAGGTCATGGGTTCCATTCCTACCATGGCCCAAACTGTGCAGAGTTTGTATATTCTCCCCGTACTTGCGTGGGTTTCCTCCGGGTACTCCGGTTTCCTCCCACAATTCAAAAATATACTGGTAGGCCAATTGGCTCCCAACAATTTTTCCTTCTAAACACCCTTTACACATTATGCCCCACACCGTAATGCCTAGTGGACGTTATGCAAAACACTGTAATGCTTTAATAACTTTATGCCACACACCCTAATGACCAAACACATAAAGCCCCCTATAGTTCTGCTTACTTTCTGTGATTGAACTAGAATAAGGGACTATGGGCCTTATTCTAGTTCACTCTTTCTTACAAAATCCTTCTTAAATGGACAAAACCATGTGCACTACAGGGGGGCAAATGTAAAATGTGCAGAGAGAATTAGATTTGGTTGAGTTATTTTGTTTCTGTGCAAGGAAAATACTGACTGCTTTATTTTTACACTGCAATATAGATCTCACTTTGAAGTAAAACCCCACCCAAATCTAACTCTCTCTGCACAAGTTACATCTGCCCCTCTGCAGTGCACATGGTTTTGTCCACCTAAGAAGGATTTTGTCAGAAATAGTGAACTAGAATAAGGCCCTATGTCCCTGTACTACATACCCCCTATTCACTGCAGTACATCCCCACTATATGCTTAACTACATCAATGCACTACATCCACACTACATGCTGTACTACATCATTGCACTACATGCTGCACTACATACCCCATATTCACAGCAAAACATCTCACCCCATATATGCTACTCCTCATCACTACACTAAACCCCCATATGCTGCACTACATCACTACAGTACTCTCTCCCCTATACATCGAGCTACATTCCCCACAACAACATTAACCCATCCTTGTGCCACCCTTCATTTTAACTCACCATGATAAAGTCTTGTATCCACAATAGATTCAGAGGATGACCCTACAGATTGGTACAGTGGAAGGTGGGGACAGGGCCCAAGAGACAGCTGGGTAGAGGGCTTGTTAGTTGTACCTCCACTCCTCTGGCCAGGACAACACACGTAGCAATGGAAAGTAAGGGGTGGAGCTTGATCCTTTGGATGGGATGGTTGAGAGGAAGAACCAGTTAGAGGGGACTGGGCTGCTTATGGGGGGGGCGGTCCTGTTCCTCCAACCAGAAAGTAGATGGCAATGAGGAACTGGCTGAAGGTAAAGAAGGGGCAGAGCCATAGAAGAGATAGAAGGAGATGCTTATCAAGCTGCCGGCGCTGCTGTGCCATCATACAGATACAGTGACAGGCACAGTGCAGCCAGCAGCAACCACGGACATGCAGCAGGCTCTGCACGTCCGTGGTTGCTGCTGGCTGTGCTGCGCCTGTCAGTGTACCTATATGACAGCACAGCAGCACCGGCATCTTGAAAAGCATCTCCTCTATTTTCCATTGCCGGCGCCACTGATCTGCCTAGCGGCCAATCAGGAGCCGCAAAATTCGGCTCCTGATTGGCCGCTAGGCAGCCAATAGAATAATTCAGAGGAGAAGTGATGGAGATGAACCTTCGGCGCTTTTCCTGTTCGCTGGTGCCGGGATGTCAATTTTTTATTTTGTCAAGTACCGGAGGACTACTACAGGAAAGAAGAGGACAGATCTATGCCATAGGAGACCCGTGAGTAGAATTTCCTTCCACAGGTCCCCTATGGATTTTGGCAGACCCCTGGACCATGGAGCCCCGGACCCCTGGTCCATGGAGCCCCAGACCCAGGGACCCACCTACGGGCTCAAGATAGGTAAGTATCAGTATGAAAGGGCTTTGGATGTATTAAAGTTTTATTTTTCATGTGTCTGTGTGTGTTTATTTTACCATTTTTAATACTGTGGAACTAAAAGTGCCAGCGGGCCCTTTAATGCCCCGCATGCTGGGACTTGTGGTTCTTTAAGTCCCAGCATGCAGGGGAGGCTTGCTGGGACTCATAGTTTATTCTATTTTTTACACTTAATCAGCCCTGTGACCACCACTCCAGGGTCACTGGGGACAGCACCAGGCTTCAGACTGGTGAGGTAAGTCCTGGAGGGGGGGGCACCCCTTTTATTGGGGGGTCCCCACTCCCCCAGGCCAGGCTGACTGCTCGGTAGGGTTAATGCTTTGGTCCCCCCGACTTGTATAAAAAGTCTCCCCACGGATGTGGCATTACCCTGCTGGCTGGTTGGGCCTGGGGCTGGTTCTTAAAATACGGGGGACCCCTAGTCATTTTGTCCCCCTGGAGCCTGGGGCTGGTTGTAAAAAATCAGGGAACCCCTATTTGGCAGGTTTCCTGTTTTTTTATTACCAGCCCTGGCTCTTTCAGCCTGGTGCTGGTTACGGCTGTGGGGGGGGGGACCCCACGCCGTTTTTTAAATTAATTAATTTATTTTTCTATATTTTTTTTATACACAATGCAGCCTGCACGGATCTGACTGATCCATGCAGACTGGCTATGCAAATTTGTATTAGCGGCCGTATATATGGCCGCTAATACGAATGGATACGCCATCGGAGGGTTTCCAAAGCAGTCGTATTTGACTGCTTTGTAAATTATCCTCCGGAACACAAAATTGCATATGGCTGAAACAGACGTATGCAGTCTTGTTCATTCGTATTAAGAATACGAATATGAAATTTCGTATTCATATTCTTAGTAAATTTCACCCATAGAGTCAACGTTATATACGATCAGTCATCTCTCCTCTGTTCACCTGTTATACATAACAGAAATCAGGTGAAATGATGCCGTGTACACAAACGCTTTTACTGTTTGTTTCTTGCTGATTAAACAGCTGGATAAATGGAAAAGATCAACGTAATCTACTTCATTCACCTGTGCCTTCATCTGTTTATTTTCTAATTGTATTCCTCCTGTGGAATGTTGAATGAGATGAAGCGAGTCTGTATTTAGCACATTGACTTCCCTCTAGGAAAACACCCTCTCACCAGCTACTCACACCAGGTGGTGCAAACATAACTGACTCGTGTTCTCGAGCCGAATATGGCTGCCTACTGCTTGTTATGTAACACTGATCCAGGCTCCCTGGAATAAATAATACAGTGGCCATATTTAGGCATAAGCCAAACAATGTTTTTATGCCAAGGATTGCCCAGAACAACGAACCAACATATTTCTAGCCTTCGATTGCCATCTTCCAATAACACAAAAGCATTTTTTGCACAAGTGAAGTATAAACTGCTCCAATTACTTTATTCACAGCAAAAAAAAAATACTGATGATAAACTGCACTTAGTAAATTACGCTACTATTTGTATGGATAGACTAAGGTGATTGTTGGCACGATTGCACACGTTAAGAAAAACCCAAGGTTCACAGTAAAACTGTTGTCAAGACTACTATGCAGAGGTCTTTGCAGCATCTTCTAATGATTTCAGTTAATCTGTCACCGTTCTCTGAGATTACAGGAAAATCTCAGTCGCTGCTTCCAAGAAAAACTGTGTTTCTGTAAACTGCTAGATTCTGAAGGTCAAGCTGTCCCTGACTCAGTAAAAGCTTGGAACCATTTACTTGAACACTTGAGTGTTTCCAGCTTCTCTCAGGTGTATGAAGAGTTTTTGATACGTTTCTGTCTCTACGCTTCTTTTAAATAGCTTAAATATAGTTTGTGTATGAATGCAACATGCATTTATAGAAAAGCTGAGGCGCACCTCGCTCTCACCTCTACCGTTCCTTTCATCTCCATGTAAAGATTCATTATACAGCAGGATTGTGACAGTTTTCCATCACATTTATCTTGTGATACAAGTATTGTTGAGTGACAGTAACTGTGTGGTATCCTCTAGCTCAGAGTATAAATTCAAGTCCGTGATTGCAGCAGAAGTTTAGTAAGAGTTGAGTTGAACTGAGCCATACCTAAGGCAGGCTCTTGGGTCCTGTTGCTTACAAATACCCATATTCTGGAATCATGTGATCTGGCTCTGCCATCGATAGTCCATGGTTTTCAACCACTAGTAAAAGACCGATGATGATTGGGCCAACAATGATTTACCCCACAAAAATGCAGACTGTGACAGCCTTTGCCCTTTGAGTCTGCGGCTTCCCATCAATGTCGCTGCTAGTTACCATAGCCCTCAGACCATCGATGGTTGGTAATTATCCATGGTCATTGGCCAACTCTACAGTACAATATTCTATTATTTTTCATTTCAGTTCCCTCTCAGATTCTGGGGAACTGTCCCCACAGCTATGACACTCATCCATAGGGTCATTCTAAAAACATTTTGGGTCCTTTTGTAGGGCAAAGCAATGCATTGTGGCCCAAACACACCCATTAACCTCAATCATATCTTGATTGTGTGACCACTATCCAGCCCTGCTCGGAGGCCCCTAGAATTGTGGGCCCTTGGCAGCTGACCAGTGTGCCTATACGTTAAGATGGCGTATCACCATCTGTATTGGGCCGTGTTACTGAATGCCTTTCTGCAGTTTCTTCATGGATGTCATCTTACCACCTCAAACTGAATATCTAAAAAACAGAATTAATTATATTTCCACCAACCAACAGTAGTTACCAACCTGATATCTCTATCACTGTTGAGAACACCACAATTAATCCTACTCCACAAGCTCGCTGCCTAGGGGTCATCCTTTACTCTGAACTGTCCTTTTTACTCACATTCAAAATGTCTCAAAATCAAGTTACATACGTCTAAAAAAAATATCCAAATTAGGCCATACCTTACACCAGACACTGCTAAAACTCTGCTCCATGCTTTCATCCTCTCCCGCTTTGATTATTGCAATAGTCTCCTTACTGGTCTTCCCCAATACTGGACTCTCACCACTACAATATTTCATGAAATTAGCTGCAAGGCTAATCTTCCTTGCCAGATGTTCAGTGTCTGCAAAGCTGCTCTGTCAGTCCCTCTATTGGTTACCTATATTGTACCGTACTCAATATAAAATACTTTTACTCACACACAAGATCATAAACCAAACTACACCATTGCATATCTCTTATCTCAAAATATCTCCCAGCTCGTCCTCTTCGTTCTTCACAAGATCCACGTCTCTCATCCACACGCATTACCTGTTCCCGCTCCCAATTGCGGGACTTTTTGGAGGGGCTGAACCCACTCTGTAAAATGCAGCCTCAAAACCTTCAAGTGTTCCCTGAAAACTCACCTCTTAAGGCAGCTTATCATGTTCCACATTAGCTTTATAAACCTTTCCCACCCCATTACATCCTTACTTTACAGCACAAACATGCACGCATCTTTGCTTATTTTCCTCCTGACCCCTGGCTTACTTTGTTGGGTCACCATATCATTCATCCCACCAAGAAACTTTGAAATCTGGTGGGCAGTTATGCAATACAGATTACCTATCCTTGTGTATCAATGCCGATTTCCATATAGATTGTAAGCTTGCCAGCAGGCCAAGGACGTAACTACCATAGGTGCAGGGTGTCCAGCTGCTATGGGGCCCAGGGCTGAAGGGGGCCCATCTTTACATACATTTATCATAAGGGAGACCTGGACTGTAATAAGTAAATAAATGGCAGAGCTCATCCCGATTGCTGGAAATATTGACCATGTCCTTTCTACTGCTCAGAACACAGTGCAGGTATCTATTAGAATGCAGAGACAAGAGCTACACTTCCGAACAGATAGGCGTTAGGGGGTGTCAACCACAGCACTTATGCGAATATACCGTATATAGGTATATTATATATATGCAAGTGCATTTACACACAAATTATGTGACGATTGGTAGTAAACCAGGGGCATGTGGTGCCAGTGCATCTGTGTGAAATTGTTCTTATTTACTGTCAACTCTGCACTGGACTCCCATATCTGCACAGTAAGTGGATAAATTAAGCATACACACATTGGGGGTTATTCAGAGGTGATCGCTGTATTACAAATTCGCAAGCTAATAAGATTACTGAACAACTGCGCATGCGTACGAGGCCAAACAGCGTCAAAAGTCAGTGATAACTTTTTTCGCAATCCCCTCGCAAGTTCACTGACAGGAAGGCGGCATTTGTTGATGGTAACCATCTGGTTTCCGGAAGTATCAGGAAAAACACAGGCGCGCCCAGGCATTTTCAGTGAGAGTGTGTGACGTCAGCCCAGGCCTTGATGTGCGGTCTCTGTCCCACAGTTGTGGAAAGGTCAGAGTTACGCCCACTTGCACAGACTAGAAAAATTGTGTCCAGCAATCCATTCACAATTCATATGCGGACTCATTCACTCTGTCGGGGCAATGACTATGTGAGTGCAGGGCTCTGTAAGTTAACACAGCAGTGATCAGATCTCAATCAGGAATAGTTACATCACTGGGACCCATTGAACATGGAGCTTATTATAGCCAAAATTGACCTGCATGTTCAGCTTACTGGGGGCGTTAACAATGTGCATGAGTACCCATCGTCAATGATATTGAGTTTACAGGGCCCTCTGATTGGATCGATATCAAACACGTGTTATTTGGACACCTCACCCAATTTCATGGCCCGATCTGTTGGAATCGGGTAAAAAGTGGCCAAATTGCACCATTGTAAGGGCACCTTTATCGTACATACCCACCATAAGACATGTAGTGACAGACAATGTCCTTCATAGTAGTTGCAATCCAGGCAGTTGAGTAATATGTAAATCCTCAGAAATCTGGTAGATATTACAGTTTATAGAATTAGGGGATTGTAGCCATCTAATAAGTCACAAGATGTACTATATAAATGACCATACTATTACTGCTGTCTGTTATTATGTGTACACTATTGGCTGCAGGTGAAGGTTTGGATTTTGGACTATATAATGAGAACACTTACGGAGGTTTTGTATCTATGCTCCTATGCTTCCAGTATGCAAATACTCTTCTTCTGAGTAATGTTGTGCTCAGAGGCTGCCTGACACCCCGTCCTGCTTCAAGTGAAGATCAGAACAACTTCTCCTGCACTGAGTTGATCAAACAAGGACTGTCTGTAGGTGTATGTAATCTGTCAGTACATGTGTGTAAAGTGTACGAACACAATGGGCTTCCCTGTAAAAGGTAAAACCCATATGTCCTTACTCCACCTACAAGGACAGTGGTTCCCATCCTCGGTGTTCAAACACCCCTAATGCCCCTTACACACGTTTCGATTTGGTCTAGTTTTCTATTTGATTTTGCTTATATAAGCAAAATCAAATGGACATCGCATGGTCTTCAGCCGCATTCAATTCCGATTCGCGGCATCAAAATCAAATAGAAAAATAGACTCTGCAGGCAAGACTACATAGTCCAAATCGAATGTGTTTTGCTTGCTTTTCGATTCGATCCCAATTCGATATAAATCGAATCGGGATCAAATCGCAAGCACCCAGCCAATGCAATGTGTATCACCAACTGTCACATTTTAAAAATCCTCAGGTGACCTTGAAAACGTGAACTGTATAGGGTACATGAGGAATGGAGTTGGGAACCACTGGCTCGTAATACCATCTCATACTACCAGTGATAACCACATCTCTGGTTGATTCTTTTCACCTTTTCCCAACAAAGGTCCCATTATGCCTGACAAGTCCACTTGCTTTGCCATTTCTGTGTACCTATAGCCTGATTCAGGTCCCATGCAATGCCGAAGTTCACGATTGCTTAGAACTGCGCATGCAGGAAAAGGGCTGCAAACCGCTACAGGTTTTAAAAAAAAATGCATTTAAAATGTAACAGAAGGTGCCATTATAGCTGTAAGTAGTCAAAGCGTTGTGCTGAACAGTGTAGTGCACCCAGGTCAGACGAGGCTGCGCCGCGGCTGACTCACCTGCATGCACATTACTCCCAACAGTGTCCCTGTAAATGATTTTCTTGACTTCTATGCAAATCCTATTTCTTACTGTAGGCATTAAAGATACTGTTAGTGCTCGAGAAGAATCTGTATTGTATAATATTTGCCTACAGTAGTATTTTCCAACTTCCTGCCAATTCAGCCCTACGCGCGTCTTAACTCTGCAAATCTGAAGACTATTTTATAAAACATTTAGGCAGTAAATAATTGTCCACTTATTCATGTTTTGATTCCCAAGCTGATAGCGGCAATTACTGCGCCGTCATTATACCATTCAGTTAACTCAGGTGCTAATCAAGGCAGGTACAAACAATCCCCTTTGTGAATCCTTAGAGTTTGTCACGCTGAAAGCCCTTTCTGATACGTACTGAATAAAACCACGTTGTTCCTCTGCCTCTTGTTACTGTAACAGCCATTGCATTGATTGCTACCAATCAACATCAAAATAAATCATAGTGTTTCCTGCGTAGACCAGCAACTGATTTGATTACTCACGGCAATCTCTGCTTGTATTATTACAATTACAATGAGCATTAAAGCTGAAAATCACAGATATAGATGTTCCCAGGAGGATGAATACTCAGCAAGAGCTACATTGTTTAAAAGTGACTGTGGAACTGCATATCTATATTTGAAATATAATGAGTAAGGTTGCCACCTGTCTGGTTGTAGTTGGTAAAATGCCAGTATATTTCCAGCTCCATTAAAGTGTATTGTAAAAGTCCCAGATCGCAGAAGTTCCTTCCTATTATCTCTCCCGATCTCCAGCTGCTGACTGCATTGCTGCAGCCGGCCTGTGATTTAGTGTATAATAAAACACACATTTCCAATTCCTCACACTGGGGAGCATAGAATTAATCTCGGCAGAATGGTTAATAGATTAAAAACATTATTTTTTCTCTTGCAGTTTTTGTGTGAAGAGCATTTTTTATGGCGCCATTATCATTCCTGGCCACCTCTCGCGTACTGTATATCTACATCATTCTTGTGTATGTCTAATAGTGATGAAATGCAGGCGATCATGGTGAGGTAGCATTAAAGCCCCCCAGGCCTACCAGAACTGTCAATCCACCGTCTGGATCCACCGATTGGTAGCCATCGATGATTGGCGGTCTAACGGGGAAATTAACCATGTTAAATATGCCCGATTTGTCAATCTCTACTGTTTACAGTCATACTCGGGATATTGGGATATTTTAAAACGTTTGGTATTACCGATTCCACGACCCGCCTTTGGGGGATCGGGGCAGTGACCCAACATATCTCAGATATATGGAGGCCTTAACACTCAGGAGCTGATCCATGGTTTTGCACATTTTGCACACATCTGTAGCCACATTGCGAATGCATTTCTGCTTGTGCCCAAAGTTGGCCGACTTTGCGACTACACTAGTCCTATAAATCTGCTTGTGAAAGAATCTTTTAAAATCATCATCACCGTGGACTTGATAAGGAGAGCTGTCTGAAATCAGATGGATCTGTGACTGTGCTCACCTCTGAATAGCACAAGATTCCATTTACACGCCCATTACAAACCAATGGCACACTTATCCTATGTGCAAATACCCAGTTGACACCCACTTACACATACTAAGCCACAAGTGTAGATCCGGCTGAGCCACTGTAGCGTGTACAACTAGCCATCTCTCACAGAAGTCATGTATGCGGCCTCAGACATGTGCAGAGTTGCTAAAAATGGGAAGATCCACCTCCAGCATGGACTTGCATCTTTTTCGGGCCTTCGGTACTTGTGTAGTTTCATGGCAGCAGCTTACGCTACGTTTGAAGCTACGCTAATAGCGTAGCCCAACGGCTGCCTTACTTGTGTAGTTTCATGGCGGCAGCCTAAGCTACGTTATCAGCGTAGCCCAATGGCTGCCTTACTTGTGTAGTTTCACGGCGGCAGCCTAAGCTGTGTAGGCTGCCGCCGTGAAACTACACAAGTAACTTCCGTACAGTTGCCGGGAACAGCATCTCTGTCCCCGGCATCCCTGGCAAGCCTAGTCAGTGCCTCTCTCACACCGCTGGCGCCAGCATGATCTCCTCTCTTTGGCGGAGAGGGAATCATGCTGGCGCCGGTGGAGAGGCGCTCCATCTGTTTGGGACGCAGGAGCGTCTCAGACGCTCCAGCAATGAGACGCTCCTGCGTCCGAGTAGCTATTGCGGCAGGGTACAGCAACACTGACTGACTACACTGGATCTGACAGGGATGCTTAAGCGGCCGAGGGAACACTACGCTACTTCTGACTGACTACGCTGACTGCGGGAACACTATGCTGATTCTACTACGCTGGTCGCAGGAACACTACGCTGATTCTGACTGACTACGCTAACTACGCTGGCCACGGGAACACTACGCTGATTCTGGCAGGGACGTTAAGCTGACGGTGTAACTGCCACCGTGAAACTACACAAGTAATGCAATACAATATGCAAAGGGAAAATCCAGAGATCAAACAACCTACCTTCCATTACTCCGTAGAGTATCCAATTACCCCGCACAGTCCAGATTCTAGCGGACTGCCGGGACTGTTGAGAGGTTTGTTCCATTCTACTGAGTGACCGAATATAGCATCCCTCAGCACCCTCCCTGTCCTGGAACAAGAACTTTACATTTTGGATACCAATGGCAGATTGTTATGCCACCTGAGTTCGGCACCAGTGTGGGATGCTGGCAATCACTTAGAAGGGATGTTTTTTCCTTGTAAGTGATTGCCCCTTTATAAAACAGTCTCCACTGCTGCCGGACCTGGGCAACAGTACATTCCCCTCAAGTCACAACTGGCAACAGCAGGGCTAAACTAAGGGGAGAACAAGTTATTGACTGCTGGGACAGGGGAAACAGTGGAAGAAATGACATTAGTAGAGGAAATGTAACACAATCTATTACTGCATTAAGGATGCCAATAATGGATATGTATAATGGGAAAAGAATTATATGCGAAAGATTGTGAAAAAAAATCATGCCAACATTTTAATGTGTCAACTTTTCCATGTCGACCTTTTACTTGTCGACATGTTAATGTC
This sequence comes from Crinia signifera, assembly GCF_055691185.1. NCBI lineage: Eukaryota > Metazoa > Chordata > Amphibia > Anura > Myobatrachidae > Crinia > Crinia signifera. Next base: position 194,120,575 of record NC_139223.1, read on the forward strand.
TAACTAATGCATGTCAAAATTTTGACAAATTAATTGACTGTCTAAGTAATTGAATACCCCTAATGTCTAATTGGGGGTATTCAATTAGTGCTGATTTTTGCCTAGGGGAAATATTTGAAAGTGGTGAGAAACACCTGGATCGGTGAATTGGCCGCCGATTCACGTGTTTTCGCCACATTGCCGGCAAAATTGTGACTCTTTTCTAAAAAAAAATTTAGGCATTGTTCGCCAATGCCTTTTCGCTCAAAAAAACTAAAGTAAAAAAAGCCATTGGCCTTCAATAGCGGCAAAAATGGCTTCAATTGAATAGTCGGGGATCAGATATGCGAAAAAATGGAAATAATTGAATATCCCGGATAGTCTGTGAGCTATCCCACACCCTTTACATATATTCAGCCTCTTTTTACATTTTCTGTTTGGCCAGTGCCAGATGAACATTTTTATCAGGCAATATACTGTAACCCGTGAAACAAGTTAAAGGTCTTGGAGAACTGCTACGTAACATTTTTGTTTAATAACGGTAAGCCCTAGATTTAATGTAAATAAAGGTTGTTAATTGATCCTGGAGGACAGGGTGCTAATTTAAATACAAGATGACTTGTACTACCACCAGAATCATACCCAGGCCAGAATGTGTACACACAAAGCACATGGGGCCTTATTCTAGTTCACTCTTTCTGACAAAATCCTTCTTAAGGAGCCCATACACGCTCCGTTCCTGCTCCGTCCGTTCTGTACTATGAGATGTGCGCTTCCGCGCATCTCATCGTACAGTACAAAAAGTATGTGCTGCACATACTTTTTGTACTAGCTTTACATCGTATCGCATCGCATTGCATGCACAATGCATGCACAAGGCATGCGATGCGATACGATGTGTACTTTAAAAGTACAAAACGGACGCCCAGAACGGAGCGTGTATGGGCTCCTTTAGATGGACAAAACCATGTGCACTGCAGGTGGGGCAGATGTTACTTGTGCAGAGAGAATTAGATTTGGGTGGGGTTTTACTTCAAAGTGAGATCTATATTGCAGTGTAAAAATAAAGCAGCCAGTATTTACCCTGCACAGAAACAAAATAACTCACCCAAATCTAATTCTCTCTGCACAAGTAACATCTGCCCCACCTGCAGTGCACATGGTTTTGTCCATCTAAGAAGGATTTTGTCAGAAAGAGTGAACTAGAATAAGGCCCACGGAGAGAGGAAGGGGTGATATACAGTACAGACCCATTACATGATGAGACCACTATACAACTAGTCAAGCCCTTTGATGCACAGATACTGTACAAGGTAACAGCATACACCAACCTTTAGTGCAGTCATTACTGATCGTGCTGGGACACTGCTGGACACCATAGCAGATAAGGCCCCCGTCAACAGTAACAGTGGCACAGTGACTCACACTTTCCCAGAAAATGTTATACTTTACTAAATGTGGTTACTCCAATTAGGTACTTGTTGCTTCATGAAACTCACAGAGTTCTCCAATCCAAATAAAGATGCTCATCTGCAATTCCTACAAGGGGAGGTGGGGGTTTGCTTATTGTGAAGTGAATGAAAAATGATGGGGACCTTCATGGGCCCCCAAAAATGTTTTAATTTTGTTTGCAGAATCATACAGAAGGCTGTTCATGGTCATAAAATACTGATGATATTTCAAGAGTGTTAAATAACTGATTTTTTGATTACTTTCATAAAGAAAAGAATAAAAAGAAATGTAGGAAAATGGTTGCTTTTGACATACTTTGAGGAGATTTAAAAAAAAAAAAACGTAAATCAATAAAAAAAAAATGTTCCAATTACATTTGGGGTGCATAAAGCACATTTTTTTTTTAGATTTTTGTGGTCAATGGAGACCATTTCTTAAACCCCCCCAAAATAACATTTAATTATTGTATTAAATAAGTAAATTTCAATTGGCTAATTAGGGACAGATGTATCAAGCTTCAAAAAGTGATAAAATGGAGAGTGATAAACAACCAGCCAATCAGCTCCTACCTGTCATTTTTCAAACCCAGTCTGTAAAAATGGCAGTTAGGAGCAGATTGGCTGGTTGTTTATCACTCTCCGTGTGATCTAATTGGGTTTCTAATTGGATTGCAACCTGCAAATTCTGATGTGAAACAGCAACTTGCACCTTCATTTAATACTACAGTATATAATATAAATACTACAGACTGACTTTTTTAACTTGGTTAACATAAATAAATAACATCCAGATCATGAAAAAGTTCTAAAATTTTATTCTCAAATTGTATTTTCATAGAAAAACCGTCTTTTTTTTGTTTGGAAATATATAAATATAAATAAAAAATGCTATGATACATTTGAGGTTAAAAAGTCAAATTAAATTAGATAAAATTATAGCATCTTTTAAAATAAATAGTATTGTAGGCCTAAATTGATACTATTGACGGCTACGGCTAGCCACCTTGGGCCGGTCTTTTTTCGATTTGCTTGTTGTAGGCTGCTTATGACCTTTCTTTGAATATTCTACCTTTATCCATTCACCATCATTATTAACCTTGTTATGTTCCCCATTGGCAGCATCTGAGGATGGCACTGGCATTCCTGGTATTGGTCGCTGTTGAACTTGGCTATTTCTATGAGGTTTGTATTCCTGGGACCTGGGGTGGGTTTGTGCTATTGTATAGGACTTGTAGTATTTTCCATTGCTTGCATGAGGACTTTTTCCGCCACTTCTTCTTTGCATGGACGCGCCGTGGACATTTTGGTGGGAGTAATACGAATTATTTGCCCTGCTTCGGATCCTCTCTCTCTCAGAGGGGCTATCGGAAGCTGTACTTGACGCACTACTGCCTTTAGAACTTTGGATAGACAAGGAAGACAGATTTTTGGTCACTCCTAATTGTGTTGGTGATGAGCTGCGTGAGTAATTGATAGGGGTAATTTGTAACGTTGAGGTGGAACGTGTCCGCTTGACAGCAGCAGCATAAGACTCTTGGTTATGAAGGTATGGTAAAATCTGAGATAGATTAGTAAGGCTGGAGGACTGCGAGCCAGGCATGCCAGACAGATGCTGGGAAGACCTATCCATGGCCATCTGACGCATCCTTAACGTATAGATCCACTGGCAGTCAACACCTGCAGCAATTAAAAATGGCATCAGTGACCGCAAGTAATATTGAAATTCTATTTATAAAAATATAAAACTTTTTTTCTCTATTTAAAATATAGATTTTTTAAGACACTTCAATGGAGATAAAGGACCAATCAACCAGCTCCTAACTCATTTTTCATACAGAACTTGTAGCATGACAGGAGCTGATTGGCTGGTAATTCATCTCTGTCCACTTTATTGCTCTCCAAGGCTTAGTACTTAGACCCCGTAGCCTGTATCAAGACAGGAAATGATTGGCTGGTATAGGGGCCTACACGCGGGGTGATTTCAGGGCATTTTCTAAGCGATCTCATTAGATCACTTAGAAAATGCTCTTCATCGCTCCGTGTGTAGGGGCCACAGCGATGCATGGCCCCGTGCATCGCTATCGTCAGGTGATTAATATCCAACATGCTGGATAAATCTAGTGAGATCGCCGGTCAGGGCCAGTGTTCTCACCAGAGAACACTGGTTCTGACAGATTGCTCGGCACACATCGCTGATACATCACTGTTCAGCGATCTCTGCTGAGCGATCTACATTGCTCAGATCGCTCAACAGAATATCCCCGTGTGTAGGCCCCATTATTATATAGACCCTTGAATGTGTATCGTGGGCCTGCTTCAGAGATGGATGCAATGTCGATGTTGTATGCAGTGCAGCGATAAATTTTTGTTGTTGTTGGCGTTGTGCATGTACTGCAATGGGCTTGAGACGACATTTGTAGTGAGTATTTATTTGCAAAGTGATTGACAGCCAGGCACCACTTGTGGGCGATAATGGGGGTGGCTGCTAAAATTAAAATGTGCTTTGTGCCTCTTTTGATGGTGTGTGTAACTGGCGGCAACTGCGATCCCACACTCTGGTGTCTCCATTTCCATTGGCAGGAAACGACAAATCAGCCGCTGTGAATACATTTGCATCCATCCCTGTATCAGGGGCCAGGGTCTTTAAAAGGGCTCCAGAGAGATTTATCATTAAAGACAGGATGGAAACTAAATTTTACAAATACTGTACAAAGATTACCAGGCCGTGGCATAGAGCACTTCCCTGTCACCTTCAGTACTTGCCCCAAAGTGAACATCACCTTTATAAACCTATCAATAATAACTAATAATACATAAAGTAAGTTCTCTGTTGGGAAAAATCTAACAAATCTTCCTATTTAAAACAAATAATATTCCAATGCGAGAATCTTATTTGCATTAAAATGCAAATAAAGTGTTGCAAAATATGCCACTCGTAATTAACATTAATAAAATGTAATTTACAAATACAAAATTATGCCCGATACTCTTTACTCTTCAACAGCTCATTGTTTTACCTCCCAGGGAGCAACAGCTCCCCTCTGTGGCCAATTGGAAACTCTTTATTCATAAAGTTCTATACATAATAAAAACAAAATCATCTGTGAATCTTGAACATAAGGTGTGTACACACGCATTGATTTTACTGTTGATTCAATTTGCTTTCCATTTCTCCAATTCCACCCCCATTCGATTTGGCCTTTGCTTTCCATTCGGTTTCACATTCGATCTGCACCTTAGCATTCGATATCGATTTCGATATCGAATTCAATTTGCATTGAAGGCAAATTGTACACATTTAATTTACTGGATCGAATTTGATATTTTCTTGGCTGCAGAATCTATTTTTCTTTTTGATGTAGAGAAAACGGGAGCGCGCATTGAATCGAATGCAGATCGAAATCATCTTAAAAACCATTCCATTTCGATTCGATTTTGCTTCTATAAGCAAAATCGAATCAAAAACCTGTCAAAATCGAAGCGTGTGTACACCCCTTAAGATTGGATACTAGAATTGGTTATTAGAATAGATCCTAGAATTGGTAATTTCTTACATAACTATTTATATACTATATACCTGTACATATTCCTTATGTGTAAAATTGTATTATTGTATAATAAACAGTGATGGCAATCTACAGAGATAACATTAGAGATAAAAGTGACCACATACAAATAAAGCAATATACATACATACTCTATATAAGGACAATGTATTGTTAATATGTATTTAACAGAACAATTTAACTTTATAAAAGTGATTTCCACAACTGAGGTTTGTGATATCCATTTACTGCCATAATAATGATATTGGATTGGAAGTGGCTTTAATAGAAACGGCTAAATAAAATGCTACGCCAAAAGTGTCATATTTTTTCTCTCTATATTTTGGACTAGTTTGGACTCCAACTTCAGGCCACGAAGTATAGTTGTAGGCAAGACATCATATAATGTGGAACTAAATGACCAAAAACTATTGTGACATTTGTTAGGATTGCTCTCTTTACTTTCAGAGGTTTTGTCCTGAATAATTCCATACAGTACCTGTACCTTTTGTTTAAGTTCATCCCAAGTCGAAAGTTTTTTCCGGTGTTATCAGGTTGAGCTTACATTTGACCTATTTAATTAAATTGCCGATTTTTCGATGCCCGAAAAATCTGATACAGTTGTAAAACACATGGATCGTTAAAATGTTGTTTTTTTTACGAAAGTGCGGCCGCCTTTTTTTTTAGGGCACATAAGAACCACTTGGCTCATTTAGCCCCATTTTCAACCCTATTGTTTCTTCAAACACTATTTTATCCTTATGTAAGGTAATCTTTATGTCTATACCATGCTTGTTTAATTTGCTCTACTGTCTTAAGGTCCATACACATGAAATCAGCTCACTTTTTACCTTTTCAGCTGCTTTCAGCTCAAAACCGGCTAGTGTGCATGCTCACACATCATTGCCAGGCTGCCGCCATACGTCGTCCTGAACGAAGGTGAGTATACAATACACAGGCTTATATCATGTGTATTGATTGGAAAAGAGGAGACGCTGAACCCTGATAAGGAGCGTGTGGTACCATCTAATTGTAAATGCAGTGATGGAGGGAACTTTCCTGTTGTATACCTGTATACTCACCTTCGTTCAAGCCAATATGTGGTGTGGGGACACCCTTTTTCTGGACTGATCCCCCCTTAAAGCTGCCATTTCATATTGCGCAATATCATTTAACGTGATATTTACCCATATTGTATCCGTAGTCCTATTTGACAGGACAAGTGAACGGCTTCTCATAGTCTCCTACTATGAAACCATGAAAATTGCTCAGTGTGTATGGACTGAGCGATTTTCCAGCCAGTGATTTGCACTTCACCCTTGACCATACACGCTGGGAAATTTCCCAGTGTGTATGGACCTTTAGCCTCTACCACCTCTGATGGGGGTGCTATTCCACTTGTCCACTACCCTTGCTGTGAAGTAATTTTTACTCAAATTTACCCCGAACCTACTTCTCTCCAGTTTGCTCCTGTGTTCTAATACAAAACAACAGTGGTATAAATCACTTTTATAAAATGAAATAGTATCTTCATGTCCTTTCAGTATTTTAGCAAACTGCTGCTTGTTACTGTTCCACTTACACCAGAGTTATGTAAATGTGCAGACTAGCCGTCACCATTGCGCATAACTTAGCAGATGCTAGTCGTCACCTGACCTCGCCAGTCATTCAGTATTGCTGAATTGAAACTGCATATTCCTTTCTATGCGATGCTAAATAAAATATGCCCCTGGTATTAAGACTCAGGGGGGTATACAAATCGCGGGTCACGACTGTCGATCCATCCCGACAGCCGTGACCCTGGCCCGTTTTCGTTTTGCTCAATGCCAGGTGGGATTCAATGTCCTGCCGATCGTCGAAAAAGGGGCATGTCCGCGTAAATGGCCGTGTATTGTTGAGATTTGCCCGTGATCGCGACAATTCACAGCCGTTGTCGGTGATACAGGCCTGGCAGCTTTTAAAGTTCGGCACGTTCTGTCGATCTGAATCTTCAAAGCTGCCGAGAAAGAGAGCACTGAATAGGCGCCCGCCGTTATTTCCTGCATCGAAAATAGCGGCAGGGATTGAATACCCCCCTTAATGTTAAATGGGGCCCTGACTAAAGGTTTGGAGCTGTGCTGCTGATATTTACGACTGATTAGGAGATGATTCCTGCACAAGAAACCAGCCACACAACTGGCAGAGCAGCAAGAGTCTAACGACCAGGATGTGGGCCATCTGCTGGGACAGAGCAGGCGCCCTCTCAGCCATGTTGGCAATGGTGCAGTGCAGCCTAGCATGGCTGAGGCCCTCCTGAAGAGTGCAGGGCTTAGGGCCTCAAGTCCCTATATAAAGCTAAAGGTCTATTTACTAAAGAGTTAGGGCCAGATTCTCTAAGCTTCAAAAGTGATAAAATGGAGTGTAATAAACAGACAGCCAATCAGCTCCTGTCTGACATTTTTCAAACACAGTCTGTGACATGGCAGGTAGGAGCTGATTGGCTGGCTGTTTATCACTCTCCATTTTATCACTTTTGAAGCTTAGAGAATCTGGCCTAAAGAGAGGTAAATTTACTAAGCTGGGAGTTCTATTGAAGATGGGATGTTGCCCATAGCAACCAATCCGATTCTAATATCTTCTAGAAGGTGCTAAATAAATAAGAAGTAGAATCTGATTGGTTGCTATGGGCAACATCCCATCTTCATCAGAACTCCCATCTTAGTAAATTGACCTCACTTAGGGGCTGATTCAGGACAGTAGTGATCCGAATTAGGTCCCAGCTGTGATGGTCAGGGACCCTGTCAGGGCCGGGCCATTCACTGCAGGAAGGGAGGGACGGGGCAAAACTGGGGCTCATCTGTGTGAATGCCCAGTGTTTTATGGGTGTCCCCATAAAAAATGATGGGCACTCCAATGGGTACGAGTGAGATTAGAAATAAAATGTGTGGTGCGCTATCAATAGCTGCCGGCACAGGATTGTCAAACCCTAATCAATCAAGGAGAAGGAAGAAATATGTGCCGGCGCTGTCTGTATCAAAGAACTAGAAAAACACTAGCCCCTGATGAAGCCGGGGTGCATACCTCGGGGAAACGCGTTGAGCTTCTATAATACTGCTGTTTTCATCCATCCATCTACCAGTGACGTGTCCATCACCCACAGACGCCCCTCACCACCATCATCTGGATACAAATTTCTATGGGATATCTGCCTGATCCCTAATCTCCAGCCAATAGAGGAGGACTGTCATATTGGGAAAACCTGAGCCCTTGAAAATATAGGGCAACCTAGGACTCTACCGTCACTCATTCCTGGACATCAATCGCCCAGCTACCATGGGATGGTAATATATACAGCACTTTCTATCAGCCGCATATACAAAAAACAGCAAATACATCAAGTATCCCTGAGATATATTATGTGATTGTGCACAAGTACTCTTTAGTCTAAACCGATTCACCTCTCCATGCAAATATTGTAATTTAATACATTTGTGTATTTTTCATTTAGAGAACTGTGTTGTTTTTCTAGTTCTTTGATACAGCCAGCGCCGGCACATATTTCTTCCTTCTCCGGGTACGAGTGGAGCCCACCCTGTCATCGCATGGTATTGGGAGGAGTCAGCGGCGGGAGGGGGTGGTAAGTGGTGTTGCAGCTCAATCTGCCAGGTGGCGAGCGGCATCTCGGGTGCTCGTTCGCAGCATACCGAGCCAACCTGAAATAGGGCCTGAGTGTAGCAAAACCTCCACATCATCAGCTTTAATATCCTTTCTCCAGCATGATAAACACGGATTACAGCCGTTCCTTTTGGAGAAAGCATGCTGGGGAATTGGTAGCCGGTCTTTAGGAGAAGACACAGAACCCACGCACTTAGCACCCAGGATGTAATCAGGCCCCAGCTGTAGGAAGCAGCCTCCATCCTCTATACTGTAGCTGTTATCAGTGCTAGCATTAGCTGATACAATGTTCTGTAATTGGGAGAATCTTACTGGAGTCGTTGCTGTGCTTGCTCTCGGAGTTTATCTGCCTTATTGCGAGTTGGACTGATTTCACCGCGTCTTCCTTTTTCTTGTTCCAGTGGATTTTATGAATGTGTTTTGTTAATTTAGGCACTCTGACATCGCTCTATTAAAAGCAAAATAACCAAGTAATTAAAAAAATAGAGCTCAATAAACATTCCACATATGAATTAACCAAAACAACAGCAAATACAAAATAGATACACAGACACAATTAGAGTGATCTTTATTAGGGAAAATAAACAGGGCCAACTGGCTGCAGTCTCCCAGTCCCTCCCCGTCACTGGCTGTCCTACCGAGAGCACGGGTTTCCCATTATTGCCTAAGTGTCTGGCACAGTATAGCGCCATGTATTATATAAATGTGCACAAAGGCTTAAAGGGGAACGTCACTCATTACAATCATAGAAGACTTTGTAATTCAATGATGGTACAAATATTTAGAAGGAGCAGGATTATTATCCTTGATTTATATGGTGCCACAAACAGTGTCAAACTGGGGCATGAAGGACAAACCCCCCCCAATCCGGGGATGGCGTGGTATGGCCCATGTTCAGGAGTGTGGCCAGTTTTCAGAGGGTTTGTGGCTAGTCATCACATTGGTTTGCCTAACTTTTAGGGTCGGGCCACATATAATGGTGCATCGGGTCCCGTTTGCACGTTCCTATGTGGCCACCCACCCATTAGCGGCAGGGGAGTAGCCACCGGTCCTACCGCAGTATTCTGCAGTAGGACCAGACAGTGGAAAGACCAGATTTCATGGTTAACACACTGTGTAACACTATAAATCCTGTTCTGCAGGATCTGCCCACGTCACTGTGTGTGACCCCCCCACCCCCACCTTCTTCTTCCTTGCGGCTATGTGGGTCCCGCTGAACAAGACCTGCTTGGCCACTATGTATGTGGATGGCCTAGTCCCCTTAATAAATATATATAGTAAATGCATGCATGATAATGTACCAGATTTATAATAGCAATGCACTTTAGAACATATGCCATACTGTAGTACTGTGCAGTATAAGGTATAATTCAACCGCAAGTCTGGAACATGATCCCTACCAGAGGAGGTGGGCCCCCGGGTTTTTCCCAGTGGGCCAGTCCAACCCTGGCCACAAGGGCTCTGCTGCAGCTAAACACTGTACATACAATAAACAGGAAGAAGATCTACAGTGTCTAGCTAAGACGGACAGCTACAAAAGGTTGACAGATTAAAGGTCAAAAGGTCAACTTTACAATTGTCGACACATAAATGGTTCAAGCACATTTTTTTCCAGTCAAATCTTGTATATTTGGCAATATGTAACCACCGCCAGTAGAAACTTGCACCCCTGTGGGTTCACTTTGCTGACCCACCTTGGGCAAGGTGGCAGGCACCGCTACTGCTGTGCTAGCTACACGTTACTATTCCCAATCGTTGTCCACATGGAAAATAAATCAAGCAAAAGTTGGGAAAACATTTTAAAAAACCATGCCGACCATATGTGGGTTGAATATTGTCATGTCGACCTTCTAGTAGCTGCCGAAATAATGCATGTCGACCATATGGTGTTCACCTACAGTATTGGTTGTTTTCCTAGACATTGTAGCTCTATCATCCGGATACAAAACAGAGACCAAATGAGCAAATCAAGATAAAGCAAAACAATACAAAAAAAAGACAAAATGAAAAATACAATACAAAACAAAACAAAATAAAACAATATAAAACAAAAAATGCCAATACAATACAAAACAAGACAAAATAAAATACAAAACAAGACAAAATACAATACAAATTTGCCAATACAATTTAATAATAAAAAACAAGACAAAACAAAATAATACAAAACGCTGCAGAACAAGGACATTGTTACAGCAGCAGTTACAGTACCCAAATAAGCTGAAGGACGGCCAAACTTAAAGGTCTGATGCTGTTGTCAGACAGGAGATGATGGTATAAAGGCCCCCATACACTAGGCAGGATTTCACCCAATTCAGATTAATCGGACATTGATAGCGACGCAAATCACATATGTAGACATCCTCTCCGACCCGATGTGCGGCCCCATCGGATCGGAGTCAGGAGGTCGGACGGGCTGCACATAAGATTTGCTAAATCTTATGTGCTGGCCGGAGCCGTGCAGGGAACTGCAGCTGGCGGGGTATGATGGCTACCAGAACCGGGCGGTGGTAGCAGGGAGGGGGGGGGGGGGGAGTCGGGCAGGAAAAGACGCTGCCAGTGGCAGGAGCAGGGCACTTTAAAAAAAAAAAGACCATACAAACGATGGATTGTATGGGCCTTTTTTTTTTAAGTGCTCTGCTCCCGCCGCTGCCCGGCAGCGTCTTCTCCTGCCCAACTCCCTGGGTGGCCCCCTCTTGCTCCCGCTGGCGGCATCGGCTTCCTCTCCTGTTCTGCTCCCTGTGCCGCACTCCCCTGCCCAGCTCTCTGGTCGCGGGCATACCCCCACTGCCGTCCCCCACTCCCATTGTCCCTGTAGCTCCCCAGGAGTTGCATGTGATAAATCGCATGCAATTTATCACATGCAAAACTTGGCACATGAAGTGCCTAATCGCATGTGATCCATCCCGGGGAGCTGACGGGACAATCAGGTCCGACTTGTCCTTAGGACAAGTTGGACTAATGTATGGGGGCCTTTAGTGAGGGGACAAAAACCATAAGATGGAAGAGGGCCCTGCTTGTGAGAGCTTCTAAGCATGTACTGTACATGCATATGATGATAACTGATTATATGAAATGGCAAAGCCTGGTGTCAGTATGCAAACTCATCGCTGGCAGACATTGCTGCAAACAATGACACAATGTCTATTATTTTACAGGGGAAATGATAGAACGATCCGGGGATGTGGTTCCCACTGATTGTGATCTAGAGGTTTCCTAACAGAAATAATGAGGCGTGTAACAACAAACAGGGCTGAACACATTGCTGCAGACGTGCAGAATACTTCATTAGTCCTTCAGCTTTTCACAGTCCCTTCCTCGCATACAGAACCACAGGATTGTTTTTATACATTTTTTTTATATGCACATTGTATTATGTATTAATTGTAGCAAGCACACATCCGCATGGTATAACCAAGGTTCCCTGACAATACAATACAAAGTCAAACGCAACTTATGAAACTGGCAGCCTTGTGATAGAAAGATATGGAATAATGATTTGGGGGAAAACGTCCATACACATTCCCCATTAAAGGAGGGCATTAACCCGTCATATGCCCTACATGCATGAACCTGGTTAATTGCATGGTTCCTGCAGGAGTGATAGGCCACTTAGTGATGGTATGGGAATAGCTTACCTCATAGGTCACAATGCACTCTACAGACTCATTGTCTGTTATTCCCACAATCCACTTCTCCATTACAAATGGTGGCTGGAAAGAAGAACCAAAGATACAGTTGGCTACAAAAGTTTCATTTATAAAGTCAGTGCACACGTATTACAAAGCCGTTGCTTGTCTTTTGCATCATCCAACCTCTAATGCTGGGTACACATCAGAACGGTCATGATCGTGAGAAGATTGTGAGACAACCATACGATGCATCGGATCCGATTCCGATCCTGATTTGTACCCAGTTGAAGGGGTCGTTTTCAAATCCTGATCGGATCGGATCCAAAACATGCCTAATTTACATACAATTGGTCAAGATTGTATCGAAATTGGGGAAATTGAGGCCAAATCATTCTGGTGTGTACCCTACATAAGAAATGTACTTGCTTGCTAACCTTTAAATCCCTTCACAGTATACCGGTCAGTTACTGCAGGACCAATACGCCAACTGGCACATCCTTGCTATATTGGTATTGTTTTATTGTTTTTTAGCATGAAGAAGGCCCTTCACCCAAAAGCCAGTTCTGACCGAATACTGTACAACTCATAGCAGTCCATCACTTGCAAACATTCGGCCTAATTCAAAGATGGACTCAATAGCACAGCCGTCTTTAGCGCTGCCATGAAGTTCAAACTATGTAAATGCCGCAGGTGTAGACACCTCTTGCCACCTTTGGTGGTCCAATACCGCATCTGAAGAAGAAGCATTGAATCATCTGTGTGAGTATCGGTCAACTAAGTATCCATCGATTAACTCAGGATGATCGTATAATTCCCTGCCCTGGGGCCATTAATCCCTTCAGAGGTGGGGTTTTATACCCTGACATACCTTCCAGGGTGTTTTGGATCACTCACCACCCCTGCCGCTGGCTCCTTCAACTCTGAGGGGAGGAGAGCGGAGATCGCACTTCTGCATCTCCTCGCTGACTTTGGCAGGCATTTCAAATTTGTGCGGCAGCCAATCGCAATCATGAGCTGGTGCCAAATTTGAAGTGTGTGAGTTGTAGCTGAGCGTTGAATGTTCGGATGGTTATGGGAGGGCGATGGTTTCTGAGCGGCAGTTGATGGGCGGGAGCAGGCGTGCGGTTGGTACTGCCACATGGTGCGCCAACAGTGCAAATATTCTGTAAGCAAGGCACCCTCTGTCTATCTCTTCACTGGCTCCCCATTCCTTTCCGAGTTCTCTTTGAACTCCTCACCACCACCTACAAGGCTCTCTCCTCCTCCACCGCTCCTTACCTCTCTTCACTGATATCTATCCACACTCCCTCCCGTCCTCTTCGCTCCATCGCTGACCGCCGACTGACCTCACCTAATCAGCTCCTCCCACTCCCGTGTCTAAGACTTCTCTCGCGCTGCCCCCCTGCACTGGAACAACCTCCCGCCACCCATCAGGCTTTCTGATTCCCTTACCTCCTTCAAGCGCTCCCTCAAAACCCACTTTTTTCGACTAGCCTATCCCTCCTCCTAACCTCTTTTGATCCTCCTATCCTGCCTCCGTTCCTACTTATCCTATTGTTTTTCGTTCGTCCACCCACCTCCTTTTAGTATGTTAACTCTTATGAGTAGGGCCCTCCTTCCTCACGTACTCACCCTACCTCATTACCTCACCTGTGCTCCTGTCCTGTTCTTCCCTTCCTCTACTTCATCTTCAGTCTCCTCGACAATTTTGACACCTACTTCTGAACTGATGCTGATTTTAGTTCTACCAGCTATACCCCTATTTATACTGTATCTTTCAACACACCCTGTACGTTACCTTGTCATTTGTTTTTTTTGTTTGCTATGTATGGCGCTGCGGACACTTTGCGGTGCCTTATAAATAAACGTAATACTACTACTACTAGTTAAAGTGGTATGCAGGTAAATCTTCTGGGGTTTCCTATCCTGGCAGTGCACTATTGTAGTGGGGGGGGGGGGGGTTAGGTTGCAGGCAAGGGCCATAATGCTTCTGAAATATATATGTGTGTGTGACTGATTTAAATATTTACACTTACTTTTTAACATTTTGGGGGAGATGTACTAAGCCTTGTAGAGAGATAAAGTACCAACCAATCAGCTCCTTTCATGTTACAAGGTGCAGGGTAGATGTATTATAAGTCATTATGGGGGAGACAATGTACCAGCGTAGGAGTGCTGAACATGGATATATTTGTTCAATGTCACCGCTATCTATCAGATGTAATGCTTTGACCATTGCGGCACCTGTACTGTAGCTATTGATTTTGGCACCTGGACGTGTTCTTGCCTATTCACCACAGCGGGGACAGCATAGGAATGCATTGGGGAGATACTACGGAGATCTCATGTATGCCCAAAGGCACCACCAGAGAGGGGGGGGGGGGGTTCTGATGCACTGGCAAGGATCGCCGGTGGGGGTGTCTTTGTTCCACCACTCACAAACGAGTGGTGGAGGAGGCAAAACGGGAAGAGATATCATGTGCCAGTATAATACCTCTACCCGCTGAAAAATGACAGGAGCTGATTGGTTGGTAGTTTATCTCTCTTCACTTTATCACTCTGTAATGCTTAGTATATCTGCCTCTTTTTAATTTAAAACCTATTGGTACATTGAACAATATTTTTAGAGTTTTGAAAAATTAATGTGAAACAGGGGTTAATGTATCAAGCATGGCATAGAGTGGATAAGTGGATCACTGATGGAGTTGTCCATCGTTCTACCTATCATTTCATAGAATGTACTTAATAAATGCATCCTCAAAGTTGATTGGTTGCTGTGGGCAACTCCTCCACTGGTCCCTCTTTGCAATGCTAGATAGATCCGCCCCTATCTTGCGGAGGACGCTGCCAGTGGCTCAGTAATACACAAGCCTTCACCATCACTATTACTTACTTTGGACATCCTTAGAACCTCTGCATCTGGCTGATTTCTGCTGAATGTTACGTCCTTTATGTATGTTACAGCGATTTCATCTCCATCCAACTCCATGTACATTTTCCATTTACTGTCCTGGAATTCAGATAAACGATTATTTTAATTTGGAGACAAGAAAATGTCCCTTTAATTTCTTAGAAATCTATTTATAGAGACGACGCACAATGTAAGACAGGAACAAGCTGGGTGATATTTAATGGATTGCAGAGTTCTATGGAAAAACTAGACAAGATATTGGAAATATTTGTTTCCATGACAAATAATTCACGGTTGTTTTACTAGACCTACCAAAGCACTTGCATGGGAATATCATCAGCTGTTTGTGAAATGCATTTGCAGATAGTAATTACAATAATGAATTAGGACGTATCACTTCAGCTCCGCCATTGATGATAATACAAAATACCAGCTAATAGACATAACAGTTGTCTCTGGATTCTCAAATATTGTGGGATGTCACTGGTGTCTATTGTTCTGTCTGGTGTTACTGCATTGTTGGTTATTGTTATGTTATATGGATGAGGAGTTCATTCTGAGATACATTGTTTCAAACCTGTTTTACAAAGACTATGGATGTTTGGACTCAGCTGCTGTATTATAATATGCTAATTCCACAGATGTTTTGTGTAAACAGACTCCTCCTACGGCTTCTGTGTTCTGCTGCGGCTCCAGAAGACGCAGCATCGTATCGGTCTGCAAAAACTTCAGCCAAATGAGTTTGGTAAACAGAAAGAGCCTCTTGATGGGGGAGTGACTAACAGCAATTGATCCAAAGAATTGTACAGGCCCACGGGTGTTTACTGATGGGCAATATAGCTACCGTAATGTTTGGCCTGTGAAAACACTAGGTCTTGCAAAATTATACCTCAATATACCGTACTGTATATATAGAACTAGTCCATAGGCTCTCAAACTCGGTCCTCAGGACCCCACGCAGTGCATTTTTTGCAGGTCTCACAGAATCACAAGTGATATAATTAGCTCAACCTGAGTAATGAATGCACTTGTGCACCTGCCAGGTGACCTGGAAAACATGAACTGTGTGGGGTCCTGAGGACCGAGTTTGAG
Organism: Crinia signifera; assembly: GCF_055691185.1. Lineage (NCBI taxonomy): Eukaryota > Metazoa > Chordata > Amphibia > Anura > Myobatrachidae > Crinia > Crinia signifera. Next base: position 194,136,839 of record NC_139223.1, read on the forward strand.
AACCCCTGAACTAGCCTGTGCAAAGAAAGCGGTTTTGTCCAAGTGATGGCCAATACTACAAATTACCTCCAAAATGCCAGAGAGTAAAGCGGTAGGCCGACTCACCACTATAAAATTCCGGGTTTCATAATAGGGGCACAAATTGGGATATATGAGGGTTCACATAAAACCTCTCGTGTAATATGAACCACAACTGTCTAATAGACATAAGCCTGGGATTACTAGGAATGAGAGGATCAAGATCCACATCATGTATATGAAAGAACGCAACAAGATGAGTTTTTGCTAAGAACCCTTGTTCTACAACTGTGGGCCTTATTCTGGTTCACTCCTTCTGGTAAATTCCTTCTTAGATGGACAAAACCATGTGCACTGCGGGTGGGGTAGATGTTACTTGTGCAAAGAGAGAGTTAGATTTGGGTGTTTTTTTTTTTTAATGAGATCTATATTGCAGTGTGAGAATAAAGCAGCCAGTATTTTCCCTGCACAGAAACAAAATAACTCACCCAAATCTAACTCTCTCTGCACATGGTACATCTGCCCCCCCCCCCCTGGTTTTGTCCATCTAAGAATGAGATTGTAAGCTTGCAGCAGGGCCCTCTAACCTCCAAGTCTGTCTGTTGTTACCCAGTTTGTTTTATCACTGTCTACTATTGTAAATCTCAACGGAATCTCTATATAAGAAACTGTAAATAAATAGTTTTGCCAGAAGGAGTGAACCAGAATAAGGCCCTGTATTTGTATAAACATTGGGCTACTGAATCCAATCCCTAAGGTGTCGAAGAATAGTTGTATCACACCACATTGGGAAAGTTGGTGCCACCATGGATTTTTAATCAAGCTGATCCGGGACTACCTGACCTGACATTTGAAATTCCAAAAAAAGCCTATTTAGTTCTAGAGTGTCCTTATGGCATAACAACATGGGAAGGGTTTGTAGACGGTAAAGTAATCTAGAGGAAGAAACCATTTTTAATAAACTTTCCCTATTCATGCATGATATACTTAAAGTTTTTCAGCCTTGCAATAGAGATAAATTGAAGAATGGCCATTGATGTTAAGTGTATATAAATTAAATTTGAATACCTAATAAAGGAATGGAGTGTCTAGCCAACAGGTAGGTCCATATCACTGGCCCATGTGTGCTGAGGACAACAAACACCACAGGTTGATATCGAGCGCTGATTGTATATTCTGTACTGCTGCTGAACCTTAGGGGAATTACCAAAACCCCTATCAATATATGCACAAGAAAAAAGAGAAGTAGGAGCAGCGCTGTACTGAATATAAAAATATATTTAATTTAAGAATTGCAATTATACACGTTATCACAGTCAAAAAATAGACAAACAAGACTTACACACACATAACATTGAGAACTCCCCCTCTTTAACTGGTGCTGGTTAGGCTTATTAATTTAGAATGCAATTGCAGGGTTATTGCTCATATACAGAGCCAGTTAGTAGGTTAGTACTGAGTTCAAGTCCCCACAGAAATGTGCATATTTATCGTGGTATACTTATTTGTAATCCGGGGGTCATGCAGATGGCTTGTTATTGATGGTGAATTTCTCTGACCATTAGCAATCGGTCATATCCGAGATCAATTCATCAGCCAGATGTTATTTGGCAGCCTCAGTGTCCCCTCTCAACGCGTTTCTCCGCCGTGGTGTCCTCTCAGCGGCTTCCTCAGGAGAAGTACTTCTCCTGAGGAAGCAATTGCATTCTAAATTAATAAGCCTAACCAGCACCAGTTAAATGGGGGGAGTTCTCAATGTTATGTGTGTGTAAGTCTTGTTTGTCTATTTTTTGACTGTGATAACGTGTATAATTGCAATTCTTAAATTAAATATATTTTTATATTCAGTACAGCGCTGCTCCTACTTCTCTTTTTTCTTGTGCTGAGGACAACCTTCCCCGCACAGTTCGAGATGCCTCCACTCTAGAATGCTTCAAAAACAGACTCAAGACTTTCCTGTTTACTCAAGCATTTCCTTAATTCCCTTAAGTAATGTTTATGAAAAGCTTTTCTGTACTTAATTGTTTTTGTACCGTATTACATTCATTCTATCTGTTAAGCAGCTTGAGACCTATTGAAGAATAAGCGCTATATAAATAAAATTATTATTATTTCTTAAGTAATTAAGCTACAGATTTCTCAAAGTTAACTGATAATTCTGAAGCCAAGACAAATTGCTTGATCTTATGCATAAGAGAAACTTTGGGATTTGAAATACACAAGAAAATAGTCAGCAAAGGCCAAAATCTTAATAGTCCGATTACCAATCAGAATTCCCTCAACTGCTGACCAAGAATGGATAACACAAAGCATGGGGTCTAATACTAAGTTAAAAAGAAATGGGTTTAGGGAACAACCTTGCCTTGCCTTACCTTGACCCGATGGCTTCGAAGCCCATTTATTAAGAGAGAAGGTTCAATGAGAAGTATAATTTTTTTTTAACCAAAGCTCTGAAATCCGCACCAAAACCACAGCGAGACAGGACCTCATGTAAATATTTCCAAAACACTGTATCAAAAAGTTTTGAGCATCCAGGCTGAGAAGCGTGTTTAACTGTGTCACTAGAGAAGATAACGGTGATGCTGTCACTGCCACAATAGCAGATCATATGCCCTTCACAGAATGATGGCCACTAACGAAACCAAGCGGATGTTCGATTAATAACGAGGACAAGATGCCTTGCAAATCGGTTGCCATAGTCAATATTTTCAAGTCCACATTAAGTAATTGGACGATAAGATGATGGCAACAAAGGATCCTTCCCAGGTTTCCAAATGAAGGTGGTGTAAGTTGCATTAAACGATGGGAATACAGGGCGCTCAGAGTCAGCGCCATCTCAGCCTGAAACATTTTCTCATTTTCTATGGATAATCCATCAGGGCCAGGAATTTTGTGAAGCGGAATCTCTATGATAGCTTAAAAAGAAAATCTCTGTGTCCGCAATGTCTGCCTCCCAACAATTCACATAGTGAGAGCTCTGGAAGTCCTGCCTCATCGAGTTTGGGCAGATAGCAAATAAGGTTCACAATGTTTGGGCAATATATGTTTTGAGGAAATAAGTTTGAAATCTCGTTAAAATATCTGAAGAATTAATTATAAGAGAATCAGGGCCATTTGCAACTAAGGACAGTTATATGGTTCTTGCGCCTCACCAGCTTGGACATATTTGCCAGGCGTGAACCTGTACAATTTCCCCACCTAAAAAATTTGTTTTTAATAAAATCAATTTTTAATTTAGCTTGTTCTAGCAAATAGCTTTTTAATAATTCATCATCACATTTTTTAAACACCAATTAACAATATTGCTCTCCTTACAAAATTAAATAATGTTACTACAAATATATTAATAACATATATTTACCCAGAAGCAAATTATCAACGTTATTTGTTAATTTATTTAAAACATAATGATTGAACTCATTATACTGTAAGTGTATGATGTTTTCTCCCCTTGTGACTGTGATACTTCTAATGGGGAAAACATTGACGGTGCTTCCATTTCCATTTGTATTCTAATTTAACGTGTCGTTTTTCTGTGGTCTGAGCGTTGTAAATCTGTAGTATACAATCCCACATTTAACCTACAGCATAAATGCTCCCTGGTCTTTCTACGTTAACATTATAACTGTTATGGAAAGAGGATTAGAGACTATTACAGACCATTGCATATCTACTATGGGTCAGAAAAAGTCTTCAAAAAGTTCAAAGCGTTGTGACTGAAAAAATAAAACAATTAGTTTGTCTGTATTGCCAAGAGTGGTCAAAACGTAGCAAAGTAATTTCCGTGAGATTCCTGGATTGGGGGGAGCTCTCCCGACTCTCAGGAGAGTAGACAATCCTTCCATATAATTTCCATGGCTCATGGGAAGAAAGATGACCCTCCCAAATCCTGTGCCTGGCTCCAGAGAGAGTAGACAACCCTCTTGCATTTTGTGCATTGCTCCTGGGGAAAGTTGTCAACCTTTCCGCATCCTGTACACATCTGCCCCCTGTATTCTGCCCATGGCTCTAGAGAAAGTAGACGTTACCTCTTGTATTATGGCCATGTCTGCTGGGAGAGTAGACAACCTTCCCAGATCTTGTACACAGTTCCTGGGATAGTAGACAACCCTGCTGCATCTTGCTACACAGATCCTGAGAGATTAGATGACCTTTCTGGATCCCATTGACTTCTACAGTGACTTGAAGTATTATACTGCACTAGTTAAAAGCCCATCTAAATGACAGCTTCTGCAAGGTACTTTCACTTTGAGCTGTGACCAATTTTACGTTCACTTTGAGCTGTGACAGTTTTAGCCCACAAATTCTTCACCCCAACCCCAGTTCCTATCTGCTCCTACCTCCAATCTCTGTCTTCACAGCTCCCTCTCTCCATATCCAGCAAGTTTGAAATAGATCAGTGTCCCTGCAAAAATTGTGTTCACTTTCTGTTATGACATGTTTTTGGCAGGAGGTGACTAAGAACCCGATGGTCACTCTGTCAGAGCTAAAGCATTCCTCTGTGGATAGAGGAGAACCTTTCTCGAAGGCAATCCACCATTCAGGCCTGTGTGGGAGAGTGGCCAGACGGAAGCCACTCCTTAATAAAAAAAAAGCACATGGCAGCTCACCTGGATGCACTTGAAGGACTCTCAGACCATGATGACACAAACATTGAACTCTATAGCGTAACTGCCAGACGTCATGTTTGGAGGAAACCAGGCACCGCTCATCACCAGGCCAATACCATCCCTACAGTGAAGCATGGCGGTGGCAGTATCATGCTGTGGGGATGTTTTTCAGCGGCAGGAACTGGGAGACTAGTCAGGATAGAGGGAAAGATAAATGCAGCAATGTACAGAGAAATCCTTGATGAAAACCTGCTCCAGAGCGCTCTTGAACTCATACTGGGGCGACGGTACATCTTTCAGCAGGACAATGACCCAAAGCACACAGCCAACATATCAAAGGAGTGGCTTCAGGACTACTCTGTGAATGTCCTTGAGCGACCCAGCCAGAGCCCAGACATGTAGCCGATTGAACATCTCTGGAGAGATCTAAAAATGGCTGTGCACCGGACATCTCACCTAAACTGATGGAGCTTGAGAGGTGATGCAAAGAGGAATGGGCAAAAATGCCCAAAGATACAGTAGGTGTGCCAAGCTTGTGTCCTCATAGTTACAAAGACTCGAGGATGTAATTGCTGCCAAAGGTGCATCAACAAAGTATTGAGAAAAGGCTTTGAATACTTATGTGCACGTGATTTCTTAGTTTTTTTTGTTTATTTTTTTATAAATTTGCAAAAATCTCCCAAAAACATTTTTTTCACATGGTCTTTATGGGGCATTGTGTGTAGAAATTTGTGGGAAATAATCAATTGATTCCAATTTGGAATAAGGCTGTAACATAACAAAATGTGGACAAAGTGAGGCGCTGTGAATACTTTCTGGATGCACTGTATGTGAAAACAACATCAGGATTTATTTTTTTACAGTTAACAAATAGCATCACACATGTCATAGTTCAGCAGTTACCGCATATTTGCCTGTGAGGCGTGCAAAGCATTGATCAACAATTAATTTAAAACTCATAGTCTACAGAAGCCTTGATGTGATGGATTAATTTAGCATAAAAATATGTGATGTGCTGTGAATAATTATTGCTGCACTGGAGAATTACTCTCTCATCTATAATGACAAATACACTTATAATAAAGATTACACTCCTAAAAGCAAAATCAATTCTGAAACTATTTTATGGAATGTTAATCCAGTGTAAAATGCTTAGCCAACGTGTAGTAGCTGTTTTGATTTTTTTTTTTATATATATAAATTATTCGATTTAGGATGATTCTGGGTCAACAATTAATGTATTACCAGAAAGAGATGTTTTTCAAAATAAATAACATTGTTTGGTGTTAATTCCCTCATCGGGGTGATTGGAGGAGCTCGGCCTATCCCTTTTTTAATGCCCCATCGGTCAGCCTCCAGTAACGGCAATGTGCAAAAAAGCATTAAACATTTTGATGACAACAAGCATACAACCAGCTAGTCGTATTATGCTGATAATAACCTGACCCTAATATCTAGAGTTTGGGGGGCGTTTTTTACTGCATTTTGGTATGGAGGAAAACTCATAGAAGCCTATGGGGTTCTTACGGCGACCCGCCACCACCCAAGACGGACCCCCGCTGCTGCCCACACCAGTGACCTCCTCCTCCCTAGCCCCGTACAGCCCCTTCCAGGTGCAGGGAGGAGGAGGAGGAGGTGGAGCCTGCCTCGCAGCAGCCGGGTAGGAGGAAGGGAGAGCTGTCGGCGCTGCTTCGCAAAGGGCAGCTCTTTTCACAAGAGCTGTCCTTTGCGACACTAATCACATATGTTAAGAGCATATGCGATTAGTATTGCTGCAGTAGCTGGCGGATGGGGCGAAGTGGAGCGGGGGATGTTAGTGCACCCCCCCTCTGCCTGGCTGCTCCTGCCCCTGGCTGTGCGGCAGTGTGAAAAGATGATGTCAGAGGTCTTGTAACACAATGTGCCTGGCGTAGGAGGGTCCTGCCTGCTGCGTGCTACCATCGCTCAGCCACTGTGTGACAGTACGGAGGGTCTGGGTTTGGTGGATGCCAGGTGTGGAGTGCGACTTTTCATTGACAAACTCAATTTTCGGGTATCCTGGGATTGTGCATTTTTTTACCATTCCATAACTGATTAAAAAAATTCCCTGGGATTGGCATTCCCTAATAGCTACAGACATAAAAAAGATAGCCTGCAGCCATTTTGTGGTGGAAAAGGGGCAGTGATGTTTGTGCAGTCTGTGCGTAGCCCAGGACTTACTCGCAGCTGTGATAGAAATAGGGCCGGAGCTGGCATCACATGACATCCCCTAAAATGTCTGACCACGTCTGTGTTTTCCCTGACACTCCCAAAAAGCGTCCGGTTACCACCCCAAAATGCCAGCTTCCTGGCACTCACCCAGCCAGTTATTTTATTGCAGGTCGGCCTCACACATGCATACTACAGGCTGTACGCGTGCGCAGTCTGTCCATAAGCACTCGGTCTGCGAATTTGCAGCTGTGCGTCCAGGTCTGAATTACAGATGGAGACGCCCTTATCTATCCTCCCATCGCACTGCAGCGAACCACCTTGGCGCACCATTCGCAGAGAATGCGTGTGAGACACTTGCCTGTCCCATTGCTGCGAATAGGATGCTCGAGCGCCCCCAAAAATAGCAATCACAATCACATGGTGTCTTATATCTTATAACACACAATCATTCATAATCATGGCTGACTTCACTACTTGACGATTAGAATTGGTGATATCCTGTATTGCGCGTTGTTTATTAAAGCAGCATAAATACTTACCGTAATATTCAAACATTCACTTTATATTTACTCTCAAACTCCCACTATTTTTTGTGAGGCTAAATATTGTTATATAAATAATAGACAAAAAAAAGACAAAACAAGCAACAAAACTTCACAAAGAAACAGAATAATGCATAAAAAAATGCATCAACCCAACAGCTCCACGCAGCCGCCTGGGATCCTGCTGCAGCTGGAGATATCAGCGGTGATATGATGCATGCTAACAGAGCTATCTGCAAATCACCTCTCCACCCAATCTCCATTTAAATCCCAGACACTGTACAACGTACTGGAGCTGTAAACCATACAAAGACGTAGGGGGAGCTACTGATGCATTCAAACTGACGTACAATCGTTATCACCGTAGGCACTACTTTGCAACTTTCATAATAAAGTATAAAGTATTGCCCCAAACATTCATCTTAGAAGCTGCGTACATACTTTTTGATAGTGAAACACGCCAGCAATATGGAGCAAAAAAAATGAAAATCTAATAAAAAAATGTAATAAAACAAAAAAAAAAAAAACTGTTCCCGCTGCTATTAAAAGTAGCTCCTACAAAGTCTTTGCTATTATCTAGCTCAGATGCTGAGACCTGCTGTTTCCAAGTCACAACAGTTGAACATTCATCTATCGCACCTGGATTAGTTTTTCATTATGTTAAACCCGTTTCCCTTTATTCTTTTTCGGATTTAAAAATCTAGATAATACAAGTGAGGATAATTCTCTCCTCTCCTTCTATAGCCGACGTGTCATGACCCCCCAAAGCTTCGTCCCATGAGATATTCTTGTAAAAAAAATTTTTTTTTTAAAACACCAGGGTAAGGACGTGTCCCAAAAAATTCCATTAATAGTCCTCTCTTAGCAAATGTAGGTTCCAGGGTCTGGAACTAAAGGATGTTTTAATCTCTTCAGGAAAACAATGTCTCATAATGATGTAAAGGACTATTGCGGTTCTGATGTAGAATCATAAATTATTCAGCACCTTTCACTTGGCATCACTGTGATATCCTCATTAGTAGTGGCTCACAGTGACTGTCAGATGGTGTCCGTACGAATGCCGGCATTATATTGTCTTTGAGATGTGCAGCTGGTTCCATGACACTGCCAGTATCTGAAAACATGACGCCAGTTTGTTTTATTTAGTGCTAAACCTTCCAGTTTGTAAAAACAAGGCTGACACAGAGCCTGACATGAGGCAGTGAAAATAATTAGCTCCCATTTTCTCAGCCTCCTATTTCCTTCTACCCGCTGTGATTCTTTTCCACTAAACCACCACATGTCAGTCGAAATGGGAGGCAATTAGTGGGCTCATTTCAGTCCCCACAACTGTGCTGAAAAGAAAGTATTTATGATGGCACAATGAACAGCTGAAAGATTAAATAACATTTGCCTTTTGAAAAGAAAATGACTTCTAGCTAAATGGGCAATTTTTGATTATTCTCAAACAAGCTTAGAGTAGTTGGTTTTTTAAAAATACAAGAAAGGAAAATGAGTCATTTTTAGGTGGAAGAAATCAAATAAATCTTGACACTGTAATGCAAATGACTGATGTTTTATTGCAAAATATGTAAATGTATTATACACTTAACAATAGCGGGTGCCTAAGGTCAGGCGGGATTGCTACTAACTAGACACTGCGCCAACAAGGTTACTATACGATTGCATTTTTTATGTTATTTTTTCTCTCTCTCTGTGTTTGAAACAAAGCCTTTGGGTATTCTTAAAGATTAAATTGAAGCGAGTCAAACGAAGCATACTTTTAATGGCACAATACACGTTGCGCGATACGAAATAAGCTTTGAAAGCATCATCGCCTGACATGTTTATAAAGGTCCTGACATGTTTTCATGACTAGATGACATGTAGCTTAAATTAAGAAAGGCAGAAATATGCCCCTTTTCAACTGGATACTTTTAATTAGGGCAGCGTGTTGTAAAGTCTTATACTTGGACGGCTTTACTTGTAATACGCGTACTTAAGGCTTACGTTTTTATTTATTTTTTTGAAACTTGATGTTTTGTTGACACAATTATGAAAGATGAAACAGTCACAGCGTGAAGCCCTCTCAGACTTTGTGGTGAGCGTGATGCACTGTACGTGGAAAGGTAGTTTCCCTGGAACCTCTGTATAATTGACTCCTTCGGTGCGGGACAGACAGGAGGCATATTACAGATGTGACATGAGATGCTAGCAACACCACAGCTACGACTGAAACATTGCTGTGCGTGGGATGTAGTCAAAAGGTCGGCAATAACAAGTGGAATGCCGACACTGTCAGAATGTTGACAGTAGGGTATGGATGACATAACTTTTGCTTATGCTCTAACATATGCAATAATTATGGCAAGGGACAGCTCTTGCGTTAAGAGCTGACCTTTGCAGTGAGCCAACGATGCGCAGCGGGTCCCGGCGGCTCCCCCCTCCCTCCCTTACCCGGCTTATGTGCTTCTGCTGCGGGTGGGCAGTCTCACCTCCTCCCTGCACACGGAAGAGGATTTACAGTGCAAGGAGGAGGAGGTCACAGCGCTGTGCTGCCCGGACACAGGTGAGGGGGGGTCGGCAGGGGTTCCGTGTGGGGCGGCGGGGGTCCGTTCAGGGCAGCGGTAGAACTGATGCTGCGTTTTCAGATGCAGGCAGCTGAAGAAGCCGCCATTGGATGGATGCAGTACCCACCAGGAACTGCATGCTCCTCTAAATCATGTTCTATCACATTGCAGCATAGGGGAGTACCCAGGCAATATTGTGTCCTTCTATTGTGTCCTTCTATCTTACCCAAACACAGGAATATTATCATGTGTTCTTTAAGGCTAGTACAATTATATTTCGGGCAGCAGAACGGTTTTTATATATTATTATATAACGATTAGCGACAGTGATTTCCCTACCAGGCGCAGTGTGACATCAGATCAGTGTATTAGAACATAAAACTACCAGGTAATAAAGGAAAGGAGAATTCATTAGATTGTTTTCACTGAATCATTATTCTCCGCGTTGATCAGTATTCAGAATTAATTGATTTTTTTTCATCATTCACATGGGAAAAGGGGCATGAAATTCATTTTCTCATGTAGATCTCTGTACATTTTCAATTTGAACACCAGGGTGCTTGTCTGACCTACAAATACCTCTGTGATAGAAGCGACTGTGTATGTGTAATATAGGGATGGATATGGAGAGATAAAGCCGGAGTGAGAAGTGATTTGTTCCACACGGAGCAGTAATCTGCATTTATTAGTGCTGTCATATTATGCCACGCTGTATAGAGAATGTATTAATACTGAGTGGGAACTAATGGAGTTTACAAGGTAATTTGCCAAACATAGGCCCTACAAAGACACACACACACACACACACACACACACACACAGCAAGGCTAGCTTTTCCAACAGCAAATAACCCCACCAGGTACTATATGTCTGTGGACAGTTCTAATGCCGGGTACACATTCGAGCGATATAGGCAAATTGCACTGATTGATTAGGTGAAGTACCACCACTGACCACTAGCGGCCACTTGATGGACTTAGGGCAGTGGTTCCCAAACTGTGTGCCTAGGCACCCTGGGGTGCCTCAGATCACTTGCAGGGGTGCCTTGGGTTGGTGGCCAGGATCAATTCATATTATTTATGGTCAATGTACCAGGCAAATCCAGTGCTTGTGGCTGCCAATCATAATGTATGTGGACAAACAGAAGCAAATTCTGTCCCTCACCAGATAACTGTGACATATAACCACAATGCACTTATTTTAATATTTTTTTCTTGAAAATCTCGATAAGAAGTATTTGGCCTAGGGGTGCCTTGAAAATATTTTGATGCTCTAGGGCGCCGTGATTCAAAAAATTTTGGGAACCTCTGACTTAGGGGTTACTCTAATTCAGTGATCACTAACCTTGACACTCCAGCCGTTGTTGAACTACACATCCCAGCATGCCGTGCTACAGTTTTACTATTTGGCCATGCTAAAACTGATGCAGGGCATGCTGGGATGTGTAGTTCAACACCAGCTGGATTGCCAAGGTTAGCCATCACTGCCCTAATATGGTTTGGTCCCCCACGCGTTCTGTGCACGTGCAGATGAGGGTGCGAGCGGGCACGACGAAATACATGTTGCCATCCCGCTCTCAGCTAGCAGTGCGGGCGGAGGCTCGTGGGGGCGGTGACGGGGGGCACAGTCCATGGGAACGTCGAGCATTTCATGGACATTCATATGAAAACGTTGGGCGCTCCCATGCAAATTTCCCGGTAACACGGGTGCCGGGGGCTGGCAGCTGAAGTCAGCGGATGTCAGCTGCCCGCCTGCATCCCGCACAGGGCGATCGCAGATCAGAAACACCATAGAGGTGTCTCAGATGTGCGAGCACTGGAGAAATCATTCGATGGTCGCCGAATGATTTCTCCCCCGTACCCAAGACTGCAAATGGACGATTATGCAAACCTTTCGCAGCCGTGTGGGTGATTGCGGCTTGCGATGGGGGGCAGGTGGCGCTGTGGGTGGAGTTTAGTCCACACGCAATTCGCAGCGTTGAGTGTCAACCAGATTAAGGTCCTAAATGACTCCTTTGTGCGCCAAACTAACAGAAAGTATTTGAAGGGACACAGATCTGTTTCTAACTTGACAAAACCATGTGCACTGCAGGTGGGGTAGATGTAACTTGTGCACAGAGAATTAGATTTTGGTGGGGTTTCTTTTGAGATATATATTGCAGTGTAAAAATAAAGCAGCCAGTATTTTCCCTGCACAGAAACATAATAACTCACCCAAAACTCTCTCTGCACAAGTTACATCTGCCACACCTGCAGTGCACATGGTTTTATCCATTTGAGAAGAAATTTGCCTTTGCGTGTGAACCAGAATAAGCCCCTAAAATGATCACAGCTCAAAGTGAAAGTAAAAAATTCACAGTTCAAATTGAAAGTACAGAAGCCGCCATTTTGACTACTATAGTACATGTCTGTATGTTTCTGTGACTAAGATAAATATGCTCTATGTGCAAGGCCTTGGAGCTATTTACCTCAGCTCTTTTAGGACAGAATCATCAATATGGAAATGAAATGTGTTTTTCTCCAAGATTTGCAGCCCAGCGACTAGGTGTGAATCAGGCCCATAGAGAGCAGTATTATGGACATTTACCTCAGGGTTGCTTCCAGATTTTAGATGGTATCCAAACACCAGTTCTAGGTTCACAATCTTTTCTTCGTCTTCATCTTCAAATGCTAGATCCTAAGGAACAGATTTGATAAAGCGCATCACCCAGTTTGTCTTTTCAATCTCTTTGTACCTAGAACCTCCAAGACTATCACAGATGCAGGAAGGACAGACTTAATAACAACTATATAATGCCCAATGTTGGGGATAGAAGCTACTTACCCACTGCAGTCATGTTTGCATCAACACATGCAATAGAAAATGAATATAACCATTTGACATTTGTATGCCTCAAATAAGCATATTTATGCTGTAGATATGCGCTTGACATGTTTGCAGGCATTTCCAAATACACTGAGAACACAGCTTTTCCCATTCATTTACAGGGGTTTCCGGCATATGTGGTACATGTTAGGAACCCAATTTAAATCAGCCTTAAACGAACAGCAATCAATAGCTCAAAAATAATTCCTTAGTCTCCCACCAAGGGCCTGATTCAGAACTGATCGCTGGGCTAATCAGCCTGAGATAGGATCTGAATGGGGCCCTAAGTCCCTAAATGAGCCGATGTGATAGAAAAAATACCCTGCTTCCCAAAACAAAAACTGCTCAGTGGGGTAGATGTATGAAGCAGTGATAAGGGAGGAGAAGTGATAAAGTGCCTGGTACTTTATCACCGGCCAATCAGCTCCGACTGTACTGTTTTTAAAACCCAGCCTATAACTTAACAGTCAGGAGCTGATTGGCCGGTGATAAAGCACCAGACACTTTACCACTTCTCTTCCCTTATCACTGCTTCATAGATCTACCCCTGAGAGTACTGTATAAGGAATTAAGTGGAAGCTTTTTTTTCCTGCTGCTTAGCCAATCACAAGTGGTCCCAGTGTTGGCTGCCAGTTATTGTCTGTCCTAGGGACTCCTCTTACTTTGATCATACATCAATTCATAGACTTACTGGATCTCAATGATGAAGGAAAATATGTACCGTGCTGTGGAACTTATTCATGTCAATCATCTATTTATGTCAATGGCCTATTCATTTCAGTGGGGAGCAAATTCCACTAAATTCGGGCAAATATTTGATCGGACAAAGCTTTATTTTTACACTGCAGATTCAAGCCAGGACACACCCATGTCAGCTGTAACTCTCCTCTGCTTGCCTTCATTCATATTTATTAACAGTTGTTTATATAGAACATTTCTCAGCAATTACAGAGAATGTACCAGTCCCTGCCACCGTAGCGCTTGCAATCTACAGTATATTTTATACTAAATGGACACAGAAGCACCTAATGGGGGTGATTCATCAATAATCGGATGGTGGGGGGGGGGCCAGCGCATGCATGTATTTGCGCTGCTGCGTGTGGCGAGGCAGCGTTACGGTGCTCGCTAAGCAGTAAACGAGCGCTGCTTAGCGACCCAACCTAAATTAGTCCCAATGTTTCATTTTTCAGTGAGAAGGAAACTGAAGTATCTAGAGAAAACCGACAGAACCACATCGAG